>NC_059077.1:22415339-22722214 GCF_020497125.1 Mauremys mutica | reverse complement strand
GAAAGAAGTTCCAGTTCTTTGAACCTGTGAGCTGCCCTGCACTACCCCAAAGCTGATCTAAAGCAAACTGGATTGTACTACCTTCTGGCACTGGATTGTGGTCCTAAGGGCCCATATATGGATGGATGATTGGCTGGGCATAGTTCCACCATACCTCACCTCCAGCCCCTCTGAGGTTGGGGAGGTACAGAGGTTGGCCACAGCCAGAATCCAGTCCCTTTGTACCACCTGTGTGGCACAAAGAAGCTGAAGCAGAAACCAGCATCTGCCCTATTATTTCTAGAGCTGTTCTGCGGCCATGCTTGCATAAACTCAGCATGTTCTACAACTGAATCCCCAAGATATGCACTAAACTGCTACTGAGTACCAATGTTAGTACAAGTTCCAAGCATTCATTATAATGAGTGTGTCTTTCAGAACATGTTCATTTTAGTGATATACTGGCAAAGGTTAGTAGATAAAATATCAGGCCACTAACACTGCTACTTTTTAGTCCAATTGGCAAAACACTTGCTTGGGAAACCTGGGATATCCGTATGCCATACAAAAGTAGAGAAAAATCCAGGATATGCTGGACAATACAGGTCAACTGAGGTGTGCTTCTGTTAAAATAATGGCTTCTTGTAACCATTGTATGGTTCATAGCATGTCCTGGGCAAATAATGCCTGTCACTCTTGTACAATATGTGTGATTTTATACTTAAATAAGATGTGACAGTCTCTGGTATTAAGTGTCTGCATATAAAATATGTTGTACTCAGTGAAATCAGTTCATTTTCCCTTCTGAAGCAGCTGATTAGAAGCTGACACCAGAGTCAGTGATACGTTGGGTCTGGAGCAATTCATTATAGATAGAATATTTATAATGAAAATGTCTTTCCCTTTAGACTGTTGGCTGTGATTATGAGATAAATTCCAATGCAACTGAAGATCGATGCGGAGTTTGCCTTGGAGATGGATCTGCTTGTCAGACGGTGAAGATGATGTTCAATCAAAGTGAAGGATTAGGTAAAGAGGGGCCTTTTTTTTTTCTTCTCTTGCTGAAACCGTTTCTTCAAATGAGGCTTGAAAAATTCTTCTCATTTCAAGTTGGTGAATGGCAAATTACCAGTGGAGACTCCTCACTGACGGCTTTGCATAGTCTGTTTTGAATCAGAGACAATTCTTTAGTCTGGACTGTGAAATGGCTTTGAGTGCCCCTTGACCAATTAAATGCCTGTTTTGCCTCCTGGCTGTTGGATGTCAACAGCCTCCACTGCAAATTACCCAGATAATAAATAGCCAGCAAGGTCATTTGCAAAAGGTATGTAATTAATCGCCTTCAAAAAACTGGGGAAATCATTAGGTGGTAAGTTCCCAGAAAACTTCCCAGATGAGCAACTTGGGGATTCGTTCCCTGGGTGACCATAGATCCAGCTACATCAGTTTTATCTGCCCACTTGCAGCCCATTCCCCACGTAGGTAGCAGGTAGGGATGTGGCTGGGTTGATCTCTGGGTAATGTAATGGTCCATAGAGGATGTCTGAGCAGTTCCCTGGATGTTCTTAGGATTGGGAGAAAGGAAAGGTAGCTTCATACCACCTTCCTCCTCCTTCCCTCCCTTGAATTCTGCACCTAGAACACCTTGGTCAGGCCAGGCCAGATCCTCACATTTTCTCTTATTAAAACACTTTCTGACTTGGTGAGCAAATCAGTGAGATACATTATTGTTGCATTTACTTCTGCTGAAAAAGTCTTATGAATCTGATAGTTTCCAAAACATAGTTGAGCATAGGGCAATCAGACAGCAAGTGTGAAAAATCAGGCCGGGGGGGTGGGGGGTAATAGGAGCCAATATAAGAAAAAGACCCAAAAATCGGGACTGTCCCTATAAAATCGGGACATCTGGTCACCCTACTTGAGCACTAGATAGAAGTATTAGCAGATTTCACTCTGAACACACACACTTTTGGTAGTGGTTTTATTTTTGTTAACCAACTTTGCTATTTATTATTAAAAGATATTGCAAATATTATTAAAAGAATGTAGTGCTTCTGAAACAGAGTGGCCTGCAAAGTCTCTGATTAACTACAGCCTAGGTATCAGTAAAGACAGCTTCTCTATACCACTCCTATCAGATACGTAGACCCTGACCTGGCAAGGAGTAATCACCTTCAGAAGTGAGAGGATAGTTCACTTCCTAACCTCTTTTAATCCCTTGCCCTCATCTGAGATTACCAACAGTTTATTATTATGAAGTAAGATCATCAATTAGTAATTTATCTACAAACATCACTAGAAACTGGACTGAGACCATCAGCTCATTTCACATTGGCCCACCACGCAGCTGTCAAATGGAAAATAGGGGTGGAATTTTTAAATGCACTTAGTTTGGACCTAACCCTGCTCCTATTGAAGTCAAAGATAAAACTCCTATTGGTTTAAATGGGAGCAGGGTTCGATCAGTCCTGAGCACTTTTGAAAATCACACCCCAGGCTTTTGGTCATTACTGACCAGGGCTGGTTTTGATCCAGAGTCCTAGAAGTGAAGGATTCTATGTTAGAGGTGTCTGAAACTTTTTGCTCAAACCTCAAAGGTGTTCAGATCAGCTTTGACTGGGTTTGACTTACCTTTGCAGACAACAGGTGGTCTGCACAATTTTTGTACATGTCTAAGAACTTTTCATGAAAGCTGGGTGCAAACATTCTGTCAGGATAGTTGTGATTTTTGTGCATCTGTTCTGAGTGAGGCAGTGTGGTCTAGTGGATAGCGCACTAGGCGGTGACTCTGGAAATGTGGGTTTTATTCCTGGCTTGGCCACTGGCCTCCAGGGTGAGACCTTGAGCAAGTCACTTCACCTCTCTGCACCTTTGTAACAGGTGATAAATGATACTGACCTTTGTATTGAGATCTCCCGATGGAAAAACAATATACAAGAGGAAGGTATTACTGTGAGGCAAGCAAGCGTGCTTCCTTTTGACATGTTTTATGTTTGTAGTGCTGAGTTCTGAACCAACTTCTGAGACACCGTGCACACTTTTGATTGCCTTTTTTATGGAATTGAAATAAAACCTCAAGCAGGGAAAGGTTTTTATTTATTTGGGGGATGGAGATGTCCTAAATTCAGGGATGTACCATTTTTTGTTTGACCTGCCACATTCTGATAGGCAGGAGCGTGGTTCATTCACACTCTGGGCTGTGGTGTGATGCGGCACTTCAGAGTTCCTGAGAGAACTAATTAACTAATTCAGGAGAGTTGTGGCAATGTAATAAATTAGATGGGCAAACTGACTCCGACGTGGCCTCCAAGTTTGTTTATATCAGTATGTATAACAATCAGTTACTGCCTCATAAACCGGAGACACAGTCAGTTTAGTATTTTATTATTAAGAAACACAGTAGTTATTCAGAAGAACATAAGAATGGCCATACTGGTCCATCAAGCCCAGTATCCTGTCCTCTGAAAGTGGTCAATGGCAGGTGCCCCAAAGGGAATGAACAGACAAGTTATCATCAAGTGATCCATGCCCTGTCACCCATTGGTTCGTTAGGTTAATTATGCAGGTCAAATACATTAACAAAAAAGGTAATATAAATAAAAAAAATCATTCAGATGTTGACTGACTAAATTACCAAATGTTGTAGGCTCCTGTGTATAGATGTGGCACCTAAATCATTACATGTTTTAAAAGTTAACTAACAAATAAACAAAATAGGGGAAGAGAAATGATACTGACTGTATAAATGACAGCAAGAGTCAGGGCTCCGATTCAGTGGAGCCTGCTGATAAAAGGCCGGCACCTATTCTATGCAGCCACTGTATTTTCCAGAATATTAGGCTATGTCTACACTAGCAGTTTTGTCAGTTTAACTTATGTCACTCAGGGGTATGAAAAAACACACCCCTGAGTGACATAAGTTAAACCGACAGGAGCACCGGTGTGGACAGCGCTGCGTTGATGGGAGATGCTCTCCTGCCAACATGGCTACTGCCACTCGTTAGGGGTGGTATAATTATGTGAACAGGAGAGCTCTGTCAGCATAGAGCGGCTACATGGGAGACCTTACAGCGGCACAACTGCATCGGTACAGCTGTGCCACTGTAAGGTCTCTAGTGTAGACATAGCCTAAGATTACTTCTTTTTTAATGTAAGTCTCTCCCTGTTATGGTTGTTGAGATATACTTGGTTCATGTTTTTGAGGTAACCAAAGCCAAGATTCCGCCTGCAGAATCTAAATAACAGCTCTGAGAGGTGTGAGCTGCCTCATTGATCTCAGAGAGTGCTAGTTCAGACACCCAGTGCGAGCAGTGAACTATTTCACTGCTCACCAGTTGCACGTAAAAAAGGAGAGGGAGGATTATTTTATGAAGATCTGCTTGATTTGTTACCATGAGCAAACAAGCACCACTTTTCCCCTGCTCCCAATGAAGAAGCAGTGAAACCAAAAGAACCTAGCAGAACCCAATGGGGTATCTAAGGCCCCACAACGGGGAGCCATATGGGACATACAAGGAGCCCAGCAGTGCCATTGATTATATTTGAACCCCCAGTGAGGTTGCAAAGCCCAACCAGCCCAGAGAGCATGCATGTACAGTGGGCAGCAGATTGTTTGGCTGGAGCTTATTTTACAGGAGTCTGGAAGAATACCATCACCTTGCCCCCGCCCCTGTTGTCCCCCACTCCTCCTCATCATGCCCCCCTGCCTAATCTAACTCCTGTTTGGAATACAGAGCAAGGTTAATAGTAACATGGGAGAACTTGCTGTACCTGTTTGTTTAGAAATGGCAGTGAAAGATAACATAATTATTCTGAAGGCAAATTTTGAAAACAGACATAAGGGAACAGTTGCCAGATTTGGTACAGTTCTACAATTAACTTATACGCTTTTGAGAGTCTCTCTTCTTTTCTAGAAAAAGATAAATATTGTTTCTATCCCAGTGAAGCAGCAGCTAAATGCTTTGCAACTGCAGACTTAGTAGCATCATACTGTTTAAAATGCTATTTGATTAAAATCTTTTAATTTGTCATTTTTAAATATCACCCACATGTGTCCTGCCTCTAAGGCAAATTAGTATCCAGTAAATTGATAAGTCTATTTTACCTTCCTTCTTAAATCAGATAACCTATTAACTCTCATATGTGGTGTCATTCACGTTACTGTATATATACGAAGACCTATCTACAACAGAAGGAGCTGTTGCTTAATTGGGTATTATCTCACACAGCACATTTTGTTGTTGTTAAAATGGCAAGTTAGTGTAGTATTTGCATTCAGAGATCATGTGTTCAGTGAGTTGCTGCACAAACAAGACCATTATTTGTCTTTTTAGTATGTGGTACAAGGCAGCTCACACACCTCTTCATCATTTATTTTATTGCTCTATTGAGGAAAACAAGTCTCTAAATAATTAAGGGGAGGGGAGAGAAAGTTGCCCAGAACATAATTCTGACCAGCCATATTGAAATAGCTTTTGGGTGAAATCCACTAAAGTCAATGGGAGCTTTGCCATTGACTTTCATGGGGCCAGGATTTTCATGGGACCTTTTGTATATTTCTTTTAAGCTTGATCAGGTTTTTTAAATGTAATTAGTTGTACAGCTGGAAAATAATATTCTCATAGATAATGTATTTTCCTTTTCTATAATATATTTTCCTGTATTCAAGTTTGTTGAAGAAACAGGTTTTGTTCTAGAAAATGCACCATAATACTGGATGTACTGGTAAAATATCATCAGCTACTGGTGATCAAGATGGCAAAACATCCAGTCCCTTCCAACTGTTTTTTTTTTCCTTCTTAACAATTGCAGAATTTCTTAAACCAGGTGATCTTGTCTGCATCATGTAAATGACATTTGGAATCTAAACTTATGCTTCCTGTATGACACACTAGAGTGGAGTCAAATTTCAGGTAACACCTTCTGGTTCTAACACAATTTGTCATATTTGGATTTGGATCAGTGTTCCATATGAAAGGCTTTTCTTGCTTATCTTACTATATAACTTATGAATGTTACAGTGATACCTATTTCAGTGCAGAGAGAGATGAAATAAGCAAAATATGCTTGAGGGAACAAAATTAAACCATTTTCTTTTTAAATCATGAACAGTTTATCCATAATTTCTAGGGCTGTCAATTAATCACAGTTAACTCAAGCGATTAAAGCAAAACAAATTAACTAGATTTTAAAAAATAGTCACGATTAATCAGTTTTAATCACACTGCTAAACAATAACACAATACCAATTGAAATTCATTAAAAATATTTTTGAATTTTTTTGACATTTTCAAATATATTGATTTCACTTTATATTATTATTTTTATTACAAATATTTGCACTGTAAAAAGATAAACAAAAGAAATAGCATTTTTCAGTTCACCTCCTACTAGTACTGTAATACAATCTCTTTATCATGGAAGTGCATTAAAAAAAACTTTGTGCAGATACTTTATGTGCAGAAACTGAGTGACACTGCTGCAGAAAGGATGAAAGAAAGATAGTGAGTTTGTTGTCTAATTTTCTAAGATTGTGTAAGACTAGCATTGATACTGCACTGTCATTAAAAAAAAAAAAAAACCCAGGAAAATAATTACTTGAATTTCCAGTGCTCTCCACGTCTTTGATTGCCTAAAGATTATGTCTGCTTTTAGAGTTCTATAGTAAGTATAGATCTTTTATAGTAAGAAATTATATAGGGCTGATAATTAAACAGCACATGTAAAGTCTAAAGACCTTTAGCTTGTCAGTACAGCATATTTAACAAAACTGGGTCAAAAGCCAGGTGTACATGCTGCCATCTGTTCCAAAAGTAAGTTTGAAGATGTTATTCTGTTTTTAATGGAACAGAGTGATAGAAAAGGAAAGTTAATATAATTTTGATCTAAATGGGTCATTCAAAGACAAGTCCAGCTGGGCTTCTGAGATAATTCTTTCAGTTATGCTGCTGAAGCAGTACATTTTCCACGTCTTCAAATCTACCAAGAGACCAGATGTGCACCTATTGAATCATGCAGTGAAGAGCTTCATATTCGCTTTGAATAATCAGTTGAGTCTTTCATATGGACTATAGTGCAAGGAACTCAATTTCACCTGAAAAATGCTTTCAATTTCTCACATCCCAAAAAGCTTCTCATGATTGAAATGCCATCTTGAACTGAATTCCTACTGCTAACACTTATTTTATTAATTACCTTTTTATATGCAGTGTATTACTGCATGCACTTTTTTCTACCCATGCAAGCGGTACATTAGCAGATACAATGGTGTATTATTAAGTGATGGATGCAAATCTTGACCACAGAACACCTCCAAAATGTAGGAAAGACACATGTTTAAAAATTGAGCTGGATTTTGCAAATGGTCGCTTCTTTATACTGGTCCAAACGTGAGAGAGCAGGTGGCAACAGACAAACAGGAGGGTGGGTAGGATAACAGTGAGCTGACTGACTCTGGTATAAGGAGTAGATGTCAATGGGCCTACTTCTATTCTCATTTACGGTGGTGGGACTGTTTACTTCAGTGGTGTTACTCCTGAATTACACCAATATGAAAATATGCAGTATTATTGTATCCATGTCTGTCCCAGGATATTAGAGAGACAAGGGGAGTAAGGTAATATCTTTTATTGGACCAACTTCCATTGGTGAAGGAGACAAGCTTTTGAGCTTACAAGAAGCTCTTCTTACACAGAGAAGGGTTCTGTGTAGCTCGAAAGCTTGTCTCTCTCACCAACAGAAGTTGGTGCAATAAAAGATATTACCTCACCCACTTGTCTCTCTAGTATGAAAGGTCATTCAAGACTTCAGACTCCAGTGGGAGTTTGGGCTTCACAAGAGCTGCAGGATTAGGTTCTTGACATACATTTAGTTATAGCATAAATTTCTTCATACCCTAATTACGACATTTCCATTCCCTTCAGTGGTTATGAGTATATACATTTAACTTTTCAAAAAGAGTGTGTGGGGGGGAGGTTAATAGCCTCAGTGAGTTGCTCAGTTCAAAGAGGTTTTATAATGCCATCAATATCAATACTCCAATGTGTGGGCTAGATGGCTCTGACATTTTGACTGTGACGGTGAGTCTCAAATCTCCAGATCCTGGTCAGACTGAGCTGTGTGCCCTAAGCTGTGTAACCTGGATGGCTACGTGAAAACAGCTCATGGCATTAAAGGGGAACAATTGAATAACCGGCAGCTGATTAGCTTTGCTTTCTAAGGCAGCACAATATTCATTGGGAATTAGTGCGGGCATCTAGGAAATTAGAAGATAATTCAGCTGGTCAAAAGAAAATAAACGTAATACAAAAACCAGAATGCAAAAATATATTATCAAACTGTCCCAGTACACTTTAAAACCAGCCAAGCTTTTGAGCTACAGTGGAAGGGGCCATGCCAAAATAATTGTCTCTGAGTTGTTGCTTAACCGATTTTTGTTAAATTTGTATTTTTAACACTAATTTTAACAAACATTATTCTAAAAAAGCTTGAATCCAAACTTACTGTGTAGCACTTCCATACTTCACAGGGGTGTTGTGAGGATAAATACATTAGAGACTGAGGTGCTCCGATACCATAGTAATGGGTGTCAAATAAGCACCCAAGATAGATATTAAAGATTGCTCAGTATGGCGTAGAGCCAAATCCTGCTTGCCTAACTCACATGAGTAGACCTATCGAGGCCATTAAGACTATTTGTGTGAGTAAGGCAAGCAGATTTTAATTCTAAATCCTGGTCTACCCTGGGAAGTTTTACCAGTAAAACTTGCCTTATTTCAGCACATGACCACACTCAATTTTGAGTCCTGTCGGTAAAATCTGGACTTTCTGTTGGTGGCTGAAAACACAGCCATCTATTTGGCCTCTGTTACTGCAGTATCTGAGTGTCTCAGTCTTTCATCAATTTACCCTCACAGCACCCCTGTGAGGCAGCGAAGTGTTGTTACCCCTGTTTGACAGATTGAGAACTAAGGGACAGAGAGGCTAAATGACTTTCACAGGGTCACACAAGAAGTTTGTGGTAAAACAGGGACTTGAATCCAGATCTCACAAGTCTCAGGCTAGTGCCCAAAGCCCTGTATCCCTCCTCTCCTACAGTGGTGACAGCTGATAACATTTCCTGCAAGTTTCAAATATCCTTCCCCATAGGAGGCATCATGACTTAATGCAACTGCCACAGATTTTCTTCTCTGAAATATATAGTGACCCTTTTCACACGTCACAGTATTTATGGTAGATGTTGCCACCTATTCCATCCTCAATGGAGTTCCTCTAGGTTTACTCTGGTGTAGTACCTCAGAGAAGAATGAATCTCAATATGTCTTCTAATAGCCTAAATAATAAGCGAATTCCTGTCCTCTAATTGATTCTTGCAACCCAGGAAGACTTTGCATTGAAAGGCACTGTTAACTAGATTTAAAAGGAGTTACTGAAACTTAAACTGTATGATAATGTGCTCACCTTACATATTTACAAGTGTGGCTGAAGTCTGTATTTTAAAAAGATAAGTAATGTATAATCACTTTCTGTTGTAACAATAATCATTTAAATGAACCTGTCTTGTCTCCGTAGGCTATGTTGACATTGGACTGATTCCAAAAGGAGCAAGGGGCATAAGAGTAGTAGAAGTGGCAGAAGCAGGAAATTTCCTTGCAGTGCGGAGTGAAGACCCAAAAAAGTATTACCTAAATGGGGGATTTATTATTCAGTGGAATGGAGAATACAAAGTGGCAGGAACAACATTTCAATATGAGAGAAATGGAGATCTCGAAAATCTGACAGCGTCTGGACCCACCAATGAGTCAGTGTGGATACAGGTACAGTAAAGGATTGGCAGCAGAAGCTGATAACTCTGGCTGGAAGCAGAATGATCTGGAGCTTTGAAAACAAGGCAGGAAAAAATAACTCATCTTTTATATCCTTCGTTATCTTGGTTTGGCTTTGAAAGTAGTCATACAACTGAAGGCCTTGATTCAATAGAATTACTTAAGCACGTGCTTACCTGTAAGAACATGAGTACTCTCGTTTACTCTACAAGTTATGTGCTTGAGTACCCTGATGAGCTGGGACCAAAAACCCAGAGAGGGTAAGACCTATTTAATCATTCAATGCCCACTACATAAAAGCGCTCCCTACGATAGATCTTCGGCTGATTTATCCGGTCTAGCTTTAAATATATCAAACTAATATTTACCTTGGGGAAGGTACTTGTAGTTTCCCTTTTGCCGTCTGTCTCTCTGAATCCTGCCTTTTTCCTGTAAAAAGCGACACAGAGTCTTTGTTGCTTTTTACAGATCCCGACTAACACGGCTACCCCTCTGATACTTGCTTTTTTCCTGTTTACTTAGTATGCCAGAGATATGTATGAAACATAAGACCAGAGAAAAAGAAGGGAGGAAGGAATGGAACCTACTACTGCACCACTCCCACCCCTGGAATGTATGGGAAGGATGTGTCCAAGTGGGTTTAGTGGATGGTCCATGTTCAGCGTGCAGAGTAGGGGACTTAAAGCAGGGAAATAAGATTTCTGTCAGTGTTCAGTGTTGCCTGGTTGGGTGGGAGTAAACCATTTTGTGGAGTTGTTTCAGTATTTTATCCCCTAAAGATTATCTCCTTCCCCACCTCTGTTATCTGCCAAAAGTAAATGAACAATTTGTTTGACTTGCTCACTGCCTGTTTCTGCTAAGAATTTTCCTCTTTCTTTAAGGAGACATTTAGAAAACAATATTAAAGCAATGTTTTGATAAATATGCTGCTGTCTGCTGAGAAGGAACAGGTGTTATATGGTTGTGACACTATCATTTATAAAATTTGCATATAAATATAGGTGTTAATAAAATGTCTATTTTCAATTATCTCCATTTGGTTATTTTGCATAGCCTTGTCTTGTAATTGATAGGATACCATATACTCTGACCCACATTTTTCACAAGTATGCTTGCAAAAGTATTTGCTTGCTTTAGTGCACCCCACATTTAAATGCACCTGTTCCCTCCCCATACCTGTGCACAAATGAGGAGTTGATATATACATTTCTCAAGGGCAGGCATGCTTCAAGAGTCATATATTCCCAGGTTGGGTGCCTGTAAATATCTGCAGACACTTTGGACTCTACGCTTGAAGATTTGGGCCAATGTGTTATAATCACAGACAAGTACATAATTTAATCACATCTTTTTTTCTTTTTTTTTTTTAAGCTACTCTTTCAGGAAAGTAACCCCGGAATAAAGTATGAATACACGATACGTAAAGAAGGAAACCTTGAGAATGAAGTAGTGGACCCAGAATATTTTTGGCAATATGGAGGCTGGACGGATTGCAGTGTAACATGTGGAAGAGGTTAAAAAACATGCTTTTTTATTATCCTTTTCATTGTCTGTCATCTGATTTACTCTTATTATAAATTAATAGATTATGAAGCAAGAAGGGACCACTGTGATTATCTAGTCTGACCTCTTGCACCACTAGGTTTGGCAGCATTTGACTTATTTTTTTTAAATAATCTTGACAGATAATATTGATGTGTTTAAGCATCCTCCCCACCCGGACCCCATTTGTATAAAGTTAATTTTCACAGTTGTGGGAAAGTACGGGTTTGTGGGGGAGTGTCACACAATAGGTATATAATGACGATATACCTGAGATTCAAAAAGTTAAAGATTTATGAAGATTTATGGTCTAGACAGTATTTGGTCCTGCCATGAGGGCAGGGGACTGGACTTGATGACCTCTCGAGGTCCCTTCCAGTCCTAGAATCTATGAATCTATAAGATGGCTGTTTTAGCAGAGCTGTAAATATGTTTTATGCGTATTCATTGCATGTTTTATATACATTCAGATGGGACTGTGATAAGTTCACAAGTAGCATTTTCTTACTTTGCCTATCTATGGATTTCAATTATCATCAACGGAAATACTTTTTTGTAGGTTTTTGTGTGTACAGTGAAATCAGTGTTTACCAATAAAATTCTAATCTTTCCAAGCCTATGTATAACACAGGCCATAGAACTTCCCTGAAATAATTCCTGTTGAACTAGAACATATCTAAATCTAATGTTGATTTTAAAAATTGCCAGTGATGGAGAATCCACCATAACCCTTTGTTAAAATTGTTTAGAGGAGCAGCAAATGGAGTTTTATAATATCTAGTCTGAATTTCATCCTCTTCTACAAACCTAGCTGAAAAAATGAGTTTAACAATGAGGGTAATCAATGTTGCACCTTATTTCCAGTCTGAATTTCTCTAGCTTCAACTTTCAGCCATTCAGTCTTGTTAGTCCTGTGTCTGCTAGACTGAAGAGCCCATTATAAAATTTTTGTTCCCAATGTAGGTACTTAGAACTGTGATCCAGTCACCCCTTAACCGTCTTTATGTTAAGGACCTCAATCTGTTTAGTTTGAGTATGTCACTACAAAGTATGTTTTCTAATCCTTTAGTCATTCTCTTGGCTCTTCTCTGAACCCTCTCCAATGTACCAACAACCTTCTTGAATTGTGAGCACCAGAACTGGACACAGTATTCCAGCATTGGTTGCATCAGTGCCAAATTGATTGACTGGCAGTCCCTCAATTCGAGGATGATCTCTACCATGGATTTACATATGGGTCCTGAGATGACTCAGGAGTCTGATCCTGGAACTGCAAATCCACCTGCAGTGGACATTTTGTGGCAGGCCAGCGGACTGCTGGGAGAAAGTTATTTCTTTTTCCTTCCTCTTCTTTATCTTTTCAGCTTCGAAGGCCTGGTCTACACTGGGGGGAGGGATTGATCTAAGATACGCAACTTCATCTACGAGAAGTAGCTGAAGTCGACGTATCTTAGATCAACTTACCTCCCGTCCTCACTGCGTGGGATCGACGGCCGCAGCTCCCCGGTCGACTCCACTTCCGCCTCTCGCCCTGGTGGAGTTCTGGAGTCGACGGGAGCGCGTTCCGGTGGGTAGTTTGGACGTACCTGAAGACAAGGCGCTTCTCCTCGAAGCGGGCCACTGCCTGATGGAGGATATGGCACCATTGGGGTGGGTTGGTGGCTTGCTTTTCCCAGCTTGTGATGTCCACATCAGTTTTCTTAAGATACGCTTTGTGTGTCTTTGTAGCATTTCCTCTGACCACCATGTGCTTCTGTGCCAAATACAGAGGTAATATAATCTTCCTACTCCTGCCTATTCCCCCATTTATACATCCAAGGATCACATTAGCCCATTTGGCCACAGCATTGCACTAGGAGCTCATGTTCAGCTGATTATGACCCACCCCCAGAGTCCTACACCTTGTAAGTATGTCCCACATTCTTTGCCTGTAGATGTATAGCTTTACACTTGGCCATATCAAATGCATTACACGCAGCTTACCAAGGGACCCAGATTGCTCCATATCATTGATGTGTCGTCTCCATTATATATCACTCCCCCAATCTTTGAGTCATCTGCAAACTTTAACAGTGATTTTATTTTTTCTTCCAAGTCATTGATGATAATGTTAAATAGCATAGGGCCAAGTACTGATTGCTGCAGGACTTCACTAGAAACACACTAGCTGAATGATGATTCCCTGTTTACAATTAAAGTTTGAGATCTATCATTTAGCCAGTTTTTAATCCATGTAATGTGTGCCATCATGTTAATTTTGTATCATTCTAGTGTTTTAATCAAAGTATCATGCAGTACCAAATCAAATGCCTTACAGAAGTCTAAGTACATTATTTATTCTATTATCTCTAGCGCGCGCACACACACACACACACACACACACACACTGATTTAGACTTTATTCTACGGCACTTCACAAATGTGATCAAATCATGATCACTTGTACCTAAGCTACCATTAATTTTTAGGTCTGTGTGATCAGTTCCTCTTAATGTGTTAAGAGGAGGGTTAATATAGAATTTCCCTGTGTTGGAATGTAATTAAAGAAACCAATAATTATCACACTGCCCTCATAAAACCATAACAAGTAGAAATGAAAAATGCTGATGTCACTTGGCTGCTGCAAGTTTGTTCCTTCCTAGATTATGTACCCTAGTTATAAATGACTCAAGCAATCACACTCCTATCACTTCCCTTGGACTGTTGTACTGTTAGGAAATTGTCATCTATAATATTTAGAAATTCCAAGGATGTTATCATAACAGCATTCTAATTATCGAAGAGCCAACTTGAGGTGAGGTTGTTTAGTCTCTGTTATATAGGAGGTCAGGCTAGATAATGACAATGGTCCATTGTCACCTTAAAATCTATTAAAATTGCTTAGGGAGCAGCAAATGGTTTTTTATAACATCTAGCATGAATTTCATCCTTTTCCACAAACTGAGCTGGAAAATGCATTTTTACAGTGTTTTCCACTGGAGCAATTGTTAGCAGGATTGTAGTGATCCTGTATACTACCAATGGAGGCTATTAAAGGTATTCAGGGTTTTTTTTTGTATTACCAGAACTGATTGGTTTTTTAATACATTTAAGTAATTTTTTTGACTTCAGTTTTGTACTGCACTAATAGGAATCGATGTTTCCCCAACATTTCTCAGTAATCAGCTAATGTGAAATCATTTTGTAGAACTTGTATCTGTTTAATTCTTTCTACATTATGGTAACTTAAAAAAATCAAAGTGTTATTGCAGTTCAGTATAGAATTATAAATCAGACAAAAATTGTTTGTTGTAGAAAGTAGAATAAGAAGCATAAGATGATTCCAACAACAGGTGCAGAAATGTCTTTGATAATAAAAGTAAAGCTTAAGGAATATCATCTTAAACAGATTAATGACGTGAAGGCAGTGATAAGTGAAAGTGAGCATAAAATAGTGAAGATCCCAGGGGCGTTTCTGCAAAACAGAGGCTTCAGATCTTTTCTTTGAAACACAAAATACATTTTTGGAGAAGAATGTTATGAATGGTAAAAAGTCAGTTGATTTTTCAGTAGATTTGTAATGAGGTTGACCAGATAGCAAGTGTGAAAAATTGGGATGGGGTGGAGCTTAATAGGTGCCTATGTAAGAAAAAGCTCCAAAAATCAGGACTGTCCCTATAAAATCAGGACGTCTGGTCACCCTACTTGTAATGATCTTTAAAGAAGTTTGTATTTGGTTTTGTTGATTTCAATAAGATCAATTAGATGTAGTAGGAATCCCATTGCCAGAGTCATTTATAACTAGACTACATAAAGTAGTGGAGGGACAAACTTGGACCTGCAAGGGGATTGCTAAGAGGACATTGGCCTCTTCCATTTCTAATTTTTATGTTTTTGTGAATGCCGGCAGATAATGATTGGTTACTTTAATTGCATTCCATGAGATTTTGGTATTAAAGGAACAAACAAAAAATCCTGTAACAAATTTAGACTGAAGTCAAGTATATTAAGGCAGCAAAGACAAACATTAGTACTAGTATCGGGGGGAACCATGTTAGTCTGTATCCACAAAAACAACGAGGAGTCCGGTGGCACCTTAAAGACTAACAGATTTATTTGGGCATAAGCTTTTGTGGGTAAAAAATCAGAAGTGGATTTTTTACCCACAAAAGCTTATGCCCAAATAAATCTGTTAGTCTTTAAGGTACCACCGGACTCCTCATTGTTTTTATTAGTACTAGTATTTAAATCTTCCCTATGAAGAAAACAGCTATGGTTATTTGTTTTCCATAGTTTGAAGAACTGGCTTGTTACAGCTTTCATTTTAGGTAATTAATGCCTGGGGGTCAATGTGATTTTTTTTCCACGCTAATTATGTGCTCTTACCTTTCTCAGAACACTGGTCTGTTGTCAGTCAATAAATAACAGTATTCTTTTCTTGTTAGCAAAAATAACCCCTAAAATGTAATTAGTTTATCTGAAACAATTGAACCCCTTGGATTGAATGTTATGCAGTGTACTTGTATAACCCCCATCAATCACCATAGTATGTAAGTGCTGATAATATTTGATGTTTAATTTAATGACTGGCATGACAATGACATGAGATTAATGTTTTTTTGAACTGCTTGATTTGTTTTCTTTAAGATTAGCGGAACTATTTTCTTAAGTGTTCCCTGCAAAAAATTATAAACCTGAGAAACACCGTCTGGTTGAAAAGCTGCTTGGATAACACCTGTGATCTTTGGCTCTGTTTTTTGGACTACTAGCTGGATCACTTTAATAGATGGCCCCAGGTTACTTTTGTTTGTTGATTTCTAACAAATGGCATCCCCACTTATTATTTACCTTTTTTCAACTACTAGAGTTCACTTCTAGCTCTCTGCTAAGGTGGAAACTGAAATGTAGGGTGAGTTCTGCCACTATGTGGCTGCTCAGGGCAGTTAGGGGGTGAATCATAATAGGGCATGATATGTGGAGAAAGACACTTGAGCAGGTCCACTAATTTTGCCACATGCAAGTGGGCAGCCAAAGACAGTGGAGCATTAGCACAAAAGGGGAAGTAAACTGCTGCTTATCTATGCCAGTTCCCGCTACCACATCCCTGTAGCAAGGAGAAAACGAGAATCACAGTTCCAACCCTCCTCTGCTCCTGTGATGGCACTACTCTGCTCTGCCCCCTTACTTAGGGCACATTGTGATGTTGTTTTCTAGAATTAGATAGCAGCACCATTATTGGTGTATTTGGGAAATGCCAGCTGTCTCTCAGTGTAGAAAACTGGAAATTGTTACTCTAAACGTATTACGTATAATGAGGAATAGGAATTATGTTAATTGTTGACCTTCTAGACCAAAAAGTGTTGACCTATTACATACTAAATTAATGTGACACACGTTTTTCCCGTCAGTGGGTTTGAGAGGCCAGTATGAAATACTATTTCCAAACTCTGTTAAATACCACAATTCTCTGAGCGTCCATAAAACTAGTTTCTTGGTTTGGACAATGGTTATTTCTGAGCGCAGTGCAAGGTATTTTAGACTCAGAATTGAATGTCATTGACAATAACAGAGCTGTTGTGCTACATCCAAGCCATCTTGGTATTTTTGAAACCGGTGTTGCTAAGGTGAAGTGGGTTAAAGTTGACTAGAAGATCATCGTATACTAATAAACACATTATATAACAAGTGTTGTTGAAAATAAGTCCAAAATGGAGTCAAAGAAATGATGAGAGTTAAGCTTGTTTTGACTAAAATGTGGTGGTAAAATGACCTTCAAGGACTTTGTGGTCATAGTTTCCTTTAATGAAGGACTAGTTATTCCATAAAATAAGAGGAAGTGCCAATTATTTATATAGGCACTATCAAATTATCTGATTGGCATATCCAGTGGGCTAAGCTTGCCACCACTTATGAATATTTACTTTCTTGGGAGCAATTAGTAACTCAGGGCCTCATTCAAGGCCCATTTGAAGTTAGTGGGAAGACTCCAATTGACTTCAGTGGTCGTTGTATCAGACCCATAATAATAATCATTATCACAGTCAATCAACATCAAGTTGCCTTAATCTATTCTGCCTCCTGTTTAGAGGAAAATCAGAGCAATCCAGCCAGATGTTTTCTGGAGCCAAAGAAGTGAAGCTGGGGTTCATAAATGGTTAAACAAATCATATGCTGTGGTCTTCCAGCAACAAAACTACAAACTAGAAACAGAAGCTGCATTTTCATGTATTGTTCTAGTTATTTTTCTTCTCTCCTTTGTATGGATTTATCTTGTTCTGTCTAAAACATAAACTGGATCAGATTAGACTGCAATAACAGAACCTGAGAGATGAGATCGCTATCCCCTGAAATTGACTCTCCCCCATACATAATAAATTAAATAAATAATATAAAAATTATGTAAATAAATACTATATATACGTATATAATATATATAATTATATAAAGGTATATTAATATATAATTATGTTATAAATATAATATAATTTATAATTATTGTGTTTATATTATCAATAATATATGCTTATATTGTATAAATACATACATATATAATATAAAATAAAAATAAATAATTGGCATTTCCTCTTATTTTATAGATTAAAAACTCTAGAAGGTTTTCTGAGAAACATGACTACAGCCTTTAGAAAGGATTGATTTAAAGAATGATATGCAAGAAGAAGATTAGTAAAGGTTTGATGCATCTATATAGGTCAAATACTGTCTCTTACAGTCCCTGTGACCTGCCTGATTCTTATCCTGGGAATCCTTCAGTAAGGCTCTGACAGTTCCTTCAGTCTCCATTGTCTGCTGTTTCAATCCAAATACCTCCTGTCCAGCTTTGTTACTTTCTCGCCCCCTGTCACACCCCTTGCTTCTGCAGTGCCACTATCTGTGCGGCCTGAATCAAGCTGGTGGTGCGGAGGATATTTGATGCTGCCTTTAGGCTGGATTGATTAATTGATTGATTGCCTTTAACTCATCTATCTCTTTATTTACTACCCTCACTACCATCAGTACACAGAGCTGCAGGAACTCCCTGGGGCTGGTAAAGCTTCCAGGCTTCCAAAAACCATTACTATTCTGTACAAATCAGTCAAGCTGTTTTCCAAAATCATTTTCAGCTGTGCTTTTTTCCCAGATTTTCCCTGTCCTTCTGACATATTTTCTCGTTTGATTAGGCTACCAGAGTCCCAGTAATGGAATGTATTCATAAATTGACTCGCAGACCTCAACACAGGGAAATTCCAGGTTGCTACCCTGCCCCACACTCCTCTCCTCTTGCATAGCACAGCAAACCATTTGTACCAATCATCCACTTCCTCCCTATCACTCCTGGCTGGCTCACCAAATCTGTTACCCAGAGTTTTCAGAACCCAAAGCAGTGATAACTTTATTGTTTCTCTGCAGGCAGTGTCAGGAACAATAGGGACACAGTTACTCTGTCTGATATATGATTGATACAAACCAGAGTGCTTTTACCTAAAACTATTTTTTTGCTAGGTCTTACATGCTCTCTCACACACACACACGCCACGGCAATAGGTTCAGAGCATTCAAAACATTTATATTTACCAAAATCTGAAATGGCTTGAGTGATTACCATCTGGGCTTCCAAGGGCTTTCCTTCCATCCATCTGATGGGGAATTTTATATGTCAGATCCTTGCTCAAAGAAAAGCTTCCTCAGACTGCTTTAAAGCACACGTTTAAACTAAATTTTTTATAAATTTTCTTTGGACAAAGCCCAAAGCCCAAATTTTCTTTGGACAAAGCCCAAAGCCTTCATAATAGCCTCTAATAGGTTATCAATTTTCCTAGCAACAGCCAATATCAATTTCTTCTGCTGCTGCTGCTGCTTCTTCTTTGCAAAGCATTTCTAGTCATAACAATAAAACTTACATGTCAGAGGCACCTAAAACCAAGATTGGCTGTCCAAACATTCCTTCTATTTTCATGGAACATTAACTCCCTGTCCCAACATCAGGGACGGCTCTACCATTTTTGCCGCCCCAAGCAAAAAAAAAAAAAAAAAAAAAGCTGCCCACACTGTGTCACCCCAAGAATGGACAGAATGCCACCCCTTAGCATGTGCCACCCCAGGCATGTGCTTCCTCCGCTGGTGCCTGGAGCCAGCCCTGCCCTACGTCCTATTCTAATTAGTACAGCTGCAAACATGCAGCTGCATGTATTATTCCTAGCTACATGATGTTTGATTTTCAGCTGGCGTGGGCTGAACACACAAGATGGCTGACTGCAGTACTGTGGAATTCTGGGGTACATGCAGAAATGTCAGATTCAGGGGCTACAACACTTGATGCCATTGAGAGACTTCCATGCAGGGCTTATCCCCTTTGGAAGACTGTCCGAATTGAGTGTGAGATGGGATAAAACATTGTGTTTAAATGAAGGTTTACTCGTACTTCTGAGATGTAAAGTTTGTCTATTGATATTTTTCTTTTCTTTTTTAATGTGTGTAATTAATGTGTTATCTAATGTAATACGAAATAATTTAATGATTTCAAAAAGTAAAACCAAATCCCCCACAAACAAATCCCCCTGAAAAGTTGTGGCCACAAGAAAAATAACAAAGCGTCATTTTCAGTAAAAATCATAATGTTCTGTTACCTCTATCCCATCCTAACAGCGCAGCTGGGCTATTAAATTGTCTAAGTGCTGCAAAACAAACAAATAACTGCTTTGCAGTCTAGATATGTGTGGACCAATATGTTCCTTGGAAACAGGGCCGGCTCCAGCTTTTTTGCTGCCCCAAGCGGCGAAGGAATAAAAAGAAAAACCAAAAATCTGATTGAGCTGCCGCCGAAGAGAAAGAGAGGGAGTGAAGGACCCACCTGCTGAATTGCTGCTGAAGACCCGAACGTGCCGCCCCAATAACGGATGGAGTGCTGCCCCTATCTATTGGCCGCCCCAGGCACCTACTTCCTTCGCTGGTGCCTGGAGCCAGCCCTGCTTGCAAAGAGCAACTCTAAAATACTCTAGCTAGCCATATTCTTCTAATGTAGACATTTACTGTCAGGATAGCACATAAACCCCTTAGATAATATATTATTTGACCTATATGGATGCATAAAACCTTTAGTTTGCTTTTTCTTGCATATCATTCTTTAAATAATTGTTGATAAAAAAAATTGCAAATACATTCAGTCCTTTCTAAAGGCCCTAATCATGTTTCTCAGAATTAGATTAAAGTGGCATTGAACATAATTTGACTAAAAGAGGACAGCCTCTTGGTTGAAAGATAGCATTAAGCAGAATGCAAAAGTTTATCTCTCTGTAGAAATAACAAGCAAGTGGAAATTTTCAAAGCTTATAAAAGGATTTAGCCACAAGATTCCTATTAGGGTTAATTAGTGTATACCCACTAAATCCCTTTTCAGCTTCAGCATTGCAAATTTAACTCCATATGTACTAGTTTAGCCCAGACGTGGAGTTTAATCCAAAAGTTGTGGTATTAATTTTACAAACCAGTGGTCACTGTGTTTTCTGTCTGGATTTAGATGCTGATTTTCAAAAAGTTAGGGACATAAGGTTGCCTTCATAATTGTGTATATAATTTGTGCATACAATTAGTATGATTTTTTGTGCATTCAAAGGGCAAGGTAAAACAATCGTGTGTGCATGTGTGTGTGCTCACGCACGTGTGCACTCATGCACACAATCAGGTTCATGTCAGTTGCAAATAGACACATAATCACACACATACTTTTACAGATACACACTGTGTATGTCTGACTTTTTCCAACACCGACCCTTCTTATCTACATTTTCAGCTTTTAGTTTTGATGACGCTTTCAACTGAAGTGTTCAGGCTCTGAGTGAACATCCGAAAAAGCTCAACCTAACCATGTTCTAATCGGCATTTTTGTTGGTAAATTTAGCAGAGGAATCAAGAATTGAATGGACATGGAAGGTGAACTGGACTCTCCCATCAAAAATAGTCCTTCCAGCTCACGGTTGATCTGAGATAGGCAAAGAGCAGGGAAAAATGTTTGCGAAAAAATCACTATTTGATCTGTCCGTGTTGATACTGTTTGTTTGCTTTTTCATGAACAGTGGTGTGGACACGTTCTGTTTGCGCAAATGTTGGATATTCATGCCCCTATGAGTGTACTTGCATGCAAAAAAGCTCAATTGCACTGGAAGTGCTAGCTCAGCCATTTCTGTATATAGTGGTTTTGTATATTTGAGAGTGAGAATGTCAGGCATGGAAGGATTGGGAGAATGAGAGAGTGAATGACTTTCAAGCAGCTGACGGCAGGTCTACACTTAAAATGCTGCAGATATGCCACTGTGGAGCTTCAGTGAAGATACTACCTGTGCTGACAGGAGGGCTTCTTCAATGGCGTCTATAATCCACATCCCCAAGAAGCGCTAGCTATGTTGATGGGGTAATTCTCCCATCAACTTAGTGCTGTCTACACAGGGGATTAGGTTGGTTTAACTGTATCACTATTAAGTGTGGATTTTTCACACCCCGGAACAATGTTGTTATAGCGAACTAATTTCCTAGTGTAGACCTGGCTGAAGTGATCACTCTGTGGGACCAGCAGTGAGGCAATGGGTGTAGGAAGGAGGCTGCTTCACTAGCAGAAAGCTCTCTTTCCTGGAGACACTCTGTGGCAAATTGCCGGCACTATTATGATGGGTCTCGCGCTTTCTCTTCTTTGGGTGGGGTTCAGGGTGCCATTTCTTGCCCCTGAATTGGAATATTAACTGCCCCACTAGTGTCCTAGAGGAGGGGAGTGGAGAGGGAGGGACCTGGGCCCGCCCTCTACTCCAGGTCCCAGCCCAGGGGCCCTGAGGATAGTGGTGAACCACTTGAACTGGCGGTTCCTTCCCCTGGGCTACTTCCCTCTCCTGCCCTTCAGCTTGTGGGGGGCTTCCTGCCCTCCCTCTGCACAAGCCAGGTGCCCCTTACCTAGGGTCTTGGACTTCTTAGCCCACCGCAGCACTCCTCCAAACTTTCCTCTGCTTCTCTTCAAACTGTTCTCTGCTCCAACTCCTTCAAACTGTTCTCTGCTCCAATACCAATCCTTTCTGCTCCAACTCCCACACTGTCTGATTGAAGCAGGGTTTTTTATCATGTGACTGACTGCAGGTGCTCTAATTGGCTTCAGGTACTCTAGTTAATCTATAGCAAACTTTCTTCCCCTTACAGGGAATAAGGCTCCCTTCTAACACTCTCCTGCTGCCCTCTGGCCATGCTGTATCACACACTCCCACACATGTTCTAGCTTCTGAACATAGAGCAAGGTCTCTTCAGTAGGGATCAAACCCCATGGACTGCTCTCTTTCACACATACACACCCACCCACCAGCTATGTGGGTGTCCACCAGTGCCACATCAAAGTGTTGCTGACATGGATCAGGGAGAAATAGCTGGGTGGAAGCAGGACCTCTATATAAAAATTGTTAGAGGCCTCAGTTGAAAGAAGCATTTAAGTATGTTTATTATGTGTGACTTCAGTGGGACTTGTGTTTTAAATTATGCATGTGCTTAAGTGTGGAATAGGACAGGGCCCGGGTGAGATATTTCTGACTTACTTCATACAGAACATTGGATATTTATAGTTACTAAATATGACAATATTTGTTTGTTTTGTTTTAAAGACTGTTTCACTGAATCTATTTGCACCTTGATGTGCACATGTTACGCCCTCTGGCTTTGAAGTAAGTTATGCACATCCATAATGGAAAGATTAGGGGCCTATATCCACCTTTAATTTCTGAACAATCCCAGAACTTTCCAGATTCTGCAAATAAAGTGAATCCACTTAAGGCCCCTATTAAGAATGATATTTGTGTGATTACAGCTTGAAATAACTGACAATACTCAAATAGATGAGCTTACTGATGTCAATGGTTTTGTATAAGAGCACACACTGTAAACTAGGCTTCTGCACATGTTTGAAGAGGCTACTTTAGCACCAGACTTCTGCTTTAAAATGCATTACAGCAGCTGAAACTATGCTAAATAATTCATCATAGGGGAATAATTCATGTCTGAGTTTGAAAAGGGGCAGAGAAGCATTTCTGATAACTTCCCTCATTTTACAACTGGCAGTGACATTTGCCAAACTCTCTGATTAGGTTTCCAAAGCAAAAAACAAACATCATTATGGAAAAGTCGCATAGAACAGAATAGGGATGAAACCAAGAGGGTTCTATAGAAACGTATCTAAAAAAAATTGAATTTAATAGCGTTACCAATAGAAAGTTTATCGTTTTCTGTTAAATTCTCTTGGCATTTTTCAACAATGATCAACCCTCCTCCAATCTACCACTACCATTGCCACCATCCAAACCTTTCTTCCTTTGGATTTTCCAGTTGCATCCTATCTTCTCTATGTCCATCTTTGTAAGCCATTTTGCGTAACTTCATGGATAAGTGAAATGGGAGGGCTCTGATATTCCATGAAAAAAATAATTAGAATTTGTGTGAAATATTAGGAAACAAATATTTAAAGTTTGTTTATATGTGCAATGGTTATATTGGGGAAAGTGTGAAATATTGGGAAAAACTCATCAGTTTCCCAAAGCTTATGGGTTGTTTATTATGCGTTGTTAATAGATTTCTATTTAAATTTATTTTCTTGAAACCTGCTAAAGCATCCGTGCAAAGTTGACACCTCTTTATCTAAAATACAACACGTATCCCTGACCCCATAGTAGCATATTCTATTTTGACCCCTTCAACAGACCTATATAAGGGAAGATAAAAATCACAGTGGTACAATATTATTGCCCTTTTAGCCCAAGGGGTTAGCAATCCTGTTTGTTTACACAAAATTGTGTTTTCCTGAATACAATAGAAACAAATTACAGTAGATAGTTTCCTTGCTCACAATTTCCAAGTCTGCCTCTCCTCTCAGTTATGATCCAAGGAACTTTGTCTCTCTGCTTCCTCTGAAGGCCATGCTCATCCTTGCATCTTCCGCTGACTGCTCGCTTTTGCCTCTCCGGCTCTGTGCCTCTCACAGCCATACAGCTTGTCAACCATTCCCGAACCCAGATTTTGCAATCAGGAAACTCTTCAATACACCTAGTTTAGCAGGCATTGCCATCCAGTGCTTTGTCTTTGGCAGCGGTTTCTGTTGTTTCCAGCTACTTTACTATATAAAGGGTCTTAATTGCTCTTTTCATTTATCATACCTGTGGGCAAGGTAATATCTTTTATTGGACCAACTTCCGTTGGTGTGATAGACAAGCTTTTGAGCTTTTCTACCAGTTTGGGAAACGCACTCAAAGTGAGACACTACTCTGAGTAGCACTCTTCCCAGACCTGAAGAAAAGCTCTGTGTAAAGCTTGAAAGCTGACATAGCACTGTCCACACCGGTGCTTAGGTCGGTGTAACTTATATCGCTCAGAGGAGTGGCAAATTCACACCCCTGAGTGACATAACTTATACTGACATAAGTAGTAGTGTAGCCAGTCTAAGAGTGTCACAGATAAATACAAGATCAAACAGATAGTTTAGCATAAGTTGTTAGTACATATTCTAAAGGACCATTCACGGTGAAATGGCCAGTTTGTTGCCATAGGACAAAAAGGGGATTAGAGGGTTACAAATTGTTGGAATAAGCTATAAATCACAAACAAGGGAACCTAGGCAGACCCATAGTATCTGGCCAGAGCATTCTCACTGAAGGAATATCAGGTCTCGGAGAAACCATCCTCAAACTGCTCGCCATACAAAGGGCCATCTTCCTCCAGTGCACAACTGACTTCTTCCACAAACTCCATAACATTAATAGCCTGCCTCAGAACACCATCCTTACCACCATGGATGTCACTTCCCTATATGCCAACATGCCTCACAATGATGGCATAGCTGCCTGCCTCAAATATTTACAAGAAAATGGATGACCTCAGATATTCCTCCCCAAAGACATCACCAAACTCATCCATTTTATCCTCACCCATAACAATTTTACATTCAACAACAAACATCTTGCCCAAACCATGGGAATAACCATGAGTATTAGGATGGCTCCCCAATATGCCACCCTCTTCATAGGCCAACTGGAAGAAGAATTTCTGGACAAATGCGAAACCAATTATATACCTGAGATACATTGATGATATTTTCATCCTCTGGACAGACGACTTAATCTTCGTCATAGATTTCAACCACAACTTGAACGACCAACATCTGACCATAAAAATCTGTCTGGAACACTCCCACACTAGCATCAACTTCATGGACACGGCCATCAGCTTCAACAATGAAACCTATAGACAACTATATACAAGAACTCCATGGATCACCACACCTACCTTCATAGATCCAGTAACCACCCCAAACACACTAAGAAATTTGTTATCTACAGCCAGGCACTCAGATATTGCAGAATATACACCGAGGAGAAAATCCGGGATATATACCTTAACACACTCAAAACTGCCTTCACCAAATAGGGACACTGCACCAGAGAAGTAGATAACATCATGGAATGGGTCATCCAAATACCATAAGAGAATCTGCTTTTAGAAATAAAACCATCTGTGACCGCACATGCATAGTTGTCACCTACCACCCCACACTGGAACCCAGATGGGGTATCGTCAAACAGCTACAACTCATACTCAGTGGGGACTCCATCCTGAAAGAAATCTTTCCTGAACACCCTCTTCTGGCCTTCAAGCAACCCCCCCAGTCTCTCCAAGCTCATCATCAGAAGCAAGCTCCCCACAA
Source organism: Mauremys mutica (assembly GCF_020497125.1). Taxonomy (NCBI): domain Eukaryota; kingdom Metazoa; phylum Chordata; order Testudines; family Geoemydidae; genus Mauremys; species Mauremys mutica. Next base: position 22,696,177 of record NC_059077.1, on the reverse strand, counting down.
ACCAGGACACACCAACTCAAAGTGGTACACGACCCAGCCACATCAACAGATGCAAAACCTGCAGACACATCTCCACTACTACCATGATCAACACTCCCCACTACTAACCTTTCAAGATCCATGGGTCCTAAATGTGCCTATCACAACATGTACCTCATTCAATGCACTAAAAGCCCCAATAACAACTAAGTGGGAGAAAGCAGACAATCATTACACTCTTTCAGACATGAAAATAATAAAAGACAAAAACACCATATCACCTGTGGGAGAACACAAAGCGATCACTCTATATCTGACCTATCAGTCCCCAACCTCAAAGGAAACTTGTTCAACACTTTCAAAAGATGAGCCTAGAAGCTTAAATTCATAACTTTGCTAGACACTAAAAATCATGGTCTTAATAAAGACACTAGATTTATGGCTTATTACAACAATTGTAGCCTACTAACTCCTTTTCGTCCTATGACTTTAGGGGTGTTAATGGGCCACTTTTAAAATGTACGCTAACTGCTTATGCTAAACTATCTGTTCAATCTGCTATTCCAGTGTGACAACCTTAGGCCAGGTCTGCACTTGAAACTTACACTGATCTACCTACATCACTTAGGGGTGTGAAAAATCCACAGCCCTGAGCAACATAGTTATGCCAACCTAACCCCTGGTGTTGACAACTCTGTGTCTACAGGAGGGCTTCTCTCGTCAACATAGCTATTGCCTCTCACAGAGGTGGAGTACCTACGCTGATGGGAGAAGCCCTCCCAGAGGCATAGGTAGCAGCCGCTGCAGCATTTAAATGTAGACCTGCCCTCAATACCTTTCCCGAACCTGAAAAAGAGCTCTATGTAGTTTGAGAGCTTGTCTCTCTGACCAACGGAAATCGGTCCAGTGAATGATACTGCCTCACTCGCCTTGTCTCTCTAATCCCCATGTAGGCATTTACACCAGTGGGTCTATGCAGTTCATCCCCATGCTGCAAAACTTTCATTTCCCTGGGAGGGGGGGCAAGGTGGGTGAGGTAATTTCTTGTATTGGACCACCTTCTGTTGGTGAGAGAAACAAACTTTCACAGAGTTCTTCAGGTCTGGGAAAAGTATGCAGAATCACAGCTAAATACAAGGTGGAACAGATTGTTTAGCATAAGTAGTTAACACGTATTCCAAGGGACATTCAAGGTGAAGTGGCCCATTCACACCCCACCAGTCATAAGTCATGTCTATACTACAAAGTTAAGTTGACCTTACATTGACATAAGTAGGCGTACACACTTCAGTATTCCTGCTGCCGCTGTAACTCACCCGCTATGTCGACCTAGTAGATCCACCTCAACGAGAGGCTTAGGTCAACGTAAGTCAGGTGACGCAGTGTGACACTGCATTATATGCGTCACCTGTTGGCTGCCAGCATGGCTGACAATTTCACTGCTGATAGGATCTCTGTTTTGAAAGTGGGGGGAAGGGTGTTCCAGCTATGAGCCCCAGCAGTGCTGACAGCTGGAGCCTCACTGCCCAGTGCTGAGAGCCTAGGCTGTGGGCTCCCTGCAGAGCTCCCAGCTGGAGCCTGGCTGCCACCCAGGTTCTCAGCTCCCCACGGAACAAGCTCCGTGCAGAGTGTGGAGCTGAGAGCCCAGGCGGCAGCCTGGCTCCAGCTGGGATCTCAGCGCCGAGCTAAGAAACTTGGGCTTTCAGCCCCCCCATACTACCCCTCTCAAGTGAGTGCAAGTGCTCCTGGTGAAGATGCGCATCATCGACAGAAGGAGGGGATGGACGTGAACCCCTTGCAGTAATTACTGCAGTGGCTGTGTTAGGTTGACTTAACTTTGTAGTGTCGACATGTCCATAGGGGGTGAAAGGAAGCGGGGGGAGCAGCTGAGGGGGAGTTGTTAGTGGATTATAGCTTGTTGTAATAAGCCATAAATCCAGTATTTCTCTGATATACTGGGACTGACACCACTACAATAACACTGCATTTCCTCTGTGGGTCAATGGAGAGAGAGAGCATCTTGTGTTTGTTCATCCTTTTTTCCAGCACAGAGGAATGGAGAGCAAGTAACAAATGCAGAGCACACAAGCTAAGCAATGACAGTGTTTATCTTCCCAGTGGGTGTTTGAGCCCTTGGTGTCTGCTTTAGCTGTATCTTTTTGGTATCTGTTTTAGCTGTTTAAAGAGACAGAAATATTTTTTCCAGCTTTCTGAGATGTGGCCCATTGTGTATTGGCTAAGATATTTCAAGTGCTGCGATATGCTTTTTATTCTTCTAATATGACCAAGAATAATAAATTAGGAGGGAATAGTCCTCCCCTTTTGAAAGCAAAACTATTACAGCACAAGTGTTGCTTTTCAAACAGCCTCTGCTGTTGTTTCCTTTTTGTTCTGAAAACCACAGACTCTGCCACATAGTGGGGTGGGCCTGGTAAACCAACATGCTCGGTGTCCATTGGGAATTGAGCACAAAGGTGTAAGGATTTAATATGCATGGAGAAATTATTATTCTCACAGGTGTTCAGCGACAGACAGCCCAGTGTGTGAAAAGGGGCGGAGGTGTGATCAAAAACTCCTTCTGTGACCCAGAAATGCAGCCAAATGGACGACAAAAGAAATGCAATGAAAAGGATTGTCCACCCAGGTAACAAACGCTGTGAATACTAGGATATGTACGGGAGCACTATTCAGTGTGTTGTATTCTAATTTAAACATAGTATTCAGGGGAGGCAAAGAACACAGGAATTGCAATAACAGTTCAGACCAATAGTGGTCTCCAACAGTGGCCACTACCAGGTGTGTTAGGGAAGAGTGAACGAAACCCTGTAAAGGACAATTTCAGAATTATCTGCCCATAAGAGAAGTTTCTTACTATCAGTTAATGGGTAGTCTATGCCATGAAGCATGATTATGTGTATATCTCAAATATTTTATCCTATCTAATAAAGCTGTGGATGTATATCAGCGGTTCCCAAACTGTGGGGCATGCCCCCCCTAGAGGGACACGGAGGAATATTTCAGGGGAGTGTAGTGGGGTCCAGGCCAGCCCCACAGGGGGCAGGAAGGGAGCGCCACCGAGCCCGGCTGTGCCCGCAGCTCCGCCCCGGCCCCAGAGTCCAACCCTGGATCCCAGGGGGGAGCGGACAGGTTCCATTACGGGTAAGGGGGGTGCAACAGAAAAGGTTTGGGGACCACTGATGTACACGTTACCCTTATAGATATCTAACCATTTTTAAAATGTTGCCAATCTCTTAGCTTTGCTATCTTGTGATGAAGGTTAATTTCTCACTGTGTGTTTAACAGGTATTTCTTTTCAACAGTTTTAAATCTTCTGCTTTTCAGTTATATTGAATGTTCCCTTGTTCTGGTATTATGAGGGAGGGTAAATAGGAATGCCCAATTTACCTTCTCTGTACAGTTATTATTTAATACGCTCATCATGTCCCTTCTTATAGGTCTACTCTCTCTAAACTAAACAATCCTGATCTTTTCATTGTCTACTCTCGTGGAAGTTTTCCCATGTCCCTATTGCAGTATGTTAATTCTTACTCATCGTTGTTGTTGTCTGCCTCTGGATCCCGCTTTCTGCTACATCTCTTTGTGGGATGGGGCAACCAGAATTGAATACAGTGTTCTAGGTGAGAGCAGACTATTGATTTATATGTAATGCACTATTTTTAGTACTGTTTTCTAGCTCACTGTTTACATACCCAAATATGTTTTGCTTTATTTATTTATTTTTGACAACTGTCTGTCACTAAGCAAATGTTTTCATTGAGCTGTCCGTAATGATTCTTAAGGTTTTTTCCCTTAGTGGTTCCAGTGAATTTAGAATCAAGCAATGGCTGGAGTAGTTAAAATTATTCCTTCTGCTATGTATAACTTTGCATTTGTCAGTATTGAACTGCACGATGGATATTGCTGCTTTTATATAGTAAATAATGTACAGATGTTAGGGGGATTAATGGTTTTATTACTTGTTCCTGCAGCAGTTCACAATCATGTATGATGTCTCTTTGGGGAAATATCTAGGAATGCTGTTACAGCCTATGTAAATCATTTTAAAAGTATAAAGAACGCAGCTTGGTAGTAAATCTGTGCAAATTGCCAAGGAAGTCAATTGACAGCAGAATCAAACTTATTAACTAATGGTTTCCATAATAGCTGAGGCTAAACTGACTAACAGGAGCATTTATATTTATAAAAAATATAAATTAAGCTCTTTATTCCAAAGTCCCGAAGAGAAATGACTGGGTTATTCAGAAGTTAAAAGATCCTTAAAGACCATATTATCTAGCTTCTGCTGCTTACATTTGGAAATCACAGTTTCTCTTCAATAGCATTCAGAGCCTGCTGTAGGAAATTAGATTGTTGTAAATCATCTCTTAGTGATTATAGAATTATGTTAAACATGACTTGTTGTGCCTAGTTTTCTGCACACTGCTGAAGAGATGCTCTAGCTTAATCCCAGTGTGTTTGACAGTTCTAAAACCACTGACAATTATTTCTGTCTCCTTTGGTAAATGTCCTTTATAGAGTACTAGTGAGAATAGTAAAATATTGATAAAGTGAAATGCAGGAGATTCATAAAACATATTGATAGGGGTTTGGTTGTTTATTTATCTCTTCTTAGTTGTGATAATTAGTTGCCTGTGATGTATATGAGCTGCTGGACAGCATAGCTACTACCTGTAGCAGCACAAAATCATAGAGTAGCCATGATTTCTGATATTTAAAAAAGAATAAGTAAGAAACAGAATAATAAATCTGTAGCTGCATTTAAAGCACACACACACACCACGTGAAACATGGAACTTAGGAGCCCCTGTTCTAAAAACACAGGGCTTTGCTACTTGAGCTAATGGGGGATTGCTGTTCCCTATCAAGCCTTATAGCAATATATCCTCTTTGTAGACTGGTCACTACAAGGCAATACGATCACAGACTAAGTTAGTGCTAACATTTCATTCCACAATGGCCAGTGGTGCATGCGCGCACACACACACACACACACACACACAAGTCATGGACTCATAGTGAGCTATTGCAATTATTTTCTAAAGTTTTCAAGCCCACAGCTAGGCTCCTACAGCTGTGTCACCTACAATCCAGAAGGATGGCTAAGCTTCCTCTCCGCAAAGTATTTATTTATTTAGTGTGTGCATAGTCATCTAGTCAAGTGATGGCATCTTCAGGGGCGTGATGCAGTTCTTCTGGATCCTCTGATGGCAGGCACGCTAGCAGTTCAAACTAGGAAAGTAAAGTAGTAGTAAAGCAGTTTCTTTGGAAGAAAATCAGAGTGACAGAGGGAGATGGTATTTCTGCCCTTGAAAATAGCGCACACAGGGAAGTATTCACTTGCTGAATCTGTCAGAGATTCTAAGGATACAGGCCTGACTATACTCAATGCTTGTTAAGAACTGAGAAGGGATTTGGAGGGTCAAACACAACGCAGTCGTGAATGGACCTTTGGTTGGCTATGTAACCGTACCCCTGGATTTCCTAGCTCCAGAAACTAAGTTACCATCAAAGGCATTGCTCTTATTAGCCGGCCATCCACCTTCCAACATGCAGATCAATTTCTCAATGGAAATGTATCATCAAAAGCAGTCATGAGGAAGTTTTCTTAGATAGCTTCCTTATCATCAATTGGATCCCATGGTCTGAAAACACGTGACCACAAGATTAGCCATCAGACTATGAATTCAAACCGCATCATACAGGAGCTGGAAGACATTCCATTCTATAGCTATGCATCTTACTTTTGATAAAATGTACATAATCACCAGCGTGGCTGCAAGTCGCTCAGGGTCATGTCTTGACTTCCACATTCTTAGCTAATAGGCTCCAGGAAGTTAGTTGGAAACTGGTTAAATCACAGGTTTCTGAGAAGTCGGAGTCCAAACATCCATGTTTCTTAGGCGATTGGAGGCATGTGATAAAACTCTTTTGCCCATTCTCTAGTTAAACAATCTGGAGCTACATAAGACATTTCTAAAATATTTTATTGCACACAAATATGTAAAGTGTCAACTCAGAGTAGAACAGAAATGGTTGACTCCTACCATGGGGAGCTAGCATTTGATGGTAATGCAGATATGACAGCCCCATTAACTAGAGTGTTATTGACAGGCAGCAGCAGAGAAAGATGCTGGTCTGAACCAATGTAGCTTACAATTATATTGCTTGGTTGGTAAGCAGGTGTTTATCTTTATAGCTGCTCAGTATAAAATTCATTGTATTGTCCTGAAAGGAAAGAACGATGTATTTTCTTTACTTACACTCTTCTGTACCTACCAAGTGAATAGAAATTTTCTTCCTTCCATGTAAAGAAAATTGCCCTGGCCTTTTTTGACATGAATACCTGCTCAGACAGAATGCCCATAAATAGATAATTTGAAGTCTTCAATCTCCTGCCATCTCAGCGGTGTTCTGACATTCTCAAGGAAGCTTGCTGCTGCTTTTAGGAGAAAAACTTTTTTAACCACCACTAACAGTTTGCTTAGTAAATTCCAGCAATCATAAAGGACAGAGAGTATTGTTATTATTTGTATTACAGTAATACCTAGAGGTCCCAGACAAGATTGGGGCCCTATTGTCCTGGGTGCTGTACAGAAACATGGTAATAGTAATACCTAGGCCTTTTCATCAGTATATCTCAAAATGCTTTACAAAGGAGGGCAGTATCCCTGAGGCCCAGAGAGGGAAGTGACTTATCCAGTGTCAATGTGAATTGAACCCAGACCTCCTGCACTCTAGTCTAGTATGCGATCCATGACACCATCAGAGACAATCCCTCCCTCAACATGCTTACGATCTAAACACATGCTGAAAAAAAGGAACCATTATTATTTCCAATATTTTTATTGGGGGAGGAATGAGGCACAGAGAAATTAAGTGATTTCTCAGGGTCACACAAAAATAGAACTCAAGATCGCCCAAGTCCCAGTGTCGTGTCTTAACATGGCCATCGTTATTCTGTTTGTGGAAGCAGAAAATTGCCTGTGCAACCTTAATTCGGCCCTCTTGTGCATATGCATTATGATACATTAGACACAGGCCAAATACTATTCTTCCATAGGACCCTTGCCTCATTCAGTGCACTGGATGGAACTGCTCTGAGGATGGATCAGGGTTGTGTAGTGAGTGAGGCTGTTGTTGTTTCTTACAAAGTTTGGAAGGTATGTAGTAAATGAGGCCTCTGTTTGTCAGAGGATGGAGATGGATGGCAGGGGAGAGATCACTTGATCATTACCTGTTAGGTTCGCTCCTTCTGGGGCACCTGGCATTAGCCACTGTTGGTAGACAGGATACTGGGCTAGATAGACCTTTGGTCTGACCCAGTACGGCCGATCTTATGTTCTTATATTCTTCTTATGAGGCAGGGGATTGCAGGAAAAGAAAGAGTGGGTCTCAAGACCAAGGCAGTTGATTGTTGCTCTGGAGAGATGGATTCTATCCAGGCCCCTACCACAGAGTTCCTATGTGATGGTAGGAAAGTCATTTAAACCAATGCACAGGAAAAATAGTATAAAATCAAGCAACAACTTTATTAGTTTTAAGAGAGAGCTGGACAAATTCATGAGTACTATTGTGTGATGAGGTTGCTTGTGATGGTGGGGGTCAGACTTCTGGTTTATGTTTTATGTTCCTAAAAGATCATCCTTCACGGTTTCAGTCAGCCACCTCCAGGGGTCAGAAAGCGATTCCTCACCACCACCACCACTCCAGGTTTTTTTATTTCCTTCCTCTAAAGTATCTGGGATGACCACAGGTGGAGATGGGACACTGGGCAGGGTGGGCCAGGTCTCTGAGTGGCACTGAGAGTTTTCTCTTTCAGGTGCTTGCTGGCTGGTTCTTGCTCACATGGTTGGGGTCTAATTGATCATCATATGTGGAGTCAGGAAGCAATTCCCCATCCCCCACCATCAGACTGGCAGTGACTTTGGGGGGCGGTTTTGCCTTCCTCTGCAGCATGTGGGTGTTGGTCACTTGCCAGGATTAACTGGGTATATCTCATTTAATCATTTCCCTGCCATTGCAGGGGCCTTAGAAACTGGTGCACCTCGGTCCCTCCTATTCTCTCCCCATGGTACATAATAGTCTAGTCCCCTATGGGCTGTAATACTTGGGTCTAATTTCCGTTGTTGGGTTTAGCGTGTGGGTGCTGGGTGGTGTTGGTGGCCTGTGATATACAGGAGGTCAGACTAGCTGATCTAGTGGTCCCTTCTCTCCTTAAACTCTATGACTATATGACTCGATGTAATTAAAGACTGTGTTGTCCTGCATATGCACAAGGGCGCCAAACTGAGGATGCACCGGCAACCTTAATTCTGACATTTCCTAACTGGAGTGTGACTTTGTAACCATAATGTTCTTTTAACCTAGCTTTTTGTGTGTAACAACTTATTACTTACATGTTACTAGTCCTGGTCTAGCTATGTCCTTTGACAATGTATCAGTTTATGGAATATGGGTGACGGTTTTTGCTTTATATTGAAAGCTGATCGCCTGTGGTGGCACGAGCCACCCAGCAAAGAAAAAGTATCAGCGATAGAATGTGTGTATGTGAGAAGGGAAAGATGGAGACTAAGAATTTAGGGCTTCATCCTGCAAGCTGCTAAGCGCTCCCTCAAAGTGCTGAATACTGCTGAGGTCTGTGGGAATGAAGGGCACTGAGCACTTCACATATGTAACATGAAGCATACAAGATGTTCTATTAAAGTAAATAGGACTATTCACATGCTTGAAGTTGCACAGGTGCTGAAGTGCCTAGCTGGATCGGGGCCTTACAGAACAGTAGAGGTTACAAAAAAAAAGAGCTGGAAAGAAGATCTGGGAGGTGAGAGCATCATACAAAGTGAATTGATTCAGTATTTTTCTTTACTGCTGCGCTCCACTGAGAAGATTTGGCAGTGTCTTCTCAACAACTTGTCAATTTCACTTTGATGTTTGTACCTGCATGGAGGGGAAATGAAACTCCTAGAGACAAGATACAGGAGCACAGAAGTGGTAAGATCCAGAGGCCTCGGTCAGGATTGGGGTCCCAGTGTACTGAACAAACAAGTAGGAAAAGAGTTCCTGCCCCAAAGCCTTTCTATCTAATTTAAGAGAAAATACACCAAACAATAGATGGGAGTGGAAAGGGAATATAAGGAGGACCAGTGATGAGAACAGATGGTTACACAAATTAGAAGTGTGCACAGCTTGATGGCTCAGTGTCTTTTTTTAATTGTATGATTATAAATAAATAGCTGTCAGCAACCCTCATATCAGTGAGATCCCTTTTGCAGTTGAGTGAAACTACTGGGGGACAGAGGATGGGATTGGAAACTGAGGAGCCAAATTAGAGAAAAATATTAGGATGGGGGAGGTAAGAAGCACAAAGATTGATGTATTGCAGAATAGGATGCATGGCAGAAAAAGAATGAAACCTGATACCATAATAATTTATTATGTATTTATTAGTATGGGAGTATTTATTTTACCTTTACTCTGCTTTTGTATTAAGTAATATTTTGTGATGTAGAAAGTAATAGCTAGCTTCCCAGAGGTAATGAACTGATACAAATATTTGCCCTGTGACTAACAGAGGAAATGGTAAGAAGTGACAGCAAAGAGGCACATTATCGCTTTTTGGTGACACAGCTGAAATCCCCTGGTCAGGTAATTGAATAAGTCAGATATTCAGTCAGCATGAATTGAAGTGCTTTCAGAAAAACATTTAATCCAGTCAGCAGTGTATACAGAAGATATCAAAGGTAGTACACAGTAATTCAATTAGTATAGTAGGCATTGGTTCTGTTTCATATTGTACACGAGAATTCAAAATAGTAATTCTTTGTTCATATGAAGCAGCCAAGGTTTAGTGGAGGGAGGTTTTTTTGTGTGGAGGTGCTTGGTTTTATTTGGTTTTGGTTTTGTTGAGAAACAAGATTAAAAGTGGAATTGTGGGATTTTTTTCTTAAAACACAGATAGCTATTCAAGTACACCTAATGATCTTGTTTAAAGTACTTTAAAACTTAATTTAAGTAGTTTTGCTATATATATATATATACAGAGAACACGAAAAAATGGGGGTTGCCATACCAACTCTAATGAGACTAATCAATTAAGGTGGGCTTTTGTCAGCACGACAAAAAACATTTGTAGTGATAATCAGGATGGCCCATTTCAAACCGTTGGCAAGAAGATGTGAGTAACAGTAGGGGAAAAATTAGTGTGGGGAAATAGTTTTTAGTTTATGTAATGACCCATCCACTCCCATTCTTTATTCAAGACTAATTTAATGGTGTCCAGTTTGCAAATTAATTCCAGTTCTGCAGTTTCTCATTGGAGTCTGTTTTTGATTTTTTTTGTTGAAGAATTGCGACTTTTAGGTCTGTAATTGAGTGTCCAGGGAGGTTGAAGTGTTCTCCGACTGGTTTTTGAATGTTATAATTCTTGACATCTGCTTTGTCTCCATTTATTCTTTTGCGTAGAGACTGTCCAGTTTGGCCAACGTACATGGCAGAGGGGCATTGCTGGCACATGATGGCATATATCACATTGGTAGATGTGCAGGTGAACAAGCCCCTGATGGTGTGGCTGATGTGATTAGGTCCTATGATGGTGTCCTTTGAATAGATATGTGAATAGAGTTGGCAACGAGCTTTGTTGCAAGGGTAGTCCTGGATTAGTGTTTTTGTTGTGTAGTGTGTGGTTGCTGGTGAGTATTTGCGTCAGGTTGGGGGGCTGTCTGTAAGCGAGGACTGGCCTGTCTCCCAGGATCTGTGAGAGTGAGGGATCATCCTTCAGCATAGGTTGTAGATCCTTGATGATGCGCTGGAGAGGTTTTAGTTGGGGTCTGAAGGTGACGGCTAGTGACGTTCTGTTACTTTCTTTGTTGGGCCTGTCCTATAGTAGGTGACTTCTGAGTACTCTTCTGGCTCTGTCAATCTGTTTCTTCACTTCAGCAAGTGGGTATTGTAGTTTTAAGAACACTTGATTGAGATCTTGTAGGTGTTTGTCTCTTTCTGAGGGATTAGAGCAAATGCATTTGTCAATGAGAAACTGCAGAACTGGAATTAATTTGCAAACTGGACACCATTAAATTAGGCTTGAATAAAGACTGGGAGTGGATGGGTCATTACACAAACTAAAAACTATTTCTCCATGCTAATTTTCGCCCTACTATTACTCACACCTTCTTGTCAACTGTTTGAAATTGGCCATCCTGATTATCACTACAAAAGTTTTTTTTCTCCTGCTGATAATAGCCTACCTTAATTGATTAGTCTTGTTAGAGTTAGCATGCCATTTTTTCATGTTCTGTGTGTGTGTCTGTGTGTGTATACTCTTCCTACTGTATTTTCTGCTACATGCATCTGATGAAGTGGGTTTTAGCCCACTTATGCCCAAAAACAGATTTCAGTGTACATTTGGACTCCAGCTCCTATGAGCTAGGCATGTTTCTTTCTGGCTATAGTGCACTCTTACTGAAAATTCAGACCTTGTATTAGCATGTGCTCATCCACTGAAGCCAATGGATTTGCATCTATGAGTTTGAAACCTTTACATTTCATCAAGAGGGTCAATGAGAGCTCCCACAGAGATAGCCAGAGCTTAACCCTCCTTGTTGAGTCTGTCTTGGCTATTTTGGGGGACTCAGGACATGGCTATTTTGAAATGCAGGCAGTATTGCACACCTGTATCACCACCAAAGCCTGCAGAATTCCTCCCAACCCTACAGACCAATGAATCCTACAGATTTTGGAATTGTATTCTCCTTAAATATACTTAATCATGTCTTAAAATCAGATAGATGATAAACCAGGAAATGCTAGGATAATAAGCCCTTATTTCTTTCTTAGCATTCCTTGTGTAGTACTGTGAGTTTAACAAGAAATAGGTCAAATTCTTGATTAAACCAGTGTAACTCCAAATGTATTAATGTCATTGGTCTCACAAAGTGGGTATTCACCCACGAAAGCTTATGCTCCAATATGTCTGTTAGTCTATAAGGTGCCACAGGACTCTTTGTAACTTCATTGGAATTACTCTAGATATAAATCCGTATGATCTAGAACAAAATTTGACTCCTTGGTTCATGTTCTGAGCTATACCTTTATTTTATTTTAGCTTTTAATTTGATTCAGAAAACAAACAATCAGAAAGGGAAGTCTAGGGTGAAGAAAGAAGATATTGTAATGTGATGGCTAGAGCTGGGTGATTTTTTCCCCCAGTGAATAGTTGATTCATCAAAAAATGAAGTTCTGGTCAACCCAAACTGTTCACAAATGTCTGCAATGTGTCAGGTCATGCTGAATTTGCTGAATAGTTTCAACCAAACAGAAAAATCAAAATGTTTTGGTAATGTTGGCACAAAATGTTTTATGTCTTTCCTACAACCTTGACTCTCAGGCACTCACCTGGGGTGTGGGAGATCTGGGTTCAGTTCCCACCTCTGCCTGATGTGGAGAAAGGATTTGAATTTCAGTCTCCTACACTGCAGGAGAGCACCCTAGTTACTGGGCTCTGGGGCTATAGCCTGCTATGGGACTTTCTCAATATCTCTGAGTGCATTCCACCATATATAAATAATTAACTAGTCATTGGAGCAGGGATTGTACTTAGGTCTCCCTTATCCTAGTTGAGCGCTCTAACCATCAGGCTATAGAGCCGTTCTCACTTTTTCTTTCCTTGACCCAGTAACTATTCATTGACATTGATAGTGGCAATTCATATAGTCAGGGAAAGAGACCCAGGAGAAGATATGGGACCTACTACGTCTGTGAGCTAAAGGACAATTGTAGAAAAATGGTGTAATTGTCTTACTATGAAATTACAGTATTACTAAGAAGAAAGAAATCTAACAGATGGTATAGATTTTAGGTCAAAACCAGGGCTCATTGAAGTCTACTGACTCCAGAAGAGTTGCATCTACTTACACCTCTGAATCAGTCTCTGTGACTTTGCAAGCATCTGTTTAGTTGCCAGTGTGAGGTTTCAGAGGGCATGCCTGGAGCCCAGGGAGCATGTGTCATTGTTTATGATGCCTTCATGGACTTGTAGTTCACAGCTGGGCCAAACTTCCATTTCAGCAACTTGTGGGCTCCTTCTTGCCTGGGTCCCTGCAAATGGTAAGGCCACCCAGAGCTCATTAGTTAGGTTTTGCAAAACCTAATAAAAATATTTCAAGATGAATCACAAAATGTCAGTGCTTCTCAGATGGCCTTTGCCCTCCTTTCTTATGATGCAAGCCAGCCATGCAGGTATCTGATTGTACAGAGCAGCCCCAGAAAACATAACAGGAAATAATTGGATGAAATTAAGGAAAGGCTAAAGCAGGGTGACTCTAAAGAAAAATCTAATTGTGAGGTCCATTACAATGTGAAATATTGCCCTAAAGAAAGCAGTGGATGCTGTCATTTACAACTAGACAAAGCACAGGAGAATGTGCTATAGTGAACAGTCCTTTATTGATAGAGGAACAAATGAGATGACCTGTTCAGTCTCTTCCAGTTCTAATTATTGGCATAACCATGGACCTAGTCATTTGTTCTCATTTGCTTTCAGTAAGATCATAATGAGCAAGTGAACAATAGGAATGAATAAACAATGAGCAAGTGAACAATAGGAATGAATAAATAAAATACAAAACTTCCTGGACAACACAGATATCAGTCGTAATTAGGCTTGGAAGAATCCCCTGAATATGGCTTATATTCTTAGGTATTCTAGAAATATAATCTTCAGAGTCTACTGCTGATACAGGATCAATGTCTGACCTGCCCATCAGATACTTGGCACAAAACTGAGGGGGAAAGTTCCTTAGGGTGCTTAATATTTTCTATGAAGAACTTAAATACAAGCCCAGAACTCTTCTTTATGTTATTTCTTCTGTATTGTCTGAGCCTCCCCAAAGCTACCTTTATCTAGCTTGCCTGCAGTAGATTAATGTTTTTGTCCTTCTGATGTTCTGCATTCCCTTTGACTTGGATTACAGGTGGTGGGCAGGAGAATGGCAGAAGTGTTCAACCACCTGTGGCCCAACAGGAGAGAAGAAACGAACTGTCCTTTGCATCCAAACAGTGGGATCTGATGAGCAGGCATTGGCTGCTAAAGACTGCCAGCATCTGCTTAAACCAAAGACCCACCTTTCATGCAACAGAGATGTTCTATGCCCATCTGACTGGACAGTGAGCAACTGGACTGAGGTAAACGCATGGCAGTTGAAAGAACTAATGCTTCTGTTCTGTCTCTACCTGACTTCCAATTTCAAGGTGGAAAGTCTCTTCAGAAGGAATCATGGGGAGATGTAAGAAAGAGAAGCAAGTTACAGCTCCCATCTCTCCAGAATTGATAATGAACCTATATAACCAGCTATACACCTAAACCAAAGCCCTGGTCTATAGCCAGGTTCAGTTACTAATTCTGAGTTGAAATCTGTCTCTACAATGGGCCAAATCCTAACTCAAAATCTGAACATTTTTATAATGGCGAAAGATTTGGAATTTGAATTTCAAGTTTGGAAGTAGTAAGATGGGGGGGTTGGTTCTGCAAAAAGATACAAAGTTATCTCCAGAGTCATTCTGGATATTTGTTTCAGGCCCTTCTCTACCATAAAGGAGTGATGGATAAAAGCAATGATAATGATGCCCCTTCTTCTGACACCAGGTTGCCATTCAGACACTAGTGTCACCCTTGTGCTGAGCAGTAGCAGAAATCTCTAGGGTCTTGCAGGCTGGCTTCTCAGTGAAGGCAAAATCAGTGATGCAGAGTCTGGGCATATTCTATATGTAACTTCCTTTACTTATACACATGCACCAGTCCTGGAACAGAGATGGTCACACAGCATACAGGCATTCTCTTCTTCCCAGAATCTCAGCCCAATGCCAATGCTTCATTCCCAGAGAGCAATTATAGACACAATTCTTGAGGCAATCAGAGAAGAACACTCACATTGCTCTCTCATATCCCTCTCTCCAAAGACTACTGCCTCTCCACAGAATCTTGCATTGAAAAACCAAACACCACAGCATGCCCTCCCAAGACTGAACATTTACTCACATGCTAAGAAAAAGAACTTGAAGACTATGAGTAAGTCTATACTTCAATTAAAAGCGCACGGCTGGCCCGGGCTAGCTGACTCAGGCTTGGGCTGCGGGGCTCTTTAACTCTTCTGTAGACTTCTGAGGTTGGGTGGGACCTCCCACCTCTCAGGGTCTCAGAGCCTGGGCTCCATCTCAAGCCCAGATGTCCACACTGCAATTAAACAGCCCCACAGCCCAAGCCCTGCGAGCCCGAGTCAGCTGGCAGTGGCCAGCCACAAGTGTCTAATTGCAGTCTAGACATACGCTATGTGTAAAAGAGCTACATGATAAGGAGCCTGACCAAATACTTGATACAGACATGCCAAACTTTCTATCCAAATCCAGTTCTTAACTTGGAGGCTTGTTTCTATTTAAACTTTAGCATTTACATAATGCTTTTCATATTTAAACTACTTAACAAACATTGACTAGCTAAGTAGCAAAAGCCTTCCAAGCATCTGCATGTTCAAACTTTTCAGAGTCCAGACATAAGCACTGCTATGGAAGAGGTCTGGGAGATTTTGTAGCATTTTATATTGGCACCCGAAGCTCTAAAGCCCTCATGCTAGTTTGTAAGCCAAATCTGTATTGCAACAACATTTGACCTTCTTATGTTTCCCTTGACTACAACTGTCTGTCAGAACTCCAGACTATCTGCACATCCTTAAAGTGGTCAGTAAATAATGGAGTTATTTTAGTGGCAAGCCAGTGAACTAGAAAAATAGGTCATCAAAAATATTGCCATATCAAATTTGTTTTAAAATAGTAGACCATATCTGCAGTGTGTGACTCCATTAAACTCATTTGATATCTACCTTATTAGAGCCTTTCATCTTTAGAAGGACTTCACACTCCTTAGAACTCTGCAGATCCACAAGCCTGATCCTGCAAGGTATTCAACACCTTCTCATCCTACTAAAATCAATGGGAGCACTTTAATTTTAATACAGGACTAGATCATTCAAAGATGCACACAGAAATATGGCCAGCTACGGTGTCATTCTAAAATCTTTTTGAGTGTCAACCACAGTTAAAGGGCAAGATCTTCAAAGCCACTTACGGGATATTGAGTCCCATTTCCCATTAAAATAATAGAATTTGGAATGTCCATTTCCCTTTAAAACTAATAAGAATTAAGATCCAAATAATCTGAAATTTTGAAAATCACAGCCAAATTGTCTGGGTCAGACTGGCAATAAAGTGTGTAAGAAGGCTAGAATGAGACTGGTTATTTTCGTCAGAAGTAACACATACAATGTCAATAGATGTCATCTTCGTCCTTAATCAAAATCTTGTGCTAGCCATTTAAATTAATTCAAAGGGACAGAACCTCAACAGAAGTAAACGAGCATAGCTCAGGATCTGATCCCACATGTAATCTTCAAAGTTCTTTAAAGAAAGAGCCATAGATTAAATGTATTGTTGCAAGTGTGATCTACAGAGGAACTATGTAGACATTTATCAAACTCACTGGCCTTATTTACTCAGGATTTTTGGAAATTCTCCTACCAAAGTTCCAGTAATGGTACAGCTCAGGAGGTGCTAGCAATGGGGATAGTGCTTGTATAGAGTGGGGGAATCTGATCAAACTTCTTATATGTATACAAATGCAAAGAGTGTTGGTAATAAACAGGAAGAAGTGATAGTAGTAGTAGATAAGTTAAATTATGGCTTAATTGGTGTAGAGGGGTATAGCTTGTTCAGGAAGGATAGGCAGGAAAAAAGGGAGGTGTGGCATTATACATCAAGAATGTTATGCAGGTTCTGAGTTTTGGAAGGAGGTGAGAGGCAGACCTATTGAAAGTCTCTGGGAAAAGATAGAAGGGAGGAAAATAGGGTGACATTATGGTAGGGGTCTACTATAGACCACCAAATCAGGAAGAAGAGGTGGATGAGGCATTTCTAGAACAAATAACAGAAGTATCCAAAACACAAGATCAAAGAGTAATGGGTGATTTTAACTACCCAGACATCTGTTGGAAAAATAATATGAGAAAACACAAAATTTCCATTAAGCTATTGGAATTTATTGAGGACAACCTTTTTGTTTGAGAAAGGGAATGAAGTAAGCAGAGGGCTCGCCATTTTAGGTTTGATTCTGACAAACAGGGAAGAATTGGTTGTGAATCTGAAGGTGCAAGACAGTTTGGTTGAAAATGATCATGAAATAATAGATTTTATGACTCTAAGGAAAGGAAGAATCATAGAATATCAGGGTTGGAAGGGACCTCAGGAGATCATCTAGTCCAACCCCCTGCTCAAAGTAGGACCAATCCCCAGACAGATTTTTGCCCCAGATCCCTATATGGTCCCCTCAAGGCTTGAGCTGACAACTCTGGGTTTAGCAGGCCAATGCTCAAACCACTGAGCTATCCCTCCCCCCTGAAGAAGTGAGAGCAGCAGAATAAGGACAATGGATTTCAAAAAAGTAGAATAACAAGCAGAGAACTGGTAGGTGATGTCCCACAGGAAGAAAAATCTAAGGATTAAATTTGTTCAGGAGAGCTGGCAGTTTCTCAATGAGACAATATTAAAGGCATATCTGCAAACTACCTCATGTGAAGGAAACGTAGGAAGAATAGTAAGAGGCCCATATGGCTACATAGTGAGGAAGAAGAACTAATAAAGGATGGCATCAAAAAGACTGAGGTATTAATATTTATTTTGCTTTAGTCTTCACTTAAAAGGTAAAAGTTGACCAGATACTCAACACAGTTTTTATTAACAACAAGGGGGAAGGAATGCAAGCCAAAATAGGGAAAGAACAGTTTAAAATAATATTTAGATAAGTTAGATGTGTTCAAGTTGGTAGGTCAGATGAAATGACTATCAGATGGGTGTACAACTGGTTGAAAGACTACTCAAAGATTAGTTATCTATTCTAATCCTATCCTCCAAAATGTTACTAGTTATCAAGAGTTTGCTGTCAAGGGCGTATCTAGTAGGGTCCTGCCAAGGTTAGTCCTGGGACTGGTGCTAGTCAATATTTTCATTAATAACTTGGATAATAGAGTGAAGAATATGCTTATAAAATTTGTGTACAGTCTTTCAACCAGTATTGCACCCATCGTATAGTAATTTCATCTAGGCCACCTTTCCCTAGTTTGCCTATGAGAATGTCATGTAAGAAAGAAAAATCAAAGGCACAACTACAAAATGAGGAATAACTGATTAGGTGGTAGTCCTGCTGAAAAGGATCTGGGGGTTATAGTGGACCACAAATTGAACAAGTCAATAATGTGATGCAGTTGCCAAAAAGGCTAATATAATTCCAGAGTATATTAACAGGTGTGTCATATGTAAAACGAAGGAAGAAATTGTCCTGCTCTCATCTGCACTGGTGAGGCCTCAGCTGGAGTATAGCATCCAATTCTGGGTGCCACACTTTAGGAAAGATGTGGAGAAATTGGAGACTTTCCAGAGGAGAGCAACAAAAATCATAAAAACTTTAGAAAAGTTGAGCAATAAGGAAAGGTTAAAAAATCTGGGCATGTTTAGTCTTGTGAAAAGAAGACTTGAGGGGGACTTGATAACAATCTTCAAATAGCAGATCTTAAGGTGGCCGTCCTGCAGCAAAAAAACTTCAGGACCAGACTTCAAAGAGAAACTGCTGAGCTCCAGTTCATCTGCAAATTTGACACCATCAGCTCAGGATTAAACAAAGACTGTGAATGGCTTGCCAACTACAGAACCAGTTTCTCCTCTCTTGGTTTTCACTCAACTGCTAGAACAGGGACTCATCCTCCCTGATTGAACTAACCTCGTTATCTCTAGCTTGCTTCTTGCTTGCATATATAAACCTGCCCCTGGAAATTTCCACCACTTGCATCTGAAGAAGTGGGTATTCACCCACGAAAGCTCATGCTGCAAAACGTCTGTTAGTCTATAAGGTGCCACAGGATTCTTTGCTGCTTTTACAGATCCAGACTAACACGGCTACCCCTCTGAATCTTCAAATATGCTAAGGGCTGTTATAAAGAGGATAGTGATCAACTGTTCTCCATGTCCACTGAATGTAGGATAAGAAGCAATGATCTTAATCTGCTGCAAGTGATACTTAGGTTAGTTATTAGGGAAAACCTTCTAACTATAAGGGTAGTTAAGCTCTGGAATAGGTTACCTAGGGAGATTGTTAGGTCCCCATCACTCGAGGTTTTAAGGACAGGTTAGACAAACACCTGTCAGAGTTGGTCTAGTTTTACTTGGTCTTGCCTTAGCGCATGACTTTTCAAGGTGACTTCCAGTTCTACATGTCTATGATTCTGCAATCTGGCCACTGGTGTTTCTACCATCATGCCACCTAGACCTGCTTTGAGCAGGGTTAGATGAACCAGTGGTTAAAGTGCCAACTGTCAATCTTCACTAGCACCATTACTAGTACCTGTAGAGCTAGAGAAATGTGGGGAAATTTCAGAAAAACCTCAGCATAGATACAGCCACTGAGGTCCATATTGTGCCTGTGGGTGAGAGAGGAGAGTAGAAGGAGCATTCTTCTCCCTTTGCATAAGGGCCGGGCACAATTGCAGACCTTGAAGTCATTAAAACACAAGGACTGCTCCCCATGTAGTCTGCTGGATGAAATGGCACAGAATATCCAAGGGATTGGGAGGGTCAAAGAGGAGGCGGGCCCTGGCCTTTCCACAGATCTTTCTGGACTTGGCCATAGAGTGTGCCCTTCAACTGGCATATTGGACTGATAAAATAAGTTACAACCTACACAGGCTTCCTTATAAAGTATTAACAAAGTATTCACACAATTCCATTAATTTGGCATCCATCTTCATGAATCCGTGCTACAGAAAACAGAACAAGAGGGCTAGCTCAGCACACTAATGGGGCATTTATTGGCAAATTGAGAGAATTCAGTTTTGGCTCCATTTTCTATTCAGCAGGTTTTAGGGAACTCTTCACACTCCTCCTTCCCCTTCTAGTTCCCCTCATAGGGCGGAAGGGAGCAGAAGAATCTAGGAAAGTAAGAATTAGGTAGGGACTTAGGCAGAACCTTTTACAAAATATGCTGCCTGACAGTGACTGAAGCAAAGGGAGGGGAGTTTGAAACACAGGTTAGCTTCTGGAGTTGAAGGAGGCTGAAGGGCATTACATGAAAATGCAGCTCTGGGAGACTGAGAGCAATCAAAATTGAGCAGGCCAGGGATGGTTTGGGTGGTGGCCTTTTAAATCTCTGACATTTCTTAAACATTGTGGGGGGATTGTGCAAACAGGACTTGAAAATAGTGTGCTCTAAGACGCTCTATGCAATAGAATGATCCCACTTTGAAATGCTGACTTTGTCATTTAATCTGTATCATTTATGTCCACCTTGGGTGACATTCACTATATACAGTATGTGGGAAAGTATTACAAATCTCCCTTCCATGAAGAACTCCCCCTTAGTAAAAATCAAAATGCTTGTTTCTAGGGGAAAACTTTGTTGTTGATTTTGATAAGAACATTGATTTTTATAGATAGATGCACGTTTGGTAATGATGTGTATGAATATGTGGAGGAGAATCAAGAGCTGAAAATTGACTCTTTATTTTGCAGTGCACAGTTACGTGTGGTGGTGGGGTACGGACTCGTAAAATCAGTTGTGCTAAAAACAATGATGAACCATGTGATATGTTCAAGAGACCAAATTCGAAGGCTCTGTGTGGCCTCCAGCAGTGTCCTTCCACCAGACGACTATTGATACCCCCACTGAAACCCAAGAGAGGAAAGATCATAATCAGGAAGACAGCAAGTAATCCCAAAAGAGGCCCATCAGGCAGAATACCCATCCCTAAACTAGGCCAAGGATACCGGACAACGACAAAAATACCCGAGTCCCAAAGCACAACTGCTTTGAGCTCTACTTCCTCCAGTCCTGTCCACTCTTCCAAAAAGGACAACATGGAAAAAAGAACATTACAAAATAATTCTACCAGATCAAATAATGATTATAATTATCCCTTTGTGTTTAATGGAAACAGGTCACACCAAGATAGTACTGTAAGTAATAGTTCAAGTATTGAAAATATAAGAAATGTCCAAAATGTCTCTAACATAGATCCGGACTCTGCTTCAGAAAGGGGCCTTGTTCAGACAGAAGGGGCTAGTCGCGTCACCTCATTAACCAGAAGTCCAGAAGTAACTCCAGGCTATGATTATTTAACTGAAGAGTCTGACAATACTGATTGGTCCATAGAAGGCAATGAAAAACCTATTGAAATCTCTCACAAAGCCAAAAGCAGCCCTGCAATCAAAACCAAGAGCAAAACTCCAAACGTCAGGTCTCATGTCATTACGACTCCCAAAATCTCACCGACATTTTATCAACATGAACCTTCTACACAGTCTACTAGTAGCACAGCAGCAGAAAGATTGTCATCTTCAGCAGCAGTGAACCTAAAAAGTATCAGTGTGCAAATAGATACACCTGTCCTAGAAAAGGTCACCACAGAAGGACCTGTTACAATAAAGCCAGCAATGTTAGATAATGTATCAAGAGCCCAGTTTGAAAATGGAACAGAAATGGAACCCTCTGACAAGATAGATTATACCCAAAGCACAAAATCTCCAAGTCTTGAAGAGTCTCCAAAGAACCACAGTACAGTTTCTGAGGGAAAATTACCTAATGCCACAGAACAGGACTATGCAAGAATCTCCAATATTTTGCATGGTGATGTGTACTGGATAGTGGGGAACTGGAGTGAGGTAAGTGATTTGTAACTTGTAAGATGTGGAGACTTAATTCATTGGTCTGATGCTGTGTACAATTCTTGTCTCTCATGTTTAAGAAAGATGAATTCAAACTGGAACAAGGGCAGAGAAGGGCTACTAGGATGATCAGACGACTGGACAACCTATCTTATGAGAGGAGACTTAAGGAGCTTGGCTTGTTTAGCCTAACCAAATGAAGGATATGGGGAGATATGGTCCCTGTAAATACATCAGAAGGATAAACACTAGGGAGGGAGCGGAGTTATATAAGTTAAGGCCTAGTGCTGGCATAAGAACAAATGGATATAAACTGGCCATCAATACTTTTAGGCTTGAAATTAGTTGAAGGTTTTGAACCATCAGATGAATGAAGGTCTGGAACAACCTCCCAAGGGGAGTAGTGGGGGCAAAAAACCTAACTTGTTTCAGGACTTGATAAGTTTATTGAGAGGATGGTATGATGAGGTTATCTACAATGGCATATGGCCCATACGTGACTGCTATTAGCAAATATCTCCAATAACTAGAGACGGAACACTAGATGGGGAGGGCTCCTTCCCAGCTGTCTGGCTGGTGGGTCTACCCACATGCTCAGGGTCTAACTAATCACCATATTTGGGGTCAGAAAGGAATTTTCCCCCAGATCAGATTGGCAGTGACCCTGGGCGGGGGTGGGGGGGGTGGTGTTCACCTTCCCTTGCAGCCTGAGGCATGGTTCACTTGCTGGTTTGAACTAGAGTACATGGCAGTTTCTCTGTAACTTGAAGTCTTTAAATTAAGATTTGAGGTCCTTAGTAACTCAGCCGGAGGTTGGGGTCTATTATAGGATTCATGAGTGAGGCTCTGCGGCCTGCGATGTGCAGGAGGTCAGACTAGATTAGAGGCGGGCAAACTACGGCCCGCAGGCCACATCTGGCTTGCAGGACCCTCCTGCCCGGCCCCTGAGCTCCTGCCTCAGGAGGCTAGCCCCCAGCCCCTCCCCTGCTGTTCCCCTTGCCAGTGCGGTGGCATGGCTGGTTCCAGTCAGGCGGCATGGCTGCCTGTCATGGTGCAGCCGTGTCGCCAGCCACTGGTGCTCCAAGCATCACAGTAAGGGTGCAGGGAGCAGATGGGGTTGGATAGAGGGCAGGGGAGTTCGGGGTGGTGGTCAGGGGGCAGGGGTGTGGATAAGGGTTGGGGCGGTCAGAGGGCAGGGAGTTGAATGGGTACAGGGGTCCGGGGGGCAGGCAGGAAGGAGGGGGGGTTGGATGGGCCAGCGGGGGGCAGTCAGTGGCAATGGTTCCGGGGGTAGGCAGGGAGAAGGGGGAGTTGGATGGGGCAGGGGTCCCGGGAGGGGGAGCCTTCAGAAGCGGGGGGAAGGGGTTAGGGGGCGGGGGCCAGGCCACACTTGGCTGTTTGGGGAGGCACAGTAGATTATTGTGATATTGTTGTTGTTGCATTTCACCATCAAAAATCATATCCACTACTGAGGATGCATCCGGATTCTGAGCCACATCCTGCTTTGTTATGCTGATTGTAAATTCATAACATCAGTGAGCTGGTCCATATTTACATTGGTTTAACTGGGAACAGAACTTGGCCTGCAGTTTCTATACAGGGAACAACAATGTGGAGTTTTTGTCTGTTGAAATATTTTTATTTGATCATATTTTGGAACCAGATAGAAGTAGAAAAGGGGTTTGGGGGGGGGGGGCGGCAGGGAGGTTGTATTTTGCCAGGTTATCATAGAAAATAGTTGTGTCTGACCAGCTACCTGAGTAAGACATTCAATCACCCTTCCTCTGGACATGGAAAAGTGACAGGGCATCCATAATTATGGCATTAGCCCATTTGTCCTGTTATTAACCCTCATCTTCACAGATAGAAAGGAGACAGTAAAAACAACGAGGAATCCTAACGCCCTAGAGACCAACAAATTTATTTGGGCATAAGCTTTTGTGGGCTAAAACCCACTTCATCAGATGCATGGAGTGAAAAATACAGTAAGCAGTATATATATTACAACACATGAAAAGATGGGAGTTGCCATTGGGGAGGGGGGGTCAGTGCTAACGAGGCCAATTCATTTAAGGTGGAAGTGGCCTATTCTCAACAGTTGACAAGAAGGAGTGAATATCAAGAGGGGAAAAGTACTTTTGTAGTGCTAACAAGGCCAGTGCAATCAAGGTGGACGTCGCCCATTTCCAACAGTTGACAAGAAGGTGCGAGTATCAGCAGAGAGAAAATTACTTTTTGTAGTGACCCAGCCACTCCCAATCTTTATTCAGGCTTAATTCGATGGTGTCCAGTTTGCAAATTAATTCCAGTTCTGCAGTTTCTCGTTGAAGTCTGTTTTTGACTTTTTGCTGTTGAAGAATTGCCACTTTTAAGTCTGTTATTGAGTGTCCAGGGAGATTGAAGTGTTCTCCTACTGGTTTTTGAATGTTACAATTCTTGATGTCTGATTTGTGTCCATTTATTCTTTTGCGTAGAGACTGTCCAATTTGGCCAATGTACATGGCAGAGGGGCATTGCTGGCACATGATGGCATATATCACATTGGTAGATGTGCAGGTGAACAAGCCCCTGATGGTGTGGCTGATGTGATTAGGTCTTATGTTGGTGTCCCTTGAATAGATATGCGGACAGAGTTGGCAACGGGGTACTCCCATCCTTTCATATGCTGTAATATTTATACTGCTTACTGCATTTTTCACTCCATGCATCTGATGAAGTGGGTTTTAGCCCACAAAAGCTTTGTTAGTCTCTAAGGTGCCACAAGGGCTCCTCGTTGTTTTTGCTCAAACAGACTAACACGGCTACCACTCTGAAAAAAGGAGCCAGTGTTATCTTTTACCTGCATTAGGGCTTTCACCAAAACTAAGAATTCTATCTCTTAATAGTTTTAAAAGGGAGGGGGGTGTTAATATCCTGTAATAGTTGTCTGAGTGTTACAAAAAGTGATGGCTCACTTTCTGATTCTACCAACAGTCCTTTTGTGGTTTAGGTGAAATTGTCTAGAATGACTGTATGAAACCAGTCACGATGCACAGTGAGTTTGAAAACTCTTTTGAGAAAGTAATAACATCAAATTGAAGGCATTCAGGCTAGAAGATGATGCTTGGCCCATATTTCACACTTTGTCAGAAAAAATGTACAGAGGCCAAATATTGTACCACGGAGACTTGTAATGTAATAGAATAATTCTATACAGCCACTGCTCATTTCACAAGGATTGCACATGCTGAATAGAATAGATAAGGAGCCACACCTCTGTGAATGGACATTCAGGTTTTTGAGTTTCCTGGTCATTACTGCCTGCTTAGTACTAATGGATAATTTCTGCTGTTTGTACTACCAGACCAACATGTTTGAATATTCTACTTAAATTTAAACAAAATACAGCAGCAATGCAGAAAGCTAGTGTCAGTCAAAATTTTCTCTAGCCTCTGAAATGTTTCAATGTTATTTTGATGTTGCTGTTGATTTCTTTCCCCATTTCTAAGGTCAGTTGTTCTATTCAACAAATACTTCTCAACATGGTCACCTTGCTGAGTTCTAAGATAGTAATTATCCAAGAAGTCCAGGCTGAGGAGCAATCACCACGTTCAAGCAAATGTAATAAGAGAATATAAGCAACCAGATCCCACATAAATGCTATGTGCTTTTATTTAGTCCCCTTTTCATCATTTTGCCATAATGTGTGGCTTGTTTGTAAACAGAAACAGGCCTCAGTGGGGGATTTTTTTTTTTGCCTCAATTGATATCAACATTTTCAAACCATGGTGCCTGAAGTATGTCACCTACATTAAGATTTAGGTGCCTGAACAAAAATTGCTGAACCCACATCTCTCACTGACTGTTTTTAGCACAGATCAGGTTCAGTTCAGGCAGAGACAATGGAAACTTCCTCATGTTGGCCTGCCATTGTGCTTCAGCCTTGATGTAGAGGGAGCACTTTTAGTAGTGAGCAAGTAATTCTGTCTTCCTGCCAACTCAGTCTTGAAACTCTCTGCAAGGTGCAAAATTTGGCTTTTTGATGGAGAATGTGGACTCATGTCCCCTGGAAACTGGACTGGGATGATCAAATTCATTCCATGTACAACACCAAAGATGCAAAATGATGGAGATTTTTGGCCACTATTGCAATTTGTCTTCTTCATAATCAGCCTCCTCTTCCTGATTGATTATTCAGTAGTTACAAATTTTTCAACTTCAGACAATTCTCATTCCTAATTATCTCCTTCAGTCACCAGCAGTATTGGCAATAGAGAGGGGAAATAGGCAGAGTGGAGTGTAGGCATGTTGACATCTGACCCTAAAAAACAGAAGTTGGAGGACCAATGAAGGGCTGAAAAATTACAAAATAAATGCCAGGCTGCCCTTACAGATTTGGAATGGCTCATTAAGTGGAAGAAGTTTGCCAGAGAAGAATAGTGCATATGAATCAGAAGATAGTTCATTTTCATAGTCAAACAGAAGAACTGCATGTAATGTTAACTGAGGCAGCTTCTGTAACTTGAAATCTGCCTCCTGAATATCCTGACCTTTTGCAAGACAGGCCAATCATTATGGAATCAGGACTATGAAAAAGGCATCCACAAGAGGATCTTTGTGTTAAGCAATATGAAAAAGTTGGAAAAACCACTGCACTGTTCACCATGCCCGAAAAGTTAATGCTGCTTATGGACGTGCAGCAGGTACTCCAGTCCATGCCCATCTCTGAGCATTACCTTTTATTAATTGCTCTCTGCAGTGACTATGACTGACATTTCAAATCACATGCAGCTTCTGGTGTCATTCATTTCCTGCTCTCATAGTTATCAAATGATTTATTTATCTGCAACTGACTTCTACCTTCTATCTCTCAACTGTTCAGTGTTCTACTACCTGTGGTGTGGGTGCTTTTTGGAGACATGTGGAATGTAACAGTAAGAATGAATCTGACTGTCAGCACATTCAAAAACCTGATCGTGCAAGAAGATGTCATCTCCGTCCATGTGCTAACTGGAAAACAGGATCCTGGAGCAAGGTAACATCATTCAACACTATGTATGTTAGCAGTAAATTCACTAACTTCAGAAACCATGCAATTTTATACTTAGATTTAAAATGACTCACTATTTAAAATAATAATTTACTGAGTGAATGCACACATGATTCCCAGTTGATCTTTCAGCATTCATTTGATAATTTCCTTGCTAGCTTATTTACAGCTAACTTCATTTTGTGTTTGTGATCTGGGTAATCTTTGCTAAACATATGTTACAAATTCTGTTCTCTCTTAATTGCAGAACTCTGGGGTCATGTTTGTTATATCTTGCATGTAGAAATATTGCAATGATCACTTCTTGTATTTTACAAAGTATTTCACAGAGATGTCATGAGGCAAAACTTCCACCTGCTCTATGCATGCTTTCTCTCGTTTTTCTTGTGTCTGCAGTGGCATTTCCCGACTATTTTAATCTCACTATCCCTTTGCTACAAATTTTACTATTGTCCTGAACTAATGCCCATCAAAGTCAATGGAATTGATTAAAGTGGATATAGGAATAGGCCCTAAAATACTTGTAACCTTGCTGCCTGAACTTCAGAGAAATCATTGCCTTATTTCAAACACTGAAAGAAAATATAGCTGAGAGAATAGTTATCCATTGTATTTTATAGACTATAGAGTCACAGCCTGTTCCCATTACACACATTATCCCTTGTCAAATTATATATGACTCTTAAAGTTAATATGCAAATTAAAATGATTGGATTTATCCCTTTTTGCTGCTTTAAGATGTCTGAAGAAGGCCTGAAATGTTTTGGTGGTGGTATATAAATTCATTATTTTATGTCTCTAGTCACTCTAAAAATGCCACCATCACTCCCATGCTATTCCCTAAACCCCTAACAATGTGTTGAATCACAATATGCAATAATACCAATTAAACAAAAGAAAAGTCAGCTAGATCCCAAACTCTTTCCCTTGGTTCCATTCGCAGGAAGTGACATTGCCATTGGAGCAGGAATAGGTCCATGGACAGGAAGTTCTCCAGAAAGGTTGAATCCCTATCGTTAATGCAATATGAAAATTATACCATATCAATGAGCACCTCAACTGATAAGTGATTTTTGTGTGAAATTCACCCTGTGCAGAAAGCCCACATAAGGACAATACACCATTATGCCTCATCTACATTACACAGTAGGTTGATGTAAGGCAGCTTACATTGACCTAATTATGTCAGTGCACACACTAATTCCTTGTCTTGCCGATGTAAATGCCCTACTATAGCGACATAATAACTCCACCTCCACGAGAGAAATAGGGCTTATGTCTGTGTGTAGACACTGCATTACTTATATCGGCTGTTAGCTGTCTTGTCAGTTTCACGGCTCCATGGGAGCCGTGAAATTGACAAGAAAGCTGGGCAGCATGATCACAGCTGCTTCTGTCTCCCAGCTGGGAGCAAGGAGGCCAGAGCCAGGCGGGAGGCAGCTGGGCTCCAGACAGAGAGCTGTGCGGAGGGCTCTCAGCCGCCCACACTGTCCCTCTTCAGTCCTCCTGGTGAGGACCCGCACCACCTACAGAAGGAGGGTAGGTCAACTAACATAGGTCGACTTAGAGCTGTAGTGTAGACACGCCCTTATGAGAGCCTTCAAGCCCTCTGTGCAGGGGTGAATTTCACCCTTTTTTCCCTCCATAAATGTCACTGGTTCTGCGACAAGTGAATGATGTTTATATCACAGAAAGAAACTAAAAATCAAGGCTAGTGATTAAGTACTGTAAGCAAGAGAGTCTAGTTATGTGGCTAATTTGAGGTAAAAATCTTTGTAATAAAAATTCCTGCCATATTAACCACCCTGTTACTTTCCTGGAATCTATTGCTACAAACCAAATTACACTCTCATATATAAAAATATGTTTTTTGGGGAGTGCTATTTGTTTGCTATGTGGATTTTTTAGAGTGGCGGTTATTATTCTCATTACTCATTGTCATTATTATTATTAGAAACATTTATAAAGCACCCATCACAATAATATTGCTGCGTTTCACTGCAGGGCAGTATAAAGAAGGCTGGATTAGATCAGTTGTTTTTTAAAGGTGTACGCTTCGTTGTTTTGGGACTTGATCCTACAAGTTGCTAGGAGTTTAATATAAGGTACCAGAGCAGTGGTCCATCCTGCCTCCAGCACTGACCAATGTTACCAGACACTTCAGAGGAACATGTAACATCCCCACAATGCCCTTGTTTTTCATTACATGATGGTGGGAATTTCCTGCAAACCCTGAATGGCGATTGGCTTATTTCAGGGGTCACAACCTATGGCACACGTGCCAAAGACGACACGCAAGCCGATTTTTAATGGCACGCTGCTGCCTGCTGGAGTCCCATGCCATTAAAAATTCTGCCCAGCCCGGCCCGGCCCGGCCCGCTCTTCCCTGCCCCCCCGCCCCCTCCCGCCGGGGCAGGGGGAAGAAGCTTGGTCCTGCCAGCTCCCCTGCCTCTTCCTGCAGTGTGCTGGGTTCCTGCCCCTCCTCCTCCTCTCCGTCCCCCCCAATCAGCTGATGGCCCTTGCGAGGGAGGGAGTGGGAGAGGAGTGGAGTCAGCGTGCGGAGGCAGAGAAGAAGCGGGGGCAAGGCCTTGGGGAAGGGGGGGTGGAATAGGAGCATATCCCCTCCAGCCCCCTGCCGTGAGCACCCCACAACCTCAGACCACACCCCCAGCCCTCTGCCCTGAGCCCTGCACCCCGCACACCCCCCAGGCCCCTGCACTGAGCCCTGCAGCCGTGCACACCCCCCAGACTCCTGCCCTGACCCCCGTCACACACACCCAGCCCTCTGCCCTGAGCCCTGCAGCCGTGCACACCCCCCAGACTCCTGCCCTGACCCCCCTCACACACACCCAGCCCTCTGCCCTGAGCCCTGCAGCCGCGCACACCGCCCAGACCCCTGCCCTGAGCCCTGACCCCCACACACACCCCCAGCCCTCTGCCCTGACCTGCCCCCCTCACACACACCCAGTCCTCTGCCCTGAGCCCTGCACCCCGCACACACCCCAGGCCCCTGCACTGAGCCCTGACTCCCTCACACACCCCCAGCCCTCTGCCCTGACCCCCCCACACACACACCCAGTCCTCTGCCCTGAGCCCTGACCCCTACACACACACCCAGCCCTCTGCCCTGAGCCCTGCAGCCGCGCACACCCCCCAGACCCCTGCCCTGAGCCCTGACCCCTACACACACACCCAGCCCTCTGCCCTGAGCCCTGCACCCCGCACACCCCCCAGACCCCAGCACTGAGCCCTGACCCCCCCACACACACCCAGCCCTCTGCCCTGACCCCCCCACACACACCCAGCCCTCTGCCCTGACCCCTCCCCCACACACACCCAGTCCTCTGCCCTGAGCCCTGCACCCCGCACACCCCCCAGGCCCCTGCACTGAGCCCTGACTCCCTCACACACACCCAGCCCTCTGCCCTGACCCCCCTCACACACACTCAGCGTCTGCCCTGAGCCCTGCAGCCGCACACAACCCCCAGACTCCTGTCCTGAGCCCTGACCCCTACACACACACCCAGCCCTCTGCCCTGACCTGCCCCCCTCACACACACCCAGTCCTCTGCCCTGAGCCCTGCACCCTCCACACACACCCCCAGCCCTCTGCCCTGACCCCCCTCACACACACTCAGCTGTCTGCCCTGAGCCCTGCAGCCGCACACAACCCCCAGACTCCTGCCCTGAGCCCTGACCCTACACACACACCCAGCCCTCTGCTTGACTCCTTCACCCCCCACAACCCCAGCCCTGACTCTGGTACCACCGCACATACCGAGGCCCTCCACACCCCATGCCCTGACACCTGCACCTCCCTCACATGTCCCCAGCCCTCTGCCCTGACTCTTGCAGCCCCCACATACCCAGCCCCCCCTACACCTCATGCACCCTCCACATCCTGACTATTGCACTCCCTACATCCCCACCCCCACCCTGAGCACCAAATGGGAGCTCCTGCACTCCCTCCCGCACATTCCCACCTGCAACCCTTGCACCAAATGGGGGCTGCCCAGGTAAGCGCTCCACACCCAAACCTCCTGCCCCAACCTTGAGCCCCCTCCCTCATTCTAGCTCCTGGCCCGACCCTTCACCCCCAGCCCTGTGCTCAGTGCACTCCCACCCTCAGCTCAGTGCAGAGAGAGAGGAGGAGAATGGGCCAGAACCAGGGAGAAGGTAGATACCCACTGTATGTGGGCAGGGCCAGGACCCCAGACCAGCAGCAGGCTGAGCGGGTCCGGCAGCCGGATGGAACCTCTGAGCGGCAGTAAGCTGAGCCATTCAGCCCGCTGCCAGTCTGGGGTTCTGGCTGCCAGACCCTTGCCAGCAAGGGTCCCGGCCGCAGGCCCCGCTCAGCCCGCTGCCGACCTAGGTGAACAGAACCCCAGACCAGCAGCGGGCTAAGCAGGCCAGCGGCATAAGATCAACATTTTAATTTAATTTTAAATGAAGTTTCTTAAACATTGTGAAAACCTTGTTTATTTTACAATACAACACTAGTGTAGTTATATAATATGTAGACTTCTAGAGAGAGACCTTCTAAAAAACATTAAAATGTATTACAGCACGTGAAACCTTAAATTAGAGTGAATAATGAAGACTCGGCACACCGCTTCTGAAAGATTGCCGACCCCTGGCTTATTTCTTACTTGACAAACAAAGCAATTTAGAATCTATTGCATGTTTAATTATGGGGGAATTTTTTTTTTATGATGTATTATTACTCTCTTACTATGAGACTTTTTGGAACCAACTGTCAGGGCTTCCTAATTAACAAGGCATTTGTATTACTGGTGGAGGTTTCAAACATGCCAGTGATGGTAGGGAAATAATTTTGGCACATTCAGGTCTGCTGCGATGAGAAGCAGTTTTTCATCCTGATACTACATTGCTCCTAAGAAGAACAGGAAATTCCAGTCATGTTTCACTAGGCAAACATTTGCATTGATCCCCTGGAATGTGGAAATGTTAGCCTGCCATAGGTCTGTGGTTTAAAGATATGCTTCTTTCTGTTCTGTGTACAGTGCTCTACAAACTGTGGTGGTGGTTTCAAGACCCGTGATGTTCACTGTACTGATGTTCGTGATAAGCGAGTTCTACGGCCTTTTCACTGCCAATTATTAGAACATAAACCACGACCGAGCATTAGCTGTAATACAGAGCCCTGCTTGGAATGGCGTGTGGAGCCTTGGAATGAGGTATTGGCCTATAAAACAAGCAATTAGGTTGAGGCAATAACTGTCAATTACTAAAGTGACTATTGTGGCTCATGCTATTATCTCAATTTACTCTCAAAGGAAGAGATGCAGCTATTACCTAATCACAGGATCTGCAGCTTCTGCTTATGATCTCAGATCACTTACAATAAATGTAAACCACATCTGAAATACTCATAGATCGGCATACAATATATACCCAGATCCTGTAAGGCATACATTATATACACAGATCCTGTTAAGGGTATGTCTACACTGAATAGTAAACCCTGGCTTAGATGCAGGTTTAAGCACAAGCCCCCCTACCATCCACACACAAGGCCTTTTGATGCACATCAGAAACCTCTCAGGATGCAGGCCTGTAGACACATCCAGGAGTATGGGTCTGAGCCCGTGTCCAGCTCTGGCACTGGTCCAAACCCACTCATTTTGCAGCCTGGATGTAATGGAAGTCCAGGTTGCCAAGCTCATGTTTGGAGAGTCTGCCAATATTATCCCATAATTCCCTAGACTTGTGTGACCTAGCGCTTCTATACCCAAACTTCCTATTCTGTTCCCAGGAACAGGAATCAACCTCCTGGGTCTAATACAGCTATTTGTCATTTAACCTTTCCTTTCCACATGGACTGCTCAACTGGAAACACAGTTAACTCTATCTTGTGTTAGCAATGGTCATCACTAAGAAGAAGCCCCACATCCAGCATGCTGCTAGCTGGCCATAGGAACACAGCGGGATTCTGGTAAATCTGTGGTGTGAGGAGAGAAAGACCTATGATTTGCACAAGAAATGAGCATATGTATGCAAGAATCTGCAAGGGTATGTCTACATTGCACAATTAGCCTCTGTGGACCTGGGCTTGTGGACTCAGTTTCCAAGCATGTTCTTGAGTGTCCACACTGCATTGTAAACATGGGTTCACCATTGCTGCACCCGGGTCTCACAGCCATGCTAATGCATACATACTGCATTACACAGACGATCTGACTTGGGTCTGTGGTTTGATCTGTATCCACACTGCAAAATGATAGGGTTTGGACCCGAGTCATAATGGGACTCTGGCTATGACCCACCCCCCAGCACGGACGTAGGACCTGGCTCCAGAGTGCTTGCTCACATGAATCAGACTGATCTTTGTGTGGCTGGAAATGGGGCTTTTGCTCCAACGTGAGTCAGAGCCCAGGTTTAGTGTGCAGTATGGACATACCCTGAGAGGCTGGTAGCATTAGGGATTCACCAGGCCACCAATCAATGCCAGCAGCTGGTCAAGCATTTCAAGGCTGCCTATCAAATCAAGGATGAGAACCGCACCTTAGGGAACTCCCTGTCTACTTGCCTCCTCTGTGAGGAATTTGATCAGGTGCTGGGAACCGTGCCAAGCATACAGCCCCCAGTGGTGCATGACAATCTCTTGAGCGGGAATGGCATGCTTATAACCCCAGAAGCACAGGCAGCACCAGAGGAGAGCCTGCAGCCGCCAGACCAAAACCCTAAAGTAATCCTGTTGCTGAGGCCACTCCCAGATCAGACTATGCTACATCACATCCTGGGTCCATGTTCAGAGGACCTGTTCGGGGACAGCTCTGGGGAACAGCCCACGGTTGAAGTAGCAGCACAACAAGCTCTGGAGCTGGAGGTTGGTATGTTTCGGCTGCCATTTTATGTTATTAACATTAAGAGTCGGAGGAACTTCTGGATTACTCCCTATAAAATTATTTATTCCAAGCAGGGCTCCCTTTGGAGCAATGTGTGCTCCCATTGGGGGCATAAGCCGTGCCATTTCTCTAGCGCCTCACCTCCTCAGCACCATGTGGGATTCAAAACAGAAATGGAATAAAAAGTTAAACAAGAATTAGCATTAACATTTTACTAGGTACATGCTTACTGTTAGAAAGATGGCTGGGGTATGAAACTTATGGAGCTTACATTCCTTTTCCTGCAGGTACAGCACAGTCTATAACTCAGCCACATCAGACCATCTGCCTCAGTAGAAGTGTCCCTGGCCACCTGTATTGTTACCCAAATGGTAGTGGAGGATGAATTTAGTACACTCCAAATGGTAGTGGTGGATGTACAACTCTACCCCGATATAACACTGTCCTCAGGAGCCAAAAAATCTTACCGCGTTATAGGTGAAATCGCATTTTATTGAACTTGCTTTGATCAGCCAGAGTGCGCAGGAGCACTGCTTTACCATGTTATATCCGAATTCATGTTATATCAGGTCACGTTATATCAGGGTAGAGGTGTACTTGGTCCCAATGCAGGAATGCAGGATGCTTGTAAGGAAGCTATAATGTGTCTTCATCCTGAATAGGTATCTTATCGATTTTTTTTCATTAATTTTCACCCATTTCTGGCTGGTGATGCATGTGAACTTCTCAAGGAGTAGGAATTTCAGACAGCTAGTTAAATTCAGGAGGGCCCCTTCTGCAGCTCAGGAGCCCCCTCCACTCGTAGATGTCCTGGTTATTCACCAGATGCTAAAAAATCACCTTCACATCGCACCTCACCCAGCTTGTCTCATGATTTGCTATTGACAAATCCATGTTGACTGTTACTTTAACCTTATTATCTGCTAGGTGCTTACAAATTGGTTTTTTGATTATTTGCTCCTTATCTTTTTGGGTACCAAAGTTAAGCTGTCTGATCTGTAGTTCCCTGGGTCGTCCTTATTCTCCTTATTATAGATCAGTACTATATTTGTCCTTTTCCACTCCTCTGGGATCTCTTTCATCCTCCATGGGTTCTCTAAGATCTCTTCAGCCAGTTCCTGTAGCATTCTAGGATGTATTTCATCAGGCCCTGACAAATTGAAGACCTCTAACTTGTCTAAATAATTCTTAACTTATACTTTCCCTATTCTAACCTCAGATCCTACCCCGTTTATACTCATGTTCACTATGTTAGCCCTCTGATCACTGCTAACCTTTCTGATGAAAACTGAAACAAAAAAGGCATTTAACACGTCAGCCATTGCTGCCTTTTCTATTATTGTCTTTCCCTCCTTATTGAGTAATGGGCCTACTCTCTCCTTGGTCTTTCTCTTACTTCTAACATATTTGTAAAATGTTTTCTTGTTACCCTTTATGTCCCTAGCTAGTTTAATCTCATGGTATGTCTTAGCCTTTCAAATTTTGTCCCTGCACGCTTATGGGGTTTTATGTATAAATTTGACTTAATTTTCACTATTTGTATGACTCTTGATTAAGCCACGATGGTCTCTTACCATACTTCCTATCTTTCCTACGCAGTGGGATAGTTTGCACTTGTGACCTTAATAATATCTCCTTAAACTGCCAACTCTCTTGAACTCTTTTTTTCCCTTTGACTTGCTTCCCATTGGGATTTTACCTACCAATTCTCTGAGTTTTCTAAAATCTGCCTTTTTGAAGTCCATTGTCTTTATTCTGCTGTTTTCCCTCCTACCTTTCCTTAGAATCATGAGTGCTATCATCTCATGATCACTTTCACCCATCCTCTGCCTTCCACCTTCTGCCTTCCACCTTCAAGTTCTCAACCAGTTCCTATTTGTCAGAAACAAAAATAAAACAGCCTCTCCCCAAGTCACTTTTTCCACCTTCTGTAATTAAAAAGTTGTCTCCAATGCATTCAAAGAACTTGTTGGATAATCTGTGCCCTGCTGGGTTGTTTTCCCAACAAATATCTGGGTAGTTAAGTCCCCCATCAGCACCAAGTCCTGTGTTTTGATGATTTTGTTAGTTGTTTTAAAAAAGCCTCATCCACCTCTTCTTCCTGGTTAGGTGGTCTGTAGTAAACACCTCCCATGACATCACCTTTGTTTTTTACCCCTTGTATCCTTACCCAGAGACTTTCAACAGATCTGCCTCTCACTTCTATCTCAACCTTCGTGAAAGTGTATATATGTTTGATATCAAAGACATCACCTTCTCCCTTTTCCCCTGGCCTCTCCTTCCTGAACAAGCTATCCTTTTCTATATCAATATTCCAGTTATATGAATTATCCCACCAAGTCTCTGTGATGCCAATTACTTCATCATTGTGATTATTCAGTAGTATTTTTAGTTCTTTCTGTTTATTCCCCATACTTCTTACATTAATATACAGACATCTAAGATGTGCATTAGAGTTCCCCTCTATATTCCCTCTTGTTCTCCTGTGTCCCTGCTATAATTGCCCATATTCCCCCCAGATTTCAACCCTCCACCCAGGTCTCCATGTTCTGGACTTACCTGTGGGATTTTGTCTCCTCACCCCATCAAACCTAGTTTAAAGCCACCTCACTAGGTTAGTCTGTATCCAAAGATACTCCTCCCCTTCTTTCATACATGGACCCCATGTCTGCTCAGCAGTCCTTCTTCTCAAAACAGCATCCCATTGTTGAAGAAGCTGAAGCCCTCCTGGTGGCACCATCCACACAGCCATTCATTCATCTCCAGGATGTGTCTCTTTGCCTGGGCCCCTACCCTTGATGGGAAGGATCAATGAGAACACAACCTGCATCCTCAACTCCTTCACGCTCACTTCCAGAGCCCTGTAGTCACTCCTGATTTGCTCAGGGTCATATCTTGCAGCATCACTAGTGCCCACTTGGATGAGCAGCATGGGATAGTAATCAGAGAGCTGGATGATCCTCCACAATCCTCTGTAATGTCCCGGATATGGACCCCTGGCAGGCAGCCCACCTCCCGGGGTGCCAGGTCAGGTCAGCAGACGGATGCTTCCATCCCCCTTAGAAGGGAGTCATATCATCCACCACCACCACCCTTTGTTTCCTCTTGCAAATGGTACATGGCCACCTCCTCCTGTAGCTCTCCCACCTGCTTCCTGAGAGATTTATCTGTAGGCACCTCTTACACTGGATGGTCTCCCTAGCCTGGCTTTCTATAACTGGGAAATGCAGGCCATAGTCTCTGCAAATCCACACCAGGACCTGGATACAGGCATCCATGGTTGGGTTCTCTGTCTGCACACAGGTACAGGTGGAGGAGCTAGGAGCAGTGTTGGCACTAGCGATGCAAATTTTCTGAACCATGTTGATTTTATTCTTTTCCCTTCCTACAAACTCCTTCTCAAACTGCCCTGTTTGCTAGCTCGCCTTGCTCACTTAGCATCAGGTTTATAAGACTTTTGCTCCTAGGTCAACACAGGGAAGGGTAATCAAGAATGATCAAGTATCAAAGGACTAGAGCCTTGCTAGTGCACACTCAGCTAATAGCTAGTAGGCCTCTGATCCCCACTCCCACACAATCCCCAACAGACCACACTGTAAAATTTAAACAAGCCCAAAGAAAAACTAAATTAAACTGACTCATCCCAAGAATTACTGCTGCTCCTTCTTCCCTCTCAAACTACCATTAGCTGACCCCATTCACTAGCTTCCATTCTCATCTCCACTCAGGCATCTCCAAGATAACAATAACCTCCAGAGCTTGACCTGACTGCAAGGTTTGTAAAACCATAGTTAGCAATAGGACCCTTCATAGGAACTACCTGCTTGAGAGGAAATTATGGGGATTTATAAATTATTTTAATTGATTTGGGTATGTGCATCTTACCATAATGTGTGTTGGCTTGAAGCATAGCTTGCAAGAGCTTCTGAACAGGGCAGTGAATTTTGTGTGAATAAAACAGAATTGGAATGATAGAAATTATCATTCTTTGACCTTGAAAGGATGCAGCCCTTGCAGAAGGGTAGAAATCTCCCTCTCCCTTCTCCCCCCAATGATCAGACAGTCTACTCTTTCGATTTCCTTAGCAGGCCCTTCCTCCTCTGCTGGACAGAAACATGGAACCAGGACCCTGGGGGAGCAGACTATCAACCACCAGGCAAGTTAGAAGAGAGTGAGGGATGAAATGATGCAGGACATTTGGCCAAGACTGATAAACAGCTTGTTTATCAGACAGAGAAGAAAGAGAGGAGGCTAGAAAGAGAGGAAGTCAGCCAAGCTTGAGCGATTGGTAACACAGTTTCTGGTGCATGACCGGAGCTGTAGGCCTGGTCAATGCCTAAAACAGGTTAACTTAGCTACTTCTCTCAGTGCTGTGAAAAATTTCATGCCCTGTGCTATTTAGTTAGCTTGACCTAACCTCCAAATTCTTCCATCGACCTAGCTACCACCTCTCAGAAAGGAAGATTTACTACAGCGCCAGAAAAGGCCTTCCGACACTGCTGTAGTAAGTGTCTACACTACAGGGCTATAGCGGCATAGCTGCAACTGTGCTGCTGTAGCACTTGTAGTGTAGACATACCCTGAAGGAGGAGGACAGAGTACAGCAGAAGGAACTTTGAAAGAGGATACTTGCTCTCATGGCCACCAGGCTGAAGGCTTCTGCATCAGCTCCAGCTCCACACACTGAGTCCCCTCCATGCTACCGTGTCCTGCAGCCTGTGCAGCCTTTGGACAGTTCTGGCATTGGTTGGCCCAAGGCCCAAGCCATGACTGCTGCATGGGACAGTCAGTCGTACCCTGTACATTTCTCCACACTTGTTCAACCATGGCCTACACGTGTGAAATGCACAAGAAGGGACAAAGAGAACAGCCACACAGGGAAGACACAGTTCCAAAAACAGTAAAACTGTTATCATGGCAATATATATATAGTTTGGCCATTTTAGCACTTTTGTTTATTGGATTTCTTAAATGCATTGTTTTTGTTTACTGTGTTCCATGTCTTCATGATAGCTGGTCTGCCTGTAAGGTTTTTACATTATTGTTTGTAGGCCTGTTTAAAATAAAGTGTTCAATTTTCAAATAAGGTTTCATTGAGCAGGTTTTATTAAATTCATTTAAAAGAAACTTCACCATAGTAATGCATAAGTTGTATGTGGAGGCACATGTACAGTTTTTATAAAATGCATAACAAAATTCATTTTAAAGAAGTCCTCTTATGCAGTAGTCCCTACCTGTATGTGGAGGTACATGGACAGTTCTTCTTAATTTCCTGAGCTGCACCAGCCCCAGAAATTGTGGTATGAGCGTGGGATAATTTAATCATGGGATAACTATATTACATAATTCCCCCTCATCTATGTCACCCTGCAAATCCACTATGTGGGCGCACAAGGCATCCCTGATTTCCCTTGCTCATGTGGATCCTGCCCCAGTAATGATAGGTGCACTTTCTGGTTGTGTTTACCATTCCAGCATTTCATCAGTGTCTCGAGGCCACTCCTGGGGAAATGGCTCACTTTTGGTCTTACAGATATTGTGACATGTGGATGCCAATGACAACATTGGCATCAAAAGGGGTCTGAAGGCAGTGCCATCTGGATTTCATCTGCCAAACACATATTCCACCACCACCCCACAGCTACTGAGCATGTAGTTGAACCTTCATTTGCCAAGCCCTCTGAGATCAGGGTACAGTTTCATAAGCCATGGAAGAAGAGGGTACACAGGGTTCCCTAGACTAGCAGTGGGTGCAGTGACTTCCTTTATAAAAATGTAATTTAGAGGGAATAATGCCCCAGCTTGTCCATGAAGGTAAAATCCCAATCTCTGGAAAACCCTGGCATCATGCAGTTTGCTGGTGTATACCCATGAGCCAACCTCAGTGGTCAACCAGGGCCTGCATAATGATGGAGTAGAAACCTTCGCGGTTTATGCACTCATGTGCCCCTGGCAGAGGACAAACTATGGGTATATGAGTCCCATGAAAAGCCCCAGCACAATTTGGGAAGCCTATTCTCTTAAATCTGGTAGTTATTTCAGGAACTGTATTTATACCTACCACCTTTGGGTAAACCATAGTACTGATTGCCTCAGAAACCTCCACCACCACAACTCCCAGAGTTGACTTTCCAACACCAAACTGGTTAGCCCTAGACTTGTAGCACAATGGGATAGCCAGCTTCCAAATGGCTATAGAAACCTGCCTCCAGACTGGCATAGCCTCCCTCATGTGTGTGTCCTGATACTGGAGGCCTGGACAAGTGGCTCGCAAAGCTCCAGGAATGTCTGCTTCTTCCTACAAAAGTTCTGGACCCACTGCTGGTCATCCTAGGCCCACACGACAATGTGATCCCACCAGTCTGTGCTTGTGGCTCTGCTCCAGAAGCAACGGTCTACATATGGGGAATCTGCCACTATGGCAACAGGCATGAGCAGCATCAGTCGGGTTACAGCTGCCATGTCTCTACCCCACTCTGAGAGGTGCCTATGACTGACAATATCCTGAACAAACCTTATGGAAGTAAGATAAACTTTATTGAGTTAAATTAGACCTTATTGGGTGCCTTGTCTTAATAAAGAAATTGTGCATGTGTTATTGTGGAACTGAAATTGAGTATCTAACTGCCATAGGATATGTTGAAAATCCAAGCCTAAAATAAGAGAAGGGCTGCAGAGGTTTGGTTTTAGTGTTGTAAACATCTCATTTGCTGGATTTAGTTTTGCAAAACCAAATCCAATGTGTGGTTTGAATACAGGTTATATTTTATTGATACCACCAAAGTTGTGTGTTGTGTTGTGTTTTGTTTTGTTTTGGGGGAGGGAGGGGTTGGCAAAAATTTTCAGCATTAGCCTATCTAATAAATCTACTAAACCCTCGTGTTTGTCCATGGCTGCACTTTTCACGCTGGAGATATTGTGACACAGCACTCCAAATTGTGATTTAAGGATAAAATGCTGATATCAGACCTGCAAGTTGGTCCTCAACTCTGATATTCTGCTTATCCTAAAGGGAGAGAGCAGCTCTATTTACAGAAAGTAGACCATCAGATAGAGGAAGTTTCATGAAAGCCCAAGAACAAAATTTCATCCAAAGTATTTTTGGACCCTTATATTCCCAGCCATGTATCAAGCCTTTGATACATTTCAAGATGCTAAACCACAACCATGATCACTTTTAAATTCTTTGCTGCTTTTTTAAAAACAGGTTTGGAAAGAAAGTTTTAAAAATATCCTCAGTCCATATTTCTGTACGATGCTTGTTTATTGCCATTTTTGTAGCTAAATGTTTAGTATGTGCTGTATGGATTTTCAATATCCCCGAGCAGCCTCATGAAAGTGAGAGGTTGCATCTCATAAATTTGTCCCAGTGACCAAAACTCTTACATTAAAATTTCAGATTAAGCCTGCAGAAACGTGACTTGCTTTCTGACATTATGACATGAATCATTGTCCCTGCTCTAAATCTGAATAATATTATGTTGCTTTCATTATGAATGTTAGGAGTGAATTTATTAATAAAATTCTGCCTCATGCTTCAGATTAAGAACAGCCCCTTCCCTGTCCGGGTCATTATAAAAGATTAAATAAATACGTTACTGCAGTAGTTATCTTCATCTTTGGGTCATCAGACTTGATGTCTGTGCTAAACTATACTTGATAATGTCATCAATTATTTCAGATAAATGTTTCTTGCTACCTGTTCAATGATTGTGCAATTCTCAAATAAATGTGTTCTCTGCTTCCTTTGTAGCCTGTTTTATATTTTTGTTGACCACCTAAAATTGCTTTCTCTCTATTTTTTTCTTGTGTGCTATTTTATTTTAGTGTTCGAAAACATGTGGTGGTGGTCTGCAAGAAAGACACGTCTACTGTCCAGAAGAGGACTATTGTGACTGGACGAAAAAGCCTAACTCCACGGCACGCTGCAATGGGCAGCCTTGTACTCGGTGGATAAATGGGACGTGGAGTTCGGTAGGATTCAATCCTTCTTCTTTTGGCTTTTGAGAAATGCATAGTAAAATATACTATGTGGCATCCACCACAACTAAAAAAATCATCCGCTCCAGACACAGAACCTGATCTGGCTAATTAACTTCAATTCTCCAGTGTTATCTGGTTAAAATGAATGAATAAGAATCTACTGATAAATTAAAGCCTAAAGCTGCTACCCTTGTTCACGTTAAAATCAGTGGTACTGCTCAAGGAGTAAGAAACTGGTCAATGAGAACAAGAGTAGCAGAATCGGACCCTTTAATAATTATTCACAGTGTTTGTGAGGTACAGTATACATGGCAAGCCAGATCTTAGTGTACAGTTAGTGATAAGACTAGAGCAAGGGTCTTCTCAAAAGATACTGTCCAGTATCTCACCTGAAAGGCCAGCTCAGCTGTGTCCACCATGCAGATATATTTATATTTTTAGTTGCTGTGTTGTGAAGCAAATTTTCCACAGTTGTGATACTGTAATTGTATCTGTTTGCAGATTTATCATTTGCCGCCTATTCTCATCCACATGATATTTGCTTTAAAAGCCCCGAAGGCAAAAACTGCAAGTTAACTGTATAGGGAAGCTCTATGGGTGGTAGAAGCAGCAAATCTAGGCATAGATTCAGGTAGTCTCAAGAGAAGAGCAAAGCAGTAAAGGGAAAAAAGAGCTCTGCTTCTTTGTGTAAAGCACATTCTCTGTTACAGACCTGGCTGAGTCCCCTTGGTGGACAGTCACCAGTCTGTTGTAATTGGACCCAGTCCAGATTACTGGAGGATAGCTAATATAGCAATTATTTTTTAAAAGGCTCCTGGCAATTACAGGCCAGTAAACCTAACTTTGGTACCAGACAAATTTGTTGAAACTATAATAAAGAATCTAATATTAGGTATGTACACCGCTACCCCGATATAACATGAATTCGGCTATCAAGTGGTAAAGCAGCACTCCAGGGGGGCAGGGCTGCGCACTCCGGTGGATCAAAGCAAGTTTGATATAATGTGTTTTCACCTATAACATGGTAAGATTTTTTGGCTCCCTAGGACATTGTCGTGTTATATTGGGTAGAGGTGTATCTATCTACATTATGTGTGCAGTCCTGAAGAAGGGGCATATACACAACAATCGTTTCCCTCCTATTTTCTTATATCCTAATACTACTTTACAAATATTGTTCATAGTAGAAGGTATGTTGCATAAACATCCCACCAACCATTTTATATTTAAAAAAAAAACCAGAATCTTAAATATAAATTACAATAGTATATGGCAAGCCATGAGAGTCAGTCTGCAATATAATTCTCCAACTGATGATTCATTGATGCTAAGAGAAAAAAAGCAAATTATACATTAATTTTTCAGCAGAAGGCCATAAAATGGAACCTGAATATTCTGTGAGTCTTATTTATTGGTAGGTTTTTCCATTAACATTGTTCCAGGCATCTAATTCATGTAACAGAAAGTAATTGGTTTATTAAAGTCAACTCATGGTATAGTCTGGTTTTGTTCCACTTTAAGTTTTTTGCTACATGACCATGAAATAAATCTTCCAAA
Source organism: Mauremys mutica (assembly GCF_020497125.1). Lineage (NCBI taxonomy): Eukaryota > Metazoa > Chordata > Testudines > Geoemydidae > Mauremys > Mauremys mutica. Next base: position 22,652,989 of record NC_059077.1, on the reverse strand, counting down.
GCTGAGATGCAGCATTCTTAGTATGGGAGAAGCAGTCAACCAAATAGATGTTTTGTTTTCAAAATATATAGTCATTCAGATTTTTATGGCAGGACTTACAAAGTAATACTGCTGTGGCTTTGATTTTTTTTAACTGTTCATTACAAGCTCAGTCAAGCAAAAATTGCCTTAAATTTTTCAATCTCGTTTTACATAATACTGGTTCAAAACAAATCCTACTATGTAAATGGGAATTTGACAAAAAAAATCATGTATAGCAAAATAAAAAAGCTACATCTAAAAAAACCCCTAAAATAACATACGGTGAGACACTGGAATAAAGAGTAGCTGTAGGATAGTACTTCTGGAGTGAAATCTAACATTAAAGAATGGGGGACCCCTTAAGAACTTTGACCATTTAGAAAAATTCTAGCAATTCAAGTGATGTTTCCTAACTTTAATATAGGGACTTCTTCTGGAGCTCCTTGAAGATGGTACAAATTTTAAATGATTATCAGAATATTAGTTAATTTTTGTATAAAACAGAAACTTTCGTAGATTAATAAAAAATTAGAGACAGAGAATGCCAAGTAGGTTGTCTTTTCAGTGAGGAGGTGTTCTCTGCAGCATATAGACTTTGTTCTCATATTGCATGATTTCACTGTCAAGAAATTCATCCCTTGCCACAGAATTGGGATCCAGAACCTCAGCTTTCATTTTTTATATTTCTAACCCCCATGACTGAACATAACTGAGGCCTAGTCTACAGTTACAGCATCCTAACCCCCAGTGTAGACAGCACCAAGTCAGTGGGAGAATTAGCTACCACCTCTTGGAGAAGTAGATTACCTGTGCCAGGAGCAGAACCTCTCCCACTCCACCACTCCAGTGTTTAAAGTGTAGACAAACCCAGTGTTTAAAGTGTTATCTTCCTGAGTTTGCACATTACTTGGAACAATAGTTGAGAAGTATGAACTGCCCTATTCATCTAAATGGGTTTAATGCTAAAATGTAAAGATGACATCTGAGTTATACTGAAAATGTGGGGAACAGGATAAAATAAACTGAATTTAATATCGAAATAACACTGGGCTACAGTACTGACTGTATTATTCAATTTCATTTTATTTAATCCAATAAAAACCTCAATTTTAAAAATTTTGGAAGTTGCCACTGAATATCTAGGGCCTCATTTATATACTTCATACTGATTACAACAAAATCCTTTATGGACAGAGAGAGAGAGACTAGAAAGAGAATACTTAGCAGAACTGAATAGAGGTACACATCCCTCTTTTAATAATTGTAGAGCCTTGGCAGACATTCTTTAGCTCTGTAAATTTTAGGGAAAAGACATAGGGTGGTAATTTTCAAGATTTATGATTTATCTTGTTAGCTACTGTATATTCAAAGAGAATTGAGGGAAAACACCTCTAAAATTGACCAGAATGCATACAAAACCCCTTGATGGATGAATATTTGTAGAGTATTTTATACCCCAGTTACTTGGAGAATTGTATCTTGGAGACATTTTTCTATATTGGCACCTGGATAAGGAGAAACAGTTGGGCTGCAGTTGTCCTGGAGCAAAGAAAGATACTGGCAGCCTAAATATCTTCAAAGAAGCCACTCATTCAGCTTTTCCAAAATCTTCAGGCTAGTCCTTTCCACAGTGGTGTGATCGCAGTAGATTTAGTTATGTTTAGTTAAGCTGGTTGGAGAATGGTTATTTTTCCCCTCTGAAAATGTTGACATTTCATTAAAAAATTGAAACTGAAAACTTTGAGCTAAAACCCAAAGATACTGATTCAGAAATGCCACCGCCATGCCTCATGGGAGTGGTAGTTCAGACCCTCATGGATTCTCCATTAGGACCCAGGTTCCCCAGCAAGAATACATGCCCCATGATGCACCACCATCCCCCTTGTTGTTGAGCCCCTGCGGAAGTTCTTGTCCATAGCGCAATGTGGGAGATGTAGGGCAGGTCTACGCTTATAACACTGTAGCACTTAAGTGAAGATGCACCTATTCCGACAGAAGAGCTTCTCCTGTCAGCGTAGTGAATCCACCTCTCTGACAGGCGGTAGCTATGTTGACGAGAGAAGCTCTCCTGTTGACATAGCGCTGTCTAGACGAGATGGGGGGTTAGGTCAGCATAACTACGTCACTCAGGGTTGTGGATTTTTAACACCCCGGAGCAAAGTGGTTATACTGATATAGGTCTGTAGTGTAGACCTGGCCATAGTCTGGCTGGAAACTTGGCCTATAGAGAAGAATGGGGGCATGAGGCATCTGCACTACAACTCCCGTGAGGCACTCTGGTGATCTTTCTGAATCAAAATCTCTTCAGTTTTAGGGTGGTCCATTTTCAACCAAAAGTCAACATCTTCCACAGAAAGCAGATCCTTTTCACCGAAAAAATTTCATTTTGTCAAAACCCCAATTTTTCATCAAGAACAGTGTAGAGAGAAAATTTTCAATCAACACCAGTTTTTAGGGAAGGACCACCTAGCAAATTATTTCACTGGCCCGCTCCAGAATGCTACAGCCGTCAGTCTCTCCTGAACAGAATGCCTAACATGCTCAAGGATTTACATGCTTTGTCTGATGATGCAGCTAGTTCTGGGTAATTTCTCCTTAAGCTCACTAGCTGCATTAGGCTACAGCTATAGTAGGAGCTAGGGACATGGTTCCCCTGCTCGTGTACATGTACCCACACTCATCGAGCTAGTGTCAGTATAAATAGCAGTGTAGCCACAGTAGCAGGGGTAGCAGCAGCAGAGGCGCGGCTGAGCAGTGCCAAGTATATACCCACTAGGGGTTTGTACTCAGCATGGCTCTGCTGTGCCTTAACTGTGGCTACACTATTTATGCTCATACTATCTTGATGAGAGCTAGCGTGAGTATATATGTGCATGAGCAGGGGAATCACAACTCTAGCTCCTAGTGTAGGTGCAGCCTTAGATGCCTCTTATTTGGAGCTGAAGTTTGCCTCATATATTTGGTTTAGCTTCTATCTTGTATTCGTGTTCTGCAGATTGTTACAACCTTTTAGAGATTGTGTTCTGGTTTTTACCGGTGTAAGATCAAGTACAGTCTATTATTCTTGAAGGTCTAAACATTTTCTGTGTAAATTTACACTGTGCTGTACAGTGCCATAAAAGGGATCATTAATAATAAATAGAGAACAAGGTAACAGCGAGGTATCAGATGTTTATTTTGATTTGAAACCTGTACCATTTTACCACAGGTAAACAGAGTGAGACTAAACAGCAAGATGACTGTAATAGCAGGCCCAATGGTGTCATGGATTTGTCAGTATAGCGTTACCATCTAGTTATACAGGAAGATGGCATTTGGAGCATGCAGTTCACAAATCTATTAGTGGGAAATCTCATGGAAAAAAACAGGTGGAAAAGATCTAAATATGTATGTAGACTATATAAATAAACCTTTCCTTTGCCTTGTTTTCCTTTCGTCTGAAGTTCATATCATTATTGCTCTTATAATAATATGAGTAGAAAATATTGGCAAATCTTTGGGAATCCTGAAAAGGTACATAGTACTTTAGATCTTGGTCATGCATCCCTTGCTTAGCAACTTAAACGTTAGAGCTGCTTTGCGCTATTGACGAACATGCTAAAAGCATACTACACAATCTGCATTCAGAAGGCTTTTGGATAAATTAATTGTCTCTCTTTCAGTGCACTGCTTCCTGTGGCAGGGGCATTCAGCAAAGAACAGTAAAGTGCATCAATACAGAAGATAATGAAGCTGAAGATCAAACTATGTGTGAGCACGAGCTCAAGCCTCCAGAATCTCAGAAATGCAATATGCAAGAGTGCAGGAAAAGTGCAGGTAAGTTAATACACTTGGGTGAGATTTTTCAAAAGAGCTCAGCACCCAATATGCATCCAATGTGCTGAGCTCTCCTGAAAATCTGTCCCCATTTGCAAGTGCTAAGCTATTTTGAAAACTATGCCTTAATGGTGAGGGAGGCAAAGCTGATGTACTTCCTCTTGGAAAGATCCATCAATTCTAGACAGACCTTCATAGAAGTGTCAGGTACTTGTTCAGTCTCACGTGACTAGCGCCCTGAGCTCCTTGGCTGCTTTAAATAAGTCCCTCCTGCCAGCCACACCAGAGACAAATCCATACAGGAGCCACAAGGAGTCCTGCTCCAGGGATCGCACTGATTCCCCTCTGCAGTACAAGGACGGAAAGTGTTTCCTAAGACTCTCTCCTCCCACAGTCTTAAAGTGGAGTCCTGTGCTGACGCTACAGTACCAAAGTCCAAGGAAGCATGCCGTATTAAGCACCTCAACATCATCCATGCTGACACTGGGAACTGCAGCACCATATGCGCCTGCACCAAAATACCTGGCACCGACCACCTCCTTGGCACTATTGGAGTTCTTAGTTCTGGTAGCACACACACTCCCTTTGCCAACACCTCTACCATACACAGCACCAACAGAATTTTCTGTCAGAGACCGGTACTGGACTCGTCTCCCCTTCAGAAGCTAAGGGAGATCACCAAGTACCCACCTCAGTACTGATAATGAGACAGTCACTCTTCAGGTAGGTCTCTGCTCGTCTTGCAGAGAGAGAGCAAGGGGGAAGGAGAAGAGAATGGGGGTGAGTTAGATGTGTGTGACAGCACAGCATCCCCTCAGCTAGGATTATAGGGTAAAACCTGCCCAAATATTTCATCATATCTTTCATAATAGTAACAGACAGAGAGGGCTGTGGCAATATTAACCAGTTCAGATACTGGGTCCTCCCTTGTTTCTTCTCCACCCGCTGTGCTCTTACTGGCCCAGATCAAGGAAGAGATTCTATGATTCAGGGCCAGTCCTCTCCAAACCCAGGGGTTACTCCTCTCTGGGCTGGCTGTTTGGTGCCTCTTCTGCACAAACTCTGTGCTCAGGGCATTGCTCAGAACATAGTCCAGTTCACCATAAAACAGACAAGTGGTTCCACATTTGGAATTCTTATCCTTGGTCTTTTGGTACGTCACCTTGAGCTCCTTTATCTTCTCCCTGCATTGCTGCCCAGTTTGCCTGATCCCATCATTGGCCAGCAGCTGCTTAGATTATACCATGGTACAGGTTGAGGTTCCTCTTTGAGGAGCTATCATGGGGTTTGCTTGCATTGGCCCAAAGCTGCATCAAGATTCTGGATATGATCCTCCAATCAGGTGGCTGCATGCTGATACATGGGCCTCTTACTGGACATCGTTCTGCTGTATCAAACACCGGATATGGGTAGGCTGAAGAAGCCGCAAGTAATGTGGGACTGAGAATGCTGAGCAGAGCACAGGTAGATGGCAAGATAATACACAGGAATGGGTCAGTATGTTCTTTACAGAAAGTGAGGGGGCAGAATGGGGTCTGAACTGCTGCACTCAAGTATCTGCTCCCTCCTGCCTTACTCAAAAGCTACCACCAGCTCCTCCTAGTCCACAAGGCCTCTTAGCAAAGTAAGTTCCTACAGCTTCTGGAGGAATCCCCTCCCCTTGCTAGCCAGCAGTTCCTGGAAGGGCAGTGGGACAGGGAGGCAGTGCATATCTGTAAATGCGGTACCTTTGAGAGTGGTGTGACACACGGTGGTTTGGGCCTTGTTCATCAAAGGTCCTTGGTGCATGTGCTGCCTTGGAGCTCAGATACTCTGCTTCTCTCCTATTCTGTCCATGCATTCGCACAGATCTAGACACGGAGATAGGTTACTCTCATCTAGACGCCCAGACTATAACTAACTTTCATCATGTTTTTCGCCATAGGCCTGCTGTGCCACAAGGACAAGCTGTCCATTAATTTCTGCCAGAGACTGAAGCGGATTGGCAAATGTTTGGTGCCATCAATACAGACTCAGTGCTGCTTCACATGTAACAGGCCCCGAATTCCTAACAAAACAAGATCTGGAAATCAACAGCGCTTCAAAGAACAAAATTACACCAAACCCAGAAGAAAATTGCCTCCAATCAAAAAAAGCAACAGCCAACCTCCTGCTGGGCACTAGGTGTTTTTCAACCTGATTAATTTAATCAGGGGTTCCATTTACAGGGTTTTTTTTCTTTTATATTGAGCCATTCTATATAGATGGAAACCTAAATAACTGATTAATATTGGGAAAATACATCCTTTAGGGCAACCAGTCCCAATATGCTTCTCCAGCCTTCTCTTAAGACAGCCACAAATTTGTCACTGTGATTTGCAATGTACACCTGTTCCTGGTACTTCTTATGCATGGAATACAGGTTAAGGACATGCATACAGGATTCATTTGGTCTTTAAATGAATTTTGTGCTGTTTGTTTTCTCCATTTACAGTGGAAGAACAAACTGGGGTTCCCCCAAAACAGTATTAAAATAACAACTGACTCTTGTACATAGCTCCATTTAATCCCAGATTCCAAAGGGTGAAGTTATTCTGTCCTGTCTATTGTAATTACTGGGGCTTCTCTGCACACGACCTCCTGGGATGCCAGTACTATGCCGGGTATACTGCAACTTGGAGGCAAGCACTGTAGGCGTTTCAGCAGCTAGGCCTTATTGGTGCTAGCCGTAGTGGGCCAAGGAAAAGGGCTGGAAGGAAAGGGAAAGGTTGCAAATACCCGAGGTATGGAAGCGTAACCAGTTATAGTTCAAAGTGAGCAATTGTGGTTCTTGTTTGGGTCCCTGGGCAGCCCAGTGGACAGTCAGGGCTCTTCAGGTCTAGTGCCTGAGGTGCTGTCTCCAGTCCAATCTCTATTCTAGTAATAGGCACTTAGAGATTTCCAGGCCAGGATGAGTTAGTGTTCCACATTGAGGCCCCTTTGCTCTGGCTCCCTGCCCAGCCACTGTTGTTCCCCTATAAGTCCCATACAGACCTGCATTCAGCTGTATCATCTGGCATTCACAGCCTGTTCTGCATATGGTTCCTGGGGATTTTGCTCTGAAATCAGCTTCTCTGCAGCAGCTTGCTTGCCATGCAGCCACCATTTCCAAACAGAGTCCGACCACTTCCTGGTTCAGGAACTTTTCTCTTACCTGGCCAGGAGGGAATGGGGAGAGAGCTAATGGGAGTTGTAGTCTCCTCCTTAGCAGATCCATCACATTATAACACAGAGCTCTACTGCATGTTTTGAGCCAGCTTCTTCTGTATATTAGTCACTTGGCACTGCCAGAGTGACTGTAAAGCTGACACCCCAGAGAGACAGCTGAAGATCCCCACCATGGGCCCTTAGGTTTTCTACAAACTTGGGTTTTAAAAAAAAAATCTGTTTGAGTGTCTCTAAAAACTGCTAGTTATTGCTGTCCCTTTAAAAGGCTATTAACCTAAAATAACTAGTGGAGTTTGTCATAGCTAGCTATGAACTTGCATTCGACAACTCAGTTTAGTCAGCATGTTTTATTAAACACTTGACTGACTCTCTAAAGGAGACCTCCTAAATACACAGCTCTGAGCATGGTTCTGTTGGTGCAAATATCTTGGAATGGCCTAAAGAAGAAATGTTTAGGATTAAATTATATCATATATTTTATGCTGTCATGATGCAGTATTCAACCTTTTTCAAAACCAAGCTTTCAGCACCCACTGGACCCAGTTAAACAGTTTATTTTACAGTGATAGTCTAAAGCAAACAATCAAATATCTGCTAAGGAAACCTAGTCAATAGTGGAGCATTTCCCATGGATGGTATCAGATAATAGGCTTGATCCTACTGCCACTGAGGACAATTGCGTGACTACCCTCAATGGGAGCTGGATTGGCCTTTAAAACAGGCCAGGATTTGAGCGGAGCATTTTAAAGGGGCTGAAAGGAGCTTGGTGCTCAAGTTCCACTGAAATTCAGTGGAAGTTGGATGCAGAGGCCACTCAAGACAAACTGCCACGTTAGGCAAAACTTCAGTGTTCTGCCCCCTCCTCATCGGCCTAGAGTGGCAGATTTGGCTCAGCTGCCCCTCCATCATGACAGAGGGCGGCTGGGCCAAATTTGAGTAGCATTGCAACCTGGCACGTGAGGGCGCAACCCCACTCAAATTTGGCCCAAATTTGGCCCAGCTGCCCATGACGGAGGGGGCGCTGGGGCAAGTATGGGCCTTAGGCAGTGCCTAGTTCACCTATAACTAGAGCGGCCTTTGGTTGGGTGCTTCACTCAACCCGCCACTTTGTGCCAGCTTTGTCCTTGATACCTCCCTATACTTTCCTAGCCCTTCTTTAGAATACTACGTTCCAAGTGTGGGTGGGCCATGGAAGCCTGCCCTGCCTGGACGTAGTGCAGGGGTTCTCAAACTTCATTGCACCGCAACCCCCTTCTGACCACAAACATTACTAGACGACCCAGTGCCCCAAGTGGGGTGGGAGGGCCAAAGGGCTTCAGCCCCAGTTGGGGGACGGGGACCTGTAACCTGAGCCCCGCCATACGGTGGGACTCCTGCTTCAGCCCCGGGCGACGGGGCTCTGGCCCCGGGCCGCAGCAATCTAACACCAGCCCTGGCGACCCCATTAAAATGAGGTTGCACCACTTTGGGGTCCCGACCCATAGTTTGAGAACCGCTGACTGAGTACAAAGTACTCATGCCCCTTTGCTTTGACAAGTTTTCTATTTCCTAATGCCAAAGCTGACTTCAGCTTTGGAAAGTGGTGGGGGAATAGAATTGTGGGAAGAGAACTGTGTTAACTAACTTCCCAACACTCGTATATATCATGTATATTATATTAATACCATGCGCATAATACCTATTAATGTGGAATATACTATGCCTAACATATGTATTGGCTAACATTTGAAAATCCAAGCCATACCCTGCAGCTTCGTAATTGTTCTAAGGATGTACTACATACAGTCTTCTTGGTTTTATACCGTATGAAAAGGAGTACACAGTCATAAATGTGTTGCAGTGACTAAAGGAGTGACTGTAAAACATACTAGAAATACGTTTAGACCCGACTATACCGTACTAACTAAGCCACGATCCAACAACTGCAGCCATGCAGGTGAGCATAGCGGCCCATCCCTCGAGAATACACCCACACCCACATACCCAGGCCTGGCAGTATTGGCAAGATCTGTGCCTCAATTCTTCACTTGAAGTTCATAGGAGTTCTGCAGGTGAAGCATCGCAAGATTGGGCCTCTTAATGTGTGTGGGACAACAATTTAATGACAATTACAGCTACTTTTTAGGCTGTTTTTAAATCAGCTGTTAGATATTATGCTAATATAATATGGTGCTAATATTTGGATGGTGACTAAAATGATGTATCATATGCGTGTGTGCGCATGCATGCGTACATAATCTATATGCACATACACTCTCTAAAATTATGCAGACTGATGGTGTTGCTGGTCAGTACCAGTTCTATTGCCTTCTAAACATTATGAGATGCTTAAGAATATTTGCTTTTTATTTTTTGAACTCCTGAATGTTTAATAGTCTGGATAAGGAATAAAAACCAGACCATTTTTATACAGCTTGGAGATAAAGTTATTAAATAAAACAGAAGGATGAGTGCGTTTCTTCTCTGAAGCAGCAACATGACTGCAAAGGATTTGGTCATAGAGCTCCATTGCCACTCTCAAGCAGAGCTTGTATTGAGGGCCAGACACGGACCCACCGAACTCAATGGAGCTTGCAAGTGCTCTTGAGGTGCACAGCACCTCTCAGAACTGGGGCTTGAAAATTAAGGGCTTTACTCGACCATCACAGTCTCCTTGGGTACATCCATACTGGAGTGGCAGTATAATTTCCAGCACAGGTAGGTGTGCACGTGCCAGCTTTGATCAAGCCAGCACACTAACCATAGACGTGTAGCAGCAGCGGGGAGAGGCTCTGGCCGGCCTGAGTACAGTCCTACCATGGTATTTACTCAAACAGCTAAACTGTCCTGCCTCCCCTCCCACCATGGCTACACTTCTATTTTTAGCCTGCTCGCTAGAGCAAGGCTCGTGCGTGTACATCTACGCGAGCTGGAAATTACCTCCATTGTCGACGTATCTCTAGACTCAGGGGGACATGAGTCTTCATGCCCACGCGGCACAGTGTAAATGAGCTAGGACTAGCAGGCACCCGACAGTGACCTGGGAGGCTGGCCAAGTGGGCATGGTATAAGTAGAAGGGAACTCACCCCGCTGAGGTTATCTTTCTGTGCTCATTACAGCCAGCATGGAGTAATTTCTCACTTCATTATTTGCTTCCAGGCATTGTGACTTATTTAAAATTGGGGAAGGTGAAGAAGTGATGGTCTATTACTCAAATGATTTGACTCCCTTGGGACCAAAGGTGCTAAACTTACACCTTTAGAGGAAAGATTGTGAGAGCAACACGAACTTTTATAATACAGTTATGCTAGTACTCTATTCTATCTAGGTGCTGATACCATGCTCCTCACCTTGCTATCTGCCATAATGCTGACTGCCTTTGTAATAGAGTCCCTTGATCAGTTTAACAAGTTTAAATCAATCTTTTAAGGAAAGATGGTTTTGTGGCTATAATTCCGATGGTTGCTAGTCTCACAAGTGACCTAAATAACCATTCACGCTAGACTCATGTTACGCAAGCCCACCATATTATTCCGAGACACTTCAGTACCTTTCATCTTGCTCTGCATGAGCACTTTTACACAGCACCTGCACACGCTGTTCTAGCACATACATTGTTTAAGAAACAACCTATGACAATTTATTGTTGTAGCTTCATAATAAATGGCATTACTTATGTGTGACATGTCTGATATTTGTTATGGTTCCAATAAAAGAGTAATCACAAACAGGAACAATTAGAAAAAATGTTTTAAAAAAATACCAGCCTGGGGTTCTCCTCTAATTGAGAATTTGCTATAGCAGCATCCTCTTACCTGATATATTCAGAGTCCCCTATGGCAATATAACAGAGTAGCTCATTAAAAAGAAAAAGTAGGGAAAAGCTCTGAAAAAAAAACTTTAATTGAGATAAAACACTGTACTGAATACAAAACTAAAAGTGATATTCACTGTTTCTCATCTTTATTTTCTCCTTCCGTCTTGATTTAGCAATTTTCATATTAATGGACTATCTCTTGGAATTTCACTACAAGTTAAATGCTACTCAACTCCTTGGCATTGGCTGAATGCATCCTTGTTAAGTGTATTAATTTTAGATTTATACAAAGTACAATAAAACACACCCATTCAATACTCTGCGCAGCCCTGACCTTTTTTTTTAAAAAAAAGAAGTCTACTATATTGCTAATTCTGTGCTGATTTAAGCAGCAGTAACTGGCATTTGCGTTCTCAAGCTAAATCAGTTCCCTCAGAGGTGTCCCACTAAAAGAAGCTGTCGTAGTTAAGCCTGTCTATTTATATGCCCCTTCCCACTGAGCACCTCACAAACACTGGTGAATTTATCTTCACCGGACCCCTGTGAGGTAGGAAAGTATTTTATCCCTATTTCACAAATGGGGAACTGAGGGAGAGGAAGAACAAATGACCAGCCCATGGTCTGTAGCTGAGGGATGAATTGTACACAGATCACCTAAGTCCCATTTCAGTGCCTCCAACCAAATACCGCGCTCCCCTGTACAACGTTTTCCTGCCCAGAATAGCTGCTCCTCCATTTCTGCAGAGGCACGGCCACAAACTGGTCTCCCTTTGTTCACCTCCGGTTTTATTCCTTTTCTCTCTCTCGCTCATTTCGGCAGCGTTTCAAACTTGACAAGATAGAGAGGTTTCAGTGTCATTTCCCTAGTCTCTAGCTCCTAGGCAGGTTCTTCTCCTCTGAGGGCAAAGAGCTCCTCAGTGGAGCAAAGTCATGGGCCATTCTTGCTTCCATTGAAGTTGATTGCAAAACTCTCAATGACCTCAGTGGAAGGAGGATTGGGCAAGTCATCAGCGAGAGGGACAAAGGCAAGGATTTCTGAGTGCGCTTGCACCTGGCAACGCAGGCTCAGGAGCCACATTTTGTTCTTGGCATGCAGAATTTGAAATGAATCACATTTATTTTTAATAATAGACCCTGCCGTAGGGGTTTTAAAGTCTCCTACCTTTCTTGGGCATTTACATGCTAAACTGCATTTCCCGTGCTGATTCTGTGTCACGAGACTAGAAACCCTGCCGGGAGTAAGCAATTAAATAGCTGCTATGGCTGAGAATGGCACTGGCACCAATCACAGTTACAGAGATAATGAGCAAATAAGAGTCATTAACAAAATCTGACTAATGTTGTTTATTTAGTAGATAGCTAGCTACCATAGTTGTGTTTGTATCACTGCAAGGAAACTTAATGGTGACCTAAACCCTCTTCGGCTATCCTTTCCTCCTGGATCTCTTCCTGCATTTGACTAGCTTGTGTCTCAGCAAGAATCCTTTGGCCAAATCCAACTTAAAGCCCATTCTCCCATAGCCATGACCCCTCCTGGGCTGAGATTCATAGATTCCCAAGGCCAGAAGGGACCGTTGTGATTGTCTAGTTTGACCTACTGTATAAGACAGGCCATAGGACTTCCCAGAATTAATACCTGTTTGAACGAGAGCAGATCTTTTAGAAAAAAACATCCAATCTTGATTTAAAATTGCCAGTGATGGAGAATCCACCACAAATATTGGCAACTTGTTTCAATGGGTTATTGCCCCCCCCCCCGGTTAAAAAAAATTACATCTTATTTCCAGTGTGAATTTGTCTAGCTTCAACTTCCAGCCACTGGAGCCTATTACACCTGTGTCTACTCGACTGAAAAGCCCATTATCAAATTTTTGTTCCCAGTGTAGGTATGTAGAAACTAAGCAAGGCAGCCCTTAATCTTCTTGTTGTTAAATTAAACAGATTGAGCTCATTATCAGGCATTATTTTCCAATCCTATAATCATTCCTGTGCCTCTCTCTGAATGCTTCCAGTTTATCAACTCCTTTTTGAATTGTGGACACCCAAACTAGATGCAGTATTCCAGCAGTCTCACCAATGCCAAAGTAACATAACCTCTCTACTCCTGCTCAAGAGTCCCCTGTTTTACATTCCTGGAATGCATTAGTCCTTTTGGCCACAGCATTGCACTAGGAGTTCTTGTTCAGCTGATTATCCACCATGACCCCCCCCCATAATCTTTTTCAGCAGCACTGCTTCCCAGGATAGAGTCCTCCACCCTGTAAGTATGGCCTGCATTCTTTGTTCCTAGATCAGGAGTGGGCAAACTTTTTGGCCTGAGGACCGCATATAGTTCAGTGGTTTGAACATTGGCCTGCTAAACACAGGGTTGTGAGTTCAATCCTTGAGGGGGCCATTTGGGGATTTAGTTGGGGATTGGTCCTGCTTTGAGCAGGGGGTTGGACTAGATGACCTCCTGAGGTTCCTTCCAACCCTAATAATCTATGATCTGGGTGGGGAAATTGCTTGCAGGGCCATGAATGTAGGGCTGGAGGGGGGGGCGGTAGTGTGGTGTGCAGGAAGGGTTCCAGGGCAAGGGGTTGGGGCAGAGGAGGGGTGTGGGATGTACTAGGCAGCTCAGAGAAGGGGATGGGGGTGCAGAGTGTGGGAGGGGGCTCAGGGCAGCAGGTTGGGGTGCAGGAGGGGTGCAATGTGCGGCACGGGATTGGGGTGCAGCAGGGGCTTAGGGTAGGGGGGGCAGGAGGGGTTCAACCTGCAGGCTCTGGCCTGGTGCCACTTACCTGGAGCGGTTCCGGAGTAGCAGTGGTGTACACCGGGGCCAGGGCAGGCTCCCTGGCCCTGCGCCATTCCCAGAAGCGGCTGGCACTGCAGCCCCTGGGGGAGGAGCAGGCAGAGAGCTCTACATGCTTCCCTCATCTGCAGATACCTCTCCTGGAGCTTCCATTGGCCACAGTTCCCCATTCCTGGCCAATGGGAGCCTGCAGGAGGGCAGTGCCTGCAGGTGAGGCAGCATACAGAACCCTCTGCGCCACAGGGATGTGGTGCTGGACACTTCTGGGAGTGGCGCAGGGCCTGTGGTGCTACAGGGGTGGCAATCGCTTGGGCCGGATCCGGCCTGCAGGCTGTAGTTTGCCCCACCCCATCCTAGATGAATACATTAATTTGTACTAAAATACATGTGGTTTGCTTGTACTCAACTTACTAAGTGATCCATATCACTGTATCAGTGACCAGTCCTCTTCATTATTTACCACTCCCCCAACTTTTATATGAGAGGCTTCCTGGAATGAGGTTGGTGGAGCCCCTACCAGGAGCTCCATCCCCCAGCAAGCATTACCACTTGGATCTGCTCACAGACGTTTGTCTTAGTGGTTAGGGGACTAGTCTGGGAATAAGGTGACCTGTGTTAAATTCCCTGCACTGCCCCAGACTTTCCATTGATCTTGGTCAAGTAAGATAGGGCCAGATTTTTAGAGATATTTAGGCACTTAAGTTCCGTTGATTTCACTTTGACATTTCATTTAGACAATGTCATTTAAAATCAAGAGACAAGGTGGGTGAGGTAATATCTTTTATTGGACCAACTTCTGTGGGTGAGAGAGACAAGCTTTCAGGCTTACCCAGAGCTCTTCTGTGTAAACTTGAAAGCTTGTGTCTCTCACCCACAGAAGTTGGTCCAGTAAAAGATATCTCATTAATAGCTTGGGACTGACACAGTTACTACAACACTTCATACATTTAAAATCAAAATGTTTGATTCTTTCTACATGAACAGGTTCAACATTTCTGAATTTTGTTCTTTTTTTTTTTTTTTGGCTGAAATTATTCAAATTCCCTAATAGTTTCAGTGCCCCAAAAAATGCATTTTCCAGCACATTTACTGTTAGCCGAAAAAAATTCACCCAACTCTAGCCCAGTGGCTAGGGCATTCCCCTGGGTTTTCCATCACCGTAGGAACTCCATCTCCCTAAGCATTCTTCCATTGACTAGCTGTGTCTACACCAGGGATAAAGGTTGCATACCTATGGCACTCAGAGGTGTGGATTTTTCCCATTCCTGAGCACCGTAGCTAGATGCCTAAGGCCTGGTCTACTCTTAAACTTAGGTAAATATGTCTCCATGAGAGGAGTGGGGTTTACGAAACACCCCTCTCATCAGCATCTCCATCTCCTTACATGGCTCCTCACCTAGTTTGCTGGCTTTTGTGGATCACATTCTACAGCACTTATCTTTCCCCATTCACTGTCTAGGGAGTCTACGTGCCTAACTCAAGCTTTGTGGATAACGTTGTTCCTATGATTTTGTAAGCACCTAAAAGTTAGGTGTTGCAGTGCGTAAGACCCTTTGTGGAGTTGGGCCTAATTAATTAACCCCCCACAAAAGCATATTGTGTGCTTCTATGGCTGACCCATTGTCTCAATGGAGGTGACCAAGAACGTGCCACCAGCTGTCAATGATGCAAAGAATGATGAGCTTGCAGGTGTTGCTGAATGTTGTCAAGTAGTCGGAGTCTGTGCTTGCAAACATGGGAACTGCAAGGAGACAGAAAACTGAAATGCAGCAGATGTACCTGAAGAATGGGCCAGTTGCTCATAGGAAACTGAGATGTGAGTTGATTTGGTTGATCCAGAGGGAATCTGTGGCACAGTGGGAATTGCTAGGCATGAATAAGTGTCTTTTTGTAAAGCATCGTTATACAGAGGTCAGCAGACCTCTCCAATAGCCTTTCTTTTCAGCCCAAATCAGCCCCCATACCATATGGAGTTTGTAGTAGTGTAGCTCGCTCTCATTAGTGCAAATTACTGATGACTAGAAATTGGCACCAACGTACCGTTGATGCCATGTAAATACCTAAAGTGGATAAATAGAAACATTGAATTTACACCCATTATTATAGACTCATGGAAACATAGTGCTGGAAGTGTGTGTCCTAGTCCAGCCCCCTTCACTGAACCAGGACCAAGAATACCTAGACCGTGCCTGGCAGGTGTCCATCTAATCTGGTCTTAAAAACCTCCCAGTGATGGGGATTCCACAACCTCCCTTGGAAGCCTCTGCTAGTGTTTAATTATCCTTAGAGTTAGAAAGTTTTTCCTAATATCTAACCGAAATCTCCTTTGCTGCAGATTAAGCCCATTATTTCTTGTCCTACCTTCAGTGAACATGGCAAACAACTATCACACTGCTCTTATAACAGCCTTTAACATATTTGAAGGTTGTTATCAGATCCTCCCTCGGGCTTCTTTTCTCAAGGCTAAACATGCCCAGTTTTTTAACCTTTAAATTTAAATGTGAAGGTTAGATTTTCTAAACCTTTTATCCTCTGGACTCTCCAATTTATTCACTTCGTTCTTAAAGTGTTGCAGCCAGACCCGGACACAGTTCTCCAGCTGAGGTCTTGCTACTGCTGAGTGCAGCCGGAATTACTTCCCATATCTTACATGTGACAGTCTTGCTAATGCAGATCCTTTTCAGCAGTACTACTGTCTGGACAGTTGCGCCCCCACCCCCATTTTATAGTTGTGCATTTGATTTTTCCTTCCTAAGTGAAATACTTTGCACTTCCTTGAATATTGTCTTGTTACTTTCAGACCAGTCTTTCAATTTATCAAGGTAGTTTTGAATTCTAATCCCATCCTCCATAGTATTTGCAACTCCTCCCAGTTTTGGGTGATCCACAATTTTTATAAGCGCACTCTCCAATCCATTATCCAAGTCATACTGAAGATATTTGACTAGTACCAGACCCAGGACTGACCCCTGTGGGAGCCCAGTTTGACAACAAAACACTGAAAATTACCATTTGAGTAAGGTCTTTAAACCAGTTGTGTACCTTCCTTACAGTGATTTAATCTAGGCGACATTACCCTAGTTTGCTTATGAGACTATCATGTGGGATTGTGTCAAAAGACTTCCTAAAATCAAGATATATCATGTCTACTGCTTCTCCCCCCGCCCCCCAGTAACCCTGTCAAAGAAGGAAATTAGATCGATTTGGCATGATTTGTTCTTGACCAATTCATGCTGGCTGTTCCTTATAACCCTATTATCCTCTAAGTGCTTACAAATTGACTGTTTAATAAGTTGTTCCAGTGTATTGCCAGGTATCGGAGTTAGGCTGACTTGTCTATAATTTCCTAGTTCCTCTTTGTTCCCCTTTTGAAAGCTAGGTATTATTCTGTTTACAGAAAATAATCCCATTTCACTACACCTTTTTGAGTGTTTTTCCCCCACACCCCTAATTTGGGGTCTTTGTCCTACCTAGTGCTTTGGCAGGTTGAGTGATGCAAGTGAAAACTGATTTCTCATGTAAAGAATGAAAAAGCAACAACCACATCTCTGGCTCAAGAATTTCAGAGAGCATATACTGCTTGCTGTAAATGGCTGAACTAAAAGGTTCCCTGGTTAGTGATTGCTAATTTCAACCCATCTCTTAGGCCAAAAAATAAATTATGACATGCAAATTTTTTCTTACCTGATTGAAATGCCAGATGTTTAAATTCCACCCTGCCTATACCCTACTGAGTGCTCAAGGCATGAACCAATCAATTTAGGGCACCCGCCCCCTCTTTCCCTTCCAAGGGCTCAGGGTGTAAGGCACCTATCCTTACCCATAGGGCTCAGGAAGAAACCTGGTCAATTTAAGTACCTGCCCTTTCCCTCGGGGCTCAGGGCTCTACGGGTCTGCAGAACCTTTTCCCAGTGAAAGGGCCTTACACAGTTGTGCTCTAAATGTCTATTTATTAGCAACAGACACAGAATGCATATACCAAGCAAATCTCTTATGCTCACCACTCCCAATATACCGACAAATTTCACCCAATGCCCAGTCAGGATCCTCTCGTCTGGGGGTTCCCAGTGAAGCCTCTGCACATCACGGTCGTGCAGAGGGGTCAGAGTTCCAGCAGCTTGATGTTGAACTGCAGTCTGGAAATGGTTCCCAAAGAGCATTGTTTTTCATTTACAGTATATAGGTAAAACTAGCTCCCTCCTTCAAATTTACTAAACCCCATCACGTTATCCCACACTCCTAAATAACAAAAATGTAGCCAATTATGCACTGCCATCTATGTGTCCTCCTTCCTGCCCAAGTTCTTTACATTTTATCTTTCATGCCCAAATTGAAACTTAATTATGCCCTTCACTATTTGTGCAGATGGTCGGCATAAAATGCTGGTCAGAGCTTATCTTGAGTCTCTTTCCATATCCTCCCTAATTTCCCAGCGTCTTTACAACCTTGGTGGTTATCACTCTCATGAAGGACATTCCTGAGGTGGGGGTGCTTTATCAGTAGCAAACATTCCTTTTTTCAGTTTAGTGGTGAACTCCCTGAGTTTCACCCAAGGCTGGTTTAATATGTGACTGATCAGGTCTCAGGCCTATACATGGGTCCAGTGACTGACATGCAACATTATCCATCCCTTAATGTCATCCACAGCCCATAATTTTTGTGCCTTTTGTAGCTGATGGCCTATCCAGAAAAGAGTGGGGCAGCGATGAAGCTCATGTCATGGCCAGTGGCCAAAATTCCAGTAGCAAACTCTCAAGGGGGACCCTAGGGGTAGAATAGAGGGAATAAATAAAGAATAAGCAATTGAATCAACTTATTGTGTACAATATTTTTAGACTATAAAAGTCCATAAAGTAAGGTGTTTTTATGAAAGCCAGTGGCACACTGGTCATGAATATTATTGCTTGATAGACGTATTGATGGTGTATAAAGAGCTGTGTGTGTACTGGAAATATGTTCCTAAAATATGTTGTGGAGAGAACTGATAAAACAGCCTGTCTTAGACAAAGGAATGTGAATTTATTTGTCTGTGTTAACCTTTGTAAGCCAGAGGACAACGAAAGTACATTTACATATAAGGTAAACAAAGCAATCACGCTAACAAGTGACAGCTTGGTAAGCATACTAGGGGACAGAATTTGCACACACACCCCAGGAAACCTTTCTGGCTCTTGAGGCACAGACAATGGACTTTTGGGTAATATAAGGGGAGCAAAAATACCTTTTAGTTATCCATCACTGAGGGGACATAGGGTACAGCACCCTCTGAGCCTGTGAAAGTTGGATCCGCTAGTCTGGCGGGCTAGGGCACTGGTAATCTTATGTATTTTAGAAAATTGTATATTGCTTTAAATTTTAGTCACTAACAAGTGTTTTTATTATGTTTTGTTCATAACCATACACATCTCCTTTTCTCCTCCTTTCTTAAGGAGGAGAATAACTGTTCTTTATTAATAAATGTATTCTTGTTTTATTACAAAACCATCTCAGTTCTGTGTACTAAAGTGAAGTGTGAGTCTTCAGCTAACCTAATAGGCTGATGTGTGCTCTATCTTGTTGGAGGCACCAAACTTAATTTCTGTGAGTGTCCAGAGGGACTGGATGCTGCAAGATGTCTCTAGGGAACTCAGGAACAGGGGTTCACTGATCGTTACCTGCAAGACAAGGTTTAGACTGGTAGAGTCTTGAGGAGTTTGCTGGCAAGGCAGACAGGCTGGTGCTTCAGAAAGTTGACATATAACATAGCAGCTGCAAAGCTCTCACTTCCTGATGCAGAGGGATAACACACCATTCTGCGTGTTCTGAGCACGATGTCACCCCTGTATTTGTAGATCCGTAGGAAGTATTGCAACAACAAGAACCATAACGACTTCTTCAAGGACTGTTTGCTGAGGGACAGCAAAAAACAGTTCACGGTTGTTGGTGATGTTCACAAAGCAGATTGTGGAAGGCCACTTTTGGGCCTGAGGAATGAGCACTGCCCGGTGGGGTGCATTGTAATGCAGGTTTGGGACAACAGATGGCTGCAGAACTTTCAGATGCAAAAGGCCACATTCCTGGATCTATGCACAATGCTCACCACGTGGAAGGACACTAGGATAAAAGCTGCATTGACAGGGGAGAAGCAAGTAGGGAATAGAACTCTGGAAATTTGCAATGCCAGATTGGTATTGATCAGTAGGAAATCATTTTGGAGTTGGAAAATCCATAGTGGGGGTTGTTGTCATGCAAGTGTGCAGGGCCATTAATTGTCTCCTGCTACTCAGAACTGTGAATCTCAGCAATGTGCAGGACACAGTGGATGGATTAGCAGCAATGGGGTTCCTGAACTGTGGTATGATGATAGACAGCACATATATCACGATTTTGGCACCAACTCACTTTGCCACAGAGTACATCAACATAAAAATCTACTTTTCTCTGATTCTGCAAGTATTGATGGATCACCAGGAACACTTCACCGACATCACTGTGGGCTGGTCAGGGAAGGTGCATTAAAACAAAATGATTTCATACACTACCTTAACAGTACCTTAAACCTAACTTGTATTTAACTTCTTATACGCAATAGAAAAATTAGTTATTCAAAATTAAAAGAAAAGAACTTATCTTATTTTCCAAAGCACATCATTCACAGTACCCATCAAGTAATGCAGTTGAGTGATTACATCCATTCCGAGGACTCCATATTTTCCCATTTCAAGAAAACCAAACTGAGCTTTTAACTCCCTCTTTCCTATTTCAATTTCCATACACGAACTTATAGGGATTATACTTCACACCCGATTGATTCCAATCATTTCCCTTACTTGGGAATAGTAATGTAATAGGAATGTATAGTAATGCATAGTAATGTAATAGGAGCATTTCCTGAAAATTAGCAATGTTTAAAACAGATCATGTGGCTCCTGTATCAGTATGAATAATTTGTTGGAATAATCCCTTTTCAAAAATCACAGGGACCAAAAGTCAGCCCCATTCATCTTTTATTAACTTGGTTATAATATTTGGATGCAATTCCAAAGGTAGAGGTTCTTTAGATATCGCATTCTTCACAGAAGGGAATTCAAATACAGAGAGTTTTAGATGGGGAAGTTCAGATAAATGTTCAAGGGAAGGATTCAAGGATGGTGAGGATTCAGGGGAAGGAGATTTTGACAGTGAGGCAGGGGACGGGGTTTTTAACAGTGAAGAATCAGGGAGAAGAGGCTGAGGTAGGAAGGGTTCACAAGGAGAAAATCTAGACAATGAAGAATTAAAAGGAGAGAGAGGCTCACAGTTAAGATATGGGCCCAACAAAGGAAGTGATTCAAAGAATGAGAGTTCTAAAGGAGTAAATGTCTGTTTCTGATTCTGTTCCTGTGTCGCCTGCATCTCCTCCTCTATTTTCCTCCTTCACTGCCTTTTCTTTTTCTTATCTATGTTTAAAAGAATACACTTACCTCTACTTTTTCCACTAATCTTAAAATAACAAAAATAATTTCCTATTTCTAAGCTATATTGCACATTTAATTAATATATATAGTTATTTCCCTGTACAGTTCCTTTTCAGAATTTCCCTTCCAGCACTTTAGCTGAGAAGAATGAAACCATTTTGACACATTTCTTTTTCACTGACAAATGTCCAACTGATATATGGTTGGACTAGCTTTATTTACAATTCTAACAGGTCCAACCAACACTGGGGTGAGGATGTGGGCTTTTTCCTTTGTGTCCCCTATTTACCACTCCTGTGGATGCAGGATCAGTCCCATCTTTTTATCCATTTGCTTTAAGTGCTACGGTGCCTGCCTGTGCATATCTGCAATGGATTTCAGGAGCTGCTGCATCCACTGATCTGTTAATATTCTGGGCTGCAGCTCATCTGGAGGCACCCCACTCACCCACCACTGTTCAGACAGTCGCATATCTCTACCATTCATGGCTTTAAACAGGGTAACTCCATGTCAGTGGTGGGCAACCTGCAGCCCCCGGACCGCATGCGGCCCATCAGGGTAGTATGCTGGTGGACTGTGAGACAGTTTGTTTACATTGCCTGTCTGCAGGTACGGCTGCCTGCAGCTCCCAGTGGCCACGGTTCGCCATTCCCAGCCAATGGGCGCTGCAGGAAGTGGCGCGGGCTGCAGGGACATGGGAGCTGCAGGTGGCCGTGCCTGCGGACCATCACGGCCCGCCAGTGCAATTGGCACTGAATATTGGAACTATTTTCCACAAGTAGTGGGCTATTATAAGCAAACCCTCAGCTGGAGTAGGAAAGAAAGAGATTCAAGCAGTAATTACCAGAGTTTAACTACACAGCTATTATTGACATTAGAGCAATCATAAAAGTCAAATAAGGTTAGTCTGCAAAATTGAATTATTTTACTTCTTCAAACAGAAAAAGCCTAAACGGGAAGAACACATCTAAAAACAAATCATTTAATGCCAACAGAAAAGCTATCTATACTGAAACAGATTAACCTATTATGCAAAAAGTTATAATAGCCTCAGTGGAAGTTGTATCCAAATCTGCAAGGGTTTAACTTGGAATGAAAAAAAAATCTTTTGGCTTTATCAGAGGCAGAGCAAAGGTATTTAATCCATTCGAAAATCACACAGTGCTTTGCTGGAAAAGAAGACAGCTGTATAAGCAGTGATTTGAGAGAGTCCAGAATGAAGAAAATAAAATCTTTGTCATCGTCTTTGGATCAGAGGAACTTTATTCAAGAACTCGTGCACACTGCTTCAGATAAAAGATCAGGTTATTTTCCCTCTTTAATGTTCGTTGTTAAACAGTGTGTTAGTGTTGACATGTGTGATAAATATCTGAGCTTCCATGCCAAAAAAACAGGCAGAGTTCTTCGTACCATTCTGGGGGAATGCCAGTGGGTTTGATCTTGGAGTGGCAATTGGGAATTTACCAGGAACCACTTTGTTGGCACTTATAAAGAGCCATTGCACTTAAAAACCAAAGCCTGGCCAAACAAAGGCTGCCTCCCATAGAGGTGGCATGCGGGAGAAGGGCAAGCATGTGGGGGGGATCACATGCCCCCCCCCCGATTTCTGCAAGCACTGAGCTGCCCTTGCAAGGCTCAGAGCAAACCGACCCCACAGGCCTACAAAGAGCCCATGGCCACAATGGCTGGGTGCCGCACAGGCCTAATGCACCCAGTGCTGCTCCCTCTCCAGCTCCCAGCCCTTCACTGCAGGTCAGTGGGCCGCTCCTGCTCCCACTCAGCCTGCCAAAAGGCTCTGTCCTTCTCGTGCTGCACCCCTCCCCTCCCCCCACCCCCACAGCACGTTTCCAGCTTGCTCAGCCCTTCTTCTCCCTGGCAGCCAGGCCCAGGCAGGAAGGAGCCGTTTCTCCAGCCAGGTGAGGGTGGCCACTTCAGGTGCCTGCGGGAGCTCGACTGGAGAGGCAGCGGTGGTGGCCCACGCATCAGGTAACCCCGGCAGGGCGGGAGAGGGCAGCGGCCCTGCGCCAGGCTCAGGGCGGGGGAATCTCTGGGGAAAGTGCCAGGAGCCAGTTCCCCGTGCTCAGCCAGAGTTAAGGGCATTGCGTATGCCCCTTCCCCCGCTGAGGTGTCCGCAAGGGCATGGGAGTCCGGGGAGAAACTTTATTGCTGTGAGTTCCCCGCCTGGAGCCTGGTGGCATGTGCTCCCCGTTCCTGTGGCCCCCGTCTGCCAGCAGCTGTCAGGATTGGCTGCCCTAGTTCAGGGAGATGGGGTTGGAAGGTTCCTGCACCCAAAGGCGACACATGGGGCTCCTCAGACCCTTTACATTGTCCCCTACCCCCACTATCAGGTACGTGTCACCTCTGGCCTCCCATGTCTTCTTCTATAGCAGATACTTCTTTTTAAATACCAAGGACCAGGAGTTTTTTTATTTTGGTTTGCTTTGGTTTTCCAGAGTCAACTACACAGCAGCTGGAAATTGCCTGGTAATTCCAACTGCATTTGCTACCTCCAGAAATATTTTAATTTTATATTTTATTCTCGCTCTTAGATTTTCAAAAAATCTTGTCCTCTAGTTTAGAAAATGAAGTGGATGGGCCAGTAGGTAGGCTACTAGCCTGGGACCAGGGTTCAGGACCTTGCTTCACCTCAGATTTCTTGGGTAGGTCATTTAGGACCAGATTTGTAAAAGTATTAAAGTACCTAGCTATGCAGACAGGCCTCAGTAGGAATTTGTCATCTAGGTGCTTTTGAAAATCCCTTTGGGGCTAGCTGCATCTTTGGGCACCTAATTACCTTTACAAATCTGGCCATTACGCTCTCTCTGCGTCAGTTCCCCATCTGTAAAATGGAGATAAGAGCATTTTCCTACCTTTCAGGAGTGTTGTGAGGATAAATATATGAAAGACTGTGAGGCACATAGAGAGAGAGTTTTCTCTTCAGGTGCCTTAATTTTATGTGCAAGGAAACTTCTCAGGGCAAACTGACATCACACACCGAAGTGGGCTGCGATACGCCCTTCATGGGCTCTGAGACCCTGCAGCAGGAGAGCGTCGATGAGTCAGCTCCTCCCCTAAGGCACTAGCAGCAGAACTCAGGAGATTTTCTCCAGGATTTTGGCAGCTGCTTATTCCATTTTAATTCCATCACCTCCACCTCCTGGAGCTGCGTGCATGCTTTGGAGCCATATCAGTGAATGAAATCCCCCAGGTAACACAGGGTCTAACAAACTGGTCATTTAATTTAGGGTAGTACAGCAAGTACAGCTTGAAAGAAAGGGCAGATCACCTCCCTTAGCAGAGCCGTGCTGCTGCTGCTTGCTTCTGTTTGCCATCTTTCTGGCAGACAGAACACTCAGGGGAACAGTGTGGGAAAGAGAAAGGAGAAGAGGGTAATAGTAATAATTAATACTTAGCACTAATGGTAGTTTTAGCCATAGATTTTTATCCTCAAGTTTTACAAGGGGTGGTAAGTATCATCACCATGTTCCACGAGGAAACTGAGATACCAAGAACTTAAGGTCAAACCTGAAAATGTTGGTTTTTATTTAGGTGCCTAATATTGAGCATCCAAACTTGTAGATTTTGGCCCAGGTGACTTGATCAAGGTGGCACAATGAATCCGTGGCAGATCCAGAAATAGAACCCGTCTTCTGACTCCTATCCACAGGTTTTTTCAGAAAACAAGAGAGAGAGAGAGAGAAATGACAGACCAGAAAAGGGAAAGTGAGCTGAAAAAAGAACAGGCTGCAACTGCCTTGGGGCATGATTAGATGGGAAACTGGATGACGGGGGTAGGGGCGCGGGGAATGGAACTGACAGTTCATCACTGGTGCAGTTCCAAGGTATACAGAGTCTCTAGTATGTATGAAATATTATTTAGTGCAGATAGTGAAAACTCCAGTGTGACTTCGTGTAAATGGTAAAGCCTGTGGCATGAAGTGAAACACTGAGCTGCTTTATTAAATCCTTAGCTCCCTTCCACAGTCTGAAATATGGTGCCATTTGTGTCAAAGCCTGATTTCCACACTGAGTGGTGGTGGCAAATTATGGAACTACCTGCTCTAGCTAGTTCAGTAGAATAGTCCATTGGGAAGAATGGGACTTCAGCACTGCTGTGTGGACCAGCCAATCTGGCATTGGCCTGCATAGGAAAGCAATGTGACATTGTGCCATTCGAGGGAGAATACCAGAGAGAAGACTTCATGATGATGGGAACTGATTACACTGCTCAGCTAGCAAGGCAGCAATTCTTTATAATCATAAAATAATGAATTTCTGTTGACTTAATTGTGTAGTAAAGTTACAGCTCCCCCCCCACACACATTTATTTAAACAAATGGCCAGAAACAAAAGATCATGTTTTGTGTTTTCTCGTGCATATGGTATCTGTTTCATACAAGGGATAAACTAATGAAGCATGAGATTAAATTATCTCTTATCTGCTATGTTCGCTCTAGAAATGTGTTATTTGATTTCTTGGCTATGGATGTAAAACTACTTTGTCATTTTATAATACATAGCAGCCTGAATCAGACTCATAGTAAAACAATAATTGTTCATAATCTTACTGACATTTGCTGCTGCTGACACTATCTGAATGCTCAATGAATAGCAAAAAGGGGTCAGAATAAAATACTCAGACAAGAGCATTCATCTTTGCAGGGAAAGTCTGCAATCCGTCACAATTTTTCCTCCCACCTGCTTGCATTTCACTGGAGACAGAACCAGACCTGTCATTCAAACCAGGCTGGAGTGACTACACCACTGAAGACCCAGGCAGTTCATGCTGCCTCTAGCAGATGCAGGCTGGCTATACTCAGGGAAACAACAAATCCAAGCCAAAAGGCACCTTTCTTAATAAGCAACTGATTGGGGGGTCTGAACTTCCTTGGGCTGTCGTTTTAACTTCTGAGCACTGCAGCAAGCGGATCCTTGGAGGCATACAATTGTTTTAAAAATAGAAGTGCCTAGTGCTGGGTTGTGAACAGACAGGAAGCTGTGATCAATGCCACCCAGGCGTTGCATACTTCAGAGAGGAATTATTGGATCAAAATGTTCAAATGCAAGTGTGATTAGAGGAGGGTTCAGTCACATGTGTGATCCATGGCAGCCCCCTAGTTATCAAATTGGTGCTCTGTGCACGGTCCCTTGAAAACTATTGTGATGGATGCGGCATAAAAACCTAAACAAGATATTAGTTGACAACTCAATGCTACTGTGGCGGCCACATTTCCACGGTGCCTGGGTCTCTGGTGTGGACAAGTACACACATGGATGTTGCCCCGGGGACACACCCTTGCCTGTGTTGATCCACTGGGAGCAGCACGGGGCTTTAGCTCACTCTTGCCTGAAGATGCCAATACAGCACCATCTGCGTATTGTCCCCCTCTTTGGTGACAGAGGGCACGACGGATGGGACGTGGATATCGGGATAGAACATGAGGGGGAATAAAGTGGAATCAGAATAAAAACAAAATGAAATAGCAGTGCTGTTCAGCTTGAGTCTTTGAGCCACAGACTGCTCTGGAGAAGGGGTGAATGATGCCACAGGGCATCATGGCACACACAGATAATAATACCAGGGCATGCACTGTGCAGTGGCAGTGCCATCACGCTATCAAAGGCTGTGGGGAGTGCTTCCCTGGCGCTCGGCCTTCTCCATTGGCCTCTCTGTGGGGAGCCGAGCACTGCCAGTGAAGTGAAGTAGGTTGCGTCAGGATGGAGCTCTGCACAGGGACACAAGCTCAGAGAGGCCCTCTGTACATTCAGCCTCCTCCTCTTTAGAGCAAACGCAAGGCCAGCCACAAGCTGCTTTTGTCTAGTGTGTCACTTTCTGAATGAGAAACACCACTTTCACCCTTTGCCAGACAGTTTCAGGAAGGGGAAAGGGAATTAATTGGCTTGTGTCTCGGGTATGATGATTATATTTACCTATAAGCCTGACTGTCAAAACACTAGTCTCAAAGTTTCAGAGCCTCAGGGTGCAACAATAGATGCTGTATGTTATCAGCATGAAGTTACTTTTACTGAACGTAGCAGCTGAGGCGAAGAAAGTGTTTGCATTTGGGAAATTGTAGCCTCTGCCCTGCCGTTTTGCGAGGAGTGGGATTTAACATTGATATACAGTACTGCAGCAGTGTGTGGGGCTTTAGAAAGAGAATAAAGACGTGGTGAAATCCTGGCCTCGCTGAAGTCGATTGGAGTCTCGCCATTGACTGCAGTCAGGCCACGATTTCACCCATGCCCTAAGCTTTAAGGAGATCGCCATTTAGCAAGTGGAAGGAGACATACCATGTTATTAAATTTGTGTTAAGCATGGAGGAAGCGATTGCTCATAAAGGCCTTTTATTTTTATGGCTAGCAAATTAGTTTTGCTGATTTTACAGGGGCCATCTGTTGTGGTACAGTCAAAAGCTGTTTTCAGCACAAAAGGTACATTCTATCAGCTCACTGCCATAGCAGGTTTGTGAGGTATCTTGTCCAGCATAAACAGTCAATAATTATATCAACTTTATAGACGGTCCCCACATTTTTATAGAGAATTTCTGCCTGGCTCTGATATTTTTCCATACACAAAGTGCAACCATATATTTTCAGTCCGAATAACTTTTCTTTTAAATTAAGTAGCTGCCCATATGAGAGAGAGAGAGAGAGAGAGAGAGAGAGAGAGAACACTGTGTATCCTATAACACGCTGTATCACGTCTGCCTCACAGAATGGCAATTATCTTCTATGACATTTAAAGGTGCATTATATAGGGGAAAAAAATCTCTTATACACCATAGTTACAGGAGATACTATTTCTCGTTCTTCTCTTGCTGTACATGTTCAATTCCTTTCCATTCACTGAACTATTTTAAAAATGAGGTTGTTGACTAAAGACTTTCTATTCTTTGTCTTCACTGGGAAAAAGGCGCGTCCTTAATTTGAGTAACCTAACTCAAGGTAAAATCCTAATGAAGACAACATGGTTTTTAGTTCTCTGATGAATTAGTAGATCAAGTTAAAGACTAGACTCCCCTCCCCCTCTAGTTTTTCCAATAGTTAATTACCCTCACTGTTAAAAATGTGCCCCTTATTTCTAGTCTCAATCTGTCCAGCTTTATCTTTGAACCTCTGGATATGGTTATGCCTTGGTTTGCTAGATTAAAGACTCATGTTCTATAGGTAATATCTTCCCCATGCAGTTTTGAACCTTCTTTTGGATAAAGCAAAATAGATAGAGCTTCTTAAGTCTCTCTGCTTAAGTCTGTATAAGGAATGTTTTCCAGACCTCAAATCATTCCTGTAGCTCTTTTCTGGACGCTCTCCAATTTTTCAGCATTCTCTTTGAAGTGTGTACACCAGTGTGTACCCAGTATTCTAGTAATAGTCTCATTAATGCCACATACAGAGATAATACTGCCTCTCTAGTCCTATTTGATATGCCCCTGCTTATATATGAAAGGATCACATATACTCTCTTAGCTATAGCATTGTCCTGGGAGTTCATGTTCAGCTGGCTTTTTGCCATTACCCCTAAGTCCTTTTCCGTGTCACTGCATTCCAGGATACAGTTACCTCATCTTATAGACGTGACCTACACTCTTTGTTCTTAGAAGTACATTTACAACATGCATTTGGTTGTATTAAAATGCATGTTATTCAAATGAGCTCACCTTCCCAAGTGAGCCAGATTGGGCTGTATAACTGACTTAACCCTCTCGTTTATCAATTCAGCTTTTGTTTCATCTGCAAATTTTATCAGCAATGATTTTAGATTTTCTTCTGGATCATTGATAAAGATATTTAATACCACTAGGCTGAGAACAGTTCCCTGGGCCCCCCAGGTCACTTGCTGGAAGATTCTCTGCACCTTGAAGTCTTTACTATGATTTGAGGACTTCAATGGCTCAGACACAGGTTTCATACAGGAGTGGATGGGTGAGATTCTGTGGCCTGCATTGTGCAGGAGGTCAGACTAGACGATCATAACGGTCCCTTCTGACCTTAAAGTCTATGAGTCTATGGTTAGAAACACCCCTATTGGATGATTATGCCCCATTCTCAGTTACTTGTTTGTGATCTAGCAGTTAACTAGTTTTAAATTCATTTAACATGCATGATATTGCTTTTGTATAGTGCTATTTTTTATCAGAATGTCATGTGGCACTAAGTCAAATGCCTTACAGAAATCTATGCATATTATGTCAGTTACTTTTTGCAATCAAATTCTGATCTCATTAAATACGATCAAGTGTGACAAGAACAAATTGAGTTATCTCCTTGAACAACCAGAAGCATCAGAGTTTTAACATCAAAATCCACGTGTTAAAAATCTCTTTTATATGTTTTTTTAAATTTAGGTCTATGATTGCAAACCTCATGTGACCATCATTCCACGCACTCACAAATCACTACACAGGACGAGTGGAGCTCCTGCAGTCTTGCTGCAACAAAAGGAAAAAAAATCATGCAAATGTGTATGACTGTAAATCATAGCCCGTGGCCAGTTTAAAGACACCCCTAGAAGCTGTCTGCCAGCAACCTGCAGCCAGGATGGGTTGTTTACAGCAAATCAAGTAGTAAAAAATCCCCGATCTGAAAGCATCCGCAGTCTGACAGGAGAAGGAAAATAGTAGCGTTGATCACACTAGAGAGTGCACACTTTGTTACTTCTGTAGGCCAAGGTGTACACCCAGTGAGAGAGCCATAGATTAGGCCGCTGATGGTGATATGCGTAGATAGCTGCAGGGGGTACCACAGAGATGCCCCACCAAATTGCTGCATGGGGGGGTGGATGGGAGAGGATGTAAAGGGAGTAGAGGAGGAGGTAATGGCGATCAGAAAAGAGGGTAGAGATGGCATCATGGGATTACAGACATCCCCCAGTCCCTGCATGCAGAGCAGCTTTGTCCTCGACTATCCCATTACTCGTTAACCTACGCTCCTCCCCTTCCCACCTGACCCCAGAAGTTCACACCCCTCTCCCACTAGAACACTCCTTTGTGTGTCCCCCACAGACAGGGGCCTTCTCCATCCAGAGTCAATATTGGCAGAGGTTGATCTGAGAAACCCAGGATTTGTTATAAACAGAACCTCTTCCCCTCTCCCTGCAGACAGACAGACAGACAGCACAGTGCCATGAAATCTTGCACAGGGCCTCACTTAGCTTGGCGAAAAATAATTTACAAAGTGAAGCTAATAACTGCTATGTTTGAGCAGGAGTTTTGCACAGTTTACAATGGCTGGAAGTCAAAAGGACGGACTAATGTTTGGAGAGCTGGGCATCTTATCACTGTTTGAACTGGAAGATTTGAAGAGGGGTCTTGTGATAAAGTAC
Organism: Mauremys mutica; assembly: GCF_020497125.1. Classification (NCBI taxonomy): domain Eukaryota; kingdom Metazoa; phylum Chordata; order Testudines; family Geoemydidae; genus Mauremys; species Mauremys mutica. The sequence goes on along the minus strand of NC_059077.1, from coordinate 22,622,620 downwards.
CAGCATTCTGATCACAGTCTCACCAGTTAAACCACCCGGGAATAAACCTGATGGGCAAAGCTGTGTCTAATTGACAGATCAGAAAGGGCTGGGGAGAATTAAAGCACTAATTGTCCTGTTAGCTCTTGGAGTAGCAGATGGCTCAGGAAGGAAGTGGAAGGAAGAGAGTGACCATGGCTGGCTGGCTTTGACAGCTGAGCTCCTCCCTCACCTCTGCTTGGCCTACGGGGCAGAGGAATTCTGTGATAGCAGAGAAGGTGCTGCACAGTGCTTTAAAGGTGATGGGGGGAACAGCGTAAATAAATCCCAGGTGGTATCTACAAGCAGAGACTCTCCATATGCTCTGTGTGAACAGAGGAAGACTGGTGCGGAGGGGAACGCCTTGTTATAGGGTGAGTTAGCTGTTGCCTGATGTAGCGTCATTTGATAAAATATAGCATATGGCAAATTTAAAATAGAAGGAAAGAAAGTGGAGGCTGCTAGTTTCTTAAAATGGGAATCTCAACATTAGAGTTCCTCCCCCTGCACTTCCTTCCCTCAAATGAGGAGAGCCACTCCCCTTGAGAATGGCCAGGATTAGCAGATGAAGGATCATACAGATTGGTTTGGGGAAACTAGGCATTGAGTGATGCCGTTTTTCAGATGTGGGCCAGTCCCGACCTAGTTACAGCATTCACAAGTAACATACCTGCCTGCCCCACACTAGGACTGAAGGTGCAAGTGAGCATGGCAGTGAGGCAGGTGTTTTTCTGTACGTGGTGCTTGTGGCTAGAGCTGACTGGAGAAACAACAACTCCCTTTCATGGCAATTTTCAGGGGAAGTTGCAATTTGTTTTCATTCTGCATTTTGTGTGGGTGGCCAGGGCACCAACCTGGGATCAGGGAGACCCAGGTTCGAGTCTCTGTTCTGCCTGCTTCAGAGTGATCTGGGATGAAAGCCTCTGCTCTGAAGCAGGCAGAGCAGGAAAAAAGATTGAACATCTCTACTGTCTCTGATGTGCTTGACGCCTCGAGGAGGGGGCTGTTCAGGCCACTACTCCTGGAGGGCTCCAGCCGGGTATGGAAGCCTGGAAAAAGGTCTGAAGATGGTGTGCTTGGCACCTGGAAGAGGTGTTCATTCCATGCCTCGCTCCTTAGCCTCTGGCCCTCTCCCTCCAACCCTTCCCACTAGCCCTCACGCCAGTACTGCTTCCTGTTTACCATAAAGATGAACTGAGTGGGCTCTGGTGAGGTCCCATCACAATGAACTGCTGCTTGTTCTGGGGTGCAGTGAAATTAGGGATGAGACCAATCCTAGAGTGTCCATGATCAGGGTCTGGAGCACTCTGAGTCTATGCTTACGCTATCAGCTAGGGATGAGTCCCAGCTTACGTCTGTACACCCACACTAGCTCTCATTCCGTTAGCTTGCTAAAAGGAATAGTGTACCCCTGGTAGCAAGGGCAGAGGCAAATGGTGGCACAGGCCAGCCACACTATGTACCCCCGGGGTTTAGGCAGATTTGTTCTCAGCATGGCTAAGCCATGTCACTGCTGCTGTGGCTATGCTACTATGCATCCTTGCGCTAACTCTCCTCTGGGAATCACACCCCTAGCTCATAATGAAGATGTAGTCTACGGGTCTGACTATACTGGAAGTGGAGGTGTGATTACAGCATGGGTCAGCATATTCTTGCTAGTTTTAATGTAGCTAGCATGGGTAACAACAGGAGTGTAGACATGGTGGCATGGGCTAGCAATCAGAGTCTCAGCCCTACAAGGAGTCTGAATGTAATCTCAGCTCGCTAGACTTTGCTGAAGCCCATGTCACCACGACTACACTACTCTTTCTACCTGCACTAGTTTAGATTACACCTTCACTTGCAGCGTGCCGTAAGATTCCACTGAGCAACACAGCCTGAAACTGGGAGACACTGGCTCCAGGCCCATATTTAAGGAAGGGAGGGTTCATAGTGGGAGGTGGATGGGATGTACTGCAAAACCTAGTACTACTTAGGGGCACACAGACTCACCCACGGACTGCACTTGTGAGTCACCAGCAGCTATTGCACATATAGCATAAGACCAAATGATAGTGTGAGGCTGTATTTGCATATCACTATGTTTTGCTACTAATCGTGCCTTCATACACCTTCCAAGTAAGTAATGATGAAGTGTTTTCAGGCTGAGTTAGGGAAAATGCTGCTTTCAATCTCGCTATAGACATGTCTGTCCTTAGTAAACAAACACATGCTGCATTACAATGATATTTCACTTATTGCTAGTTTGAGGCACAGTAAAAGAAGATGGAGATTATAAGGTGTGTAAAATATTGGGGATCTGCAGTGGGAAGCAGATGCCAGTGACCAAGGGAAATTTAATCTTGAACCTTATAGATCCTGAACCACTTTGGGCTGTGACGTTGTCAGATCTCATCAGAAACGCAGAGCTAGGTCTGGTCAGTACTTCAATAAGAAATATCCCAGGGTAACACAGGGGATGGAGGAAGTGGTGTTGGTTATTTAAGTGGAACTCTTCTCTCTGAGTGTACCAAGCCAATGCCCATCATGATACTAGAGGGCATTTATTGATCCAATTAATGATCACCTTACGTTAAGTGCTGAGCAAACATGTAAATAAGAGAGTTCTTGTCCCAGAGAGCTCTCTGTCTAGGATTGAGATAACATTCAAATATGGGGCGGGGAAGTGGAAGGATGAGGGAATAGCAAAATGAACATGTTATGTGTAATAAGTGGCAGTCTAATCTCACTATTTGCCTAACCATTGCCAGTTGTCATCTTTTGTGTGGGATGTAAAAAACCTTCCCAGCTATAGATGGGGTCCAGCCACAAAATACAAATCTGGATTTTGAATCCCTTGAAAGTTTGGGGGTAGAACTGCTCAGGAAATGTACATTTTTCCTTTGAATAATTTTAACCAGCTTTATTTAGGGACGTTGGCTTCTGGGTTTCTATTAGAGCCAATATCTAGTCATGGCTCAGAGATGCCATTTAACATATCCCAGAAGTAAAGATGTTAACTCCAGTAGCCTGTCTAATTTCCAGGCTGAGTAACTACATTCTTTCCACCTAAATTTCCCTTCTAGTACTCTTCCCTGCATTCTGTACCGTGCTATTGTTCAGTATTGTGGTGCACAGTTAAACAGCCGCCACCTTCCGTCCACATTAGAAGAGGAAGTTATTCCTCTATGTGTGTTTTGATTTTATTCACTGAAATTAGAGTTTAAATAAATGCAATGCCTCAAACTGTTGATTGGTTTCAGGCAGAAACTAATGAGTTGAACACAGTTTCTACCTTGGACTGTAAATTAGAGTATTTTTAAACTAGAACTCGTTGTCAGTAAGAGAACTTTTCACAAACATTTGCACAAAAAGTTTTTCCCCTTTTTTTATCATCAGAAAAGTTTGAAATTTGAAGGGTTTTTTTGACCAGCTCTTCTTGAAACTCAGTCCATGTTCACAACCAAAGGTTTGCAAACTTCAGCAAAGTGTTTGGTGAATTTGACCAAAGACTCGGATTTGTATCAAAACTTCCTAATCAGTTGAGCTCTGTTTGATTTCCATTCTTGTTCAGAAAGCTGCTCACCACACTAGTCTCAATATTCGTCATTTCTCCAACAGGCTCGGCAAGGGACACACCCACTGCGGTAGATTCTGGTGGCGAAGGGGTCCAGCTCCCTCCTCCCTCTCAGTTCCCAGACACAGTTCGCTGGAAAATAACAGCCCAGAGTCCAGTCTGCAGGCCATTTGGTGGGTTTATTGGGGCTAAACAAGCAAGTATATTCCGAAGCCCTTCACACCAGTCGGGCTATCTCTATATGAAACTAGGTGGGGGGAGGGGTGCAATGTTGTGCTTTCACTTATAGTCTCTTATTTGCTTATTCAGCCCGTTTAAACTAAAAGCAAGGCCAGAAGCAAGATTATTGTTATGTCTCTACCCTATTTACTTCACATTCTCCTAACAATTACTATCCATCTGGAAAAATGCAGTTAAGCCAGTGGAGTTTCTCCATATTTACAGAGCTGTAACTGAGGCCTGGTCTACAACGAAAACTTAGGTTGGTCTAGCTACATTGCTCAGGGCTATGACAAATGTAAAACTGCCTGAAATAGTTAGATTGACCTAACCCCCCATTAGAAGAATTCTTCTGTCAACCTAGTTATCACCTTTCAGCAAGATGGGTTACCTAGAGCAGTGGTTTTCAATCTGTGATCCATGGACCCCTGGGAGTCCGCAGATTATGCCTAAGATTTCCAAAGGGGTCTGCACCGCCATTTGACATTTTTTTAGGGGTCCACAAATGAAAAAAAAAGGTTGAAAACCGCTAACCTACGTCAATGGAAAAACCCTTTTGTCAATGTAGGAAGTGTCTACACTATAGCAGCACAGCTGCAGTACAGTGCTGTTGTCACGTAAAGACATACCCTGAGTGCAGAATCTGGCTCACTCCCTTGCAGCCACAATGGAAGAAGGGGGTGGGGGGGAACCAAAAAGCTCATTGCCATATTTGTGGATGGTAAATGAAAATTTGTGAATTGCAGCAAGTATATTCCGAAGCCCTTCACACCAGTCGGGCTAGCTCTATACGAAACTTAATTCATGAGCCTATGAAGCTCCAATGTAGCATTCCAGATACCCTCTGCTACCCTCCTCCCCACCCAGCGTACACCATCCGCTCATGCTTTCCCTCGCCTGAGCTGAAAAGTTTCTTACCAAATGCAAAGGTAAAAACCACTTTTATTACACTGCTAGACTGCAGCAAAATGACATAGAGAAAAGCTGTAAACCTGCCTTGTGCAGACAAACTGTCATGTTCTTGATGTGTCGGCCTTTTCAAGTGACTCATATAAATGTTCTGTTTGATTTCCCCCCACACACCCCTCCCCTGATGTGTTTCACATTCTGCAGCTGCCCAGTGAAATCCTTGGTATGTGTTCATCAAACATCTTGAATTGTTCTCATGGATTACAATGGATTTGAAAAAGGTTAGTGTTCTTACCAGGCTAATGTCGCTGGTGAGAGGGACCAATCAACAACAGCTCAGCAAGATACTCTCATTGGCCCCCAGCACCATACTATACTCTAACTACTGCATATACTCATGCACTGGAATTACTCCAGGCAAAAGGCCGAGCTGTAAAGCCTTGGTATACGTTCATCTCTCACTAGACGTAAGCCTGGTCATGGCTATACGATGAAAAATGAATGATGACTCATGTGAGTAGATGTGAAAGCCCTTTATGTAAAATGATGGTGCTATAGTTAGGTGCAACGGATGAGCTTTTCTTCTTTGTCTTCTTTTTAAACATTGTTTCTTTCTAAATCATCACTGTCAACTTTGTCCTGTGAAGAACCGCAACATGTATTTACACGTATTAATAGCTTCAAAGGATTTTGTGATATTTTCTTGAGTGCTAAATCTATAGAGTGTCTCAAACTCTGAAAGTTATGCGTGTGAGCCTCCCAAAATTGACCTAAAAGGAAGATTGATCACTTTTTTCCCCAAGCACCTTTTGAAGCTTTGGGGATTCTGTTCTTTCTGCCTTCAGTTATTTATTACCACTCTCTGGCAGATAGTTCTTTTTCCTGCAAGTTGCAAGATTTGGGCAAATACGAAGTGGAGTAGCCAATCTGCCTGAGCAGCTGCAAAAGAGTCTTACTGGGTCCTGACGTCTGTCTTTGACTAGGAGACGGAAGCTGCTGTTTAGAGCCCTAATACAGGCAGGTGCAGACACAGTCATTCCTACTGGAGTGATTGTGTGATGTCCCATTCAGCACGTGCGAGCCTTGCGGTGGATGGGCTTAAGGAGCTGATCGTGCAGTTAATGGGAGTGGAGAGTATGCCAGCACGTCCCTGGATGTGCTCATCACCTTGCGTGATTGGGCCACAAAAGGGATAAAGCCCATGATGTTATGAATAAACAGCAAGGACAAAGTGGCCTGACCAGCCTGAATAGATCTGATGTGAGCAGCAAGCCACAGGCCAGTGGTAAGGTTGGGAAGGGCTTCCTGTGAATTATGGATGTGTGTTCCCTACCATAAAACAACTAGTTCCATTTGGCTTCTAACCCTCAATCTCAATCTGCGCTCACACCATAGGGAAATGTTAGCGCAGGGCAGTGGCTGGAAAGATTCGCTGCGTGGCATTTGACTGCTGTAATTTAAACAGCTAGAAAGTACAATCTTTTCGCAACATAGAAAAATTGAAGGGTACCAACATTTTTTTCCTCTTCTATGATTGTTAGCAAAGTGCAGAAATTATCTTATTGTGTTGGCTTGTGCCTTTTTTTTTTTTTTTTGGTCATTCAGCACCAGCAGCCAGGCAGAATCAATTTATCAGTGCAATGAAGTGCACATTATTCCCTATCATGTCACACTTATTTTTTAAAGCATGTGCAGGAGATGCAGAGGGAACAGTAAACACACACTCATGTACACCTACATATACCCCTAATGAAAAATGTTCTCATTAAAGTCAATAGGCAGAAAAATCATTATTGACAAGGAAGTGTGGATTAGTGACTGGTGCACATGTTGTGAGTTAGGCAACTTGGGTTCTGTTCCAAGTTCTTCCACAGACCTGTTGTGTGACCTTGGTAAATTACCTCACCTCTCTTCACCATCGACCCTTTGTCTAATCAGAATATAGACTCTGCCTGGCCATGGCCCAGAACAATGGGATCTTGAGCGTATTTGAGGCTGCTGGGTGCTGTGTTAATACAAATAATAATCTTTTATGATTTGTTGACACATTGCTAAGACAGGTTTAGGATGGATGAACTGGTGATTAATGCATAGTACTAGGAATAAAGAGTCGTGGGTTCTGGCCCACAGACTGGGATGTCACTCAACTGAATTTGCTCAACTTTCAAATGGATGTCATGGAGTGCTGTCAGGCATAACATAAATTAAGATTTGTAACGCTCTTTTTTAGACCTTTGCATTATTATTATTATTCATTTTGTCTGAATGTGACACTAGTAACATTGAAGCTTCAGCTAAAAGGAACACAAAATAAGCTCAATGATAAATGATCAGTCATAATCAAGCATTTTTGTAACAGGTTGTTTCTGAGAAATGAGCTGGCTGACTAACTGCCCCAAGGGAAGGAAAGTGGAAAAGAAGGGGAAAAAACCACCTTTCGCCAAAATAATGCCTATCAGCTTTTTGTGGGATGGCAAATTGAAGTTTTAGTGCCTACTTTTAATGTGGCAGTGTAGTCCAGGTTAAAATAAACTGGAATAGCAAAATGTCCACCCAACACATTTGGAAGCACATGCAGACACCTGTATCTTCATGCCATTACTCATATCACCTCAGATAAATACAGGCCTAAATGAACTTGATTAAGTCTGGCCTTGTCTTGGGACTCCTGGGTATGGTGGAGTTGCCGCCAGTTCACTCAGCTGCAAAATGGTACCTGATGGGTGAGGACAGTCAAAGGCAGTCAGACATAATGCTAGCCACATCACTCCTTTGTGTACCATTGGCTATGGAAATGGACATGATTTAGGCTGCATCTGCCCGATGAGCCAGCTCTGCCATGGGCTGTGACATATGGACAGACAGGTGATTTATTGTTGTTTCCCCCAAATTAATGCCATGCTCCTTTTCCTCTTAATATAGTTTTCCTTGTTCTCTACACAGAGTGATTGTTTGCGAGGGGCAGCATTGCCTGGTAAGGGGGCCTCGAGGACGTATTTAGTTTCTCTTAGGTTTCTGGGCTGGGACTTCAGTCAGCGTGTTTGTTAATTTTAAGCGTCCCCCCACCTAAATATTTGAGCCTGGCCCTTGTTGCAGGTGACAACACTTGGCAGAAGAGTTACAGACATATTTTTGCTGAGGACTGACGTTGGGCCATTTTGCACCCACAGCTCACCCTATTTGTATAATGCCTTTGAGACAGCGAGTTCAGACCTGAGGCAGGTGCTCAATGACTTGAGATGAGAGAGGCTCTGTGAGGATTTTAGAGAGATCTTAAAAACCAGGAGGAAATGAAAGCCTACCCTGCTCTCCAATCCCTTAGTGTGAGGGTACATCTACACTATGGGATTATTCCGATTTTACATAAACCGGTTTAGTAAAACAGATTGTATAAAATTGAGTGCACACGGCCACACTAAGCACATTAAATCGGTGGTGTGCGTCCATGGTCCGAGGCTAGCATCGATTTCTGGAGCATTGCACTGTGGGTAGCTATTCCGTAGCTATCCCATAGTTCCCGCAGTCTCCCCCGTCCCTTGGAATTCTGGGTTGAGATCCCAGTGCCTGATGGGGCAAAAATCATTGTCGCGGGTGGTTCTGGGTAAATGTCGTCAGTCATTCCTTCCTCTGGGAAAGCAACGCCAGACAATCATTTCACACCCTTTTTCCCTGGATTGCCCTGGCAGACGCCATATCATGGCAACCATGGAGCCTGTTTTGCCTCTTGTCACTGTCACCGTATGTGTACTAGATGCCGCTGACAGAGGCGATTCAGCAGCGCTACACAGCAGCATTCATTTGCTTTTGCATGATAGCAGAGATGGTTATCAGCCGTTCTGTACCATCTACCATGCCATTGTAAATTGGCAATGAGATGACGGTTACCAGTCCTTTTGTGCTGCACCATCTGCTGCTGTCATAGGTGCCCCTGGCTGAGATTGGCCGGGGGCGCAAAAGACAAAAATGGGAATGACTCCCCAAGTCAATTCCTCCTTTATGGTATCTAAAAATAGAATCAGTCCTGCCTAGAATATGGGGTAAGTGTACTAGAGAACCAGTGTATCAGAGAACCAGAGAGCACAGCCGCTCCGTGTCAGATCCCGCAGAAATGATTAGCTGTATGCCATTCACAGGGGGTGCCCCTGCAACAACCCCACCTGTTGATTCCCTCCTCCCCCAGCCTTCCTGGGCTACTGTTGCAGTGTCCCCCATTTGTGTGATGAAGTAATAAAGAATGCAGGAATAAGAAACAGTGATTTGTTAGTGAGATAAAATGAGGGGAAGGCAGCCTCCAGCTGCTATGATAGTCCAGACAGGACATTAAGCAGTGTGGGGGAGAGGAGCCCAGCATCCCGCTGCTATGATAGTCCAGGCAGAACAGAATCTTTTCTTTACACATGAAGGGCGGGGGCTGATGGAGCTCAGCCCCCTGTTGCTATGATGAAGATGGTTACCAGCCGTTCTGTACCATCTACTGGGAATGATCAGGTGTTTTTTACCCAGGCGCCCCCAGCCAACCTCATCGGAGACCAACCAGGAGCACTCACGGGCTGATGATGAGAACAGATACCAGTCCTTTTGCACTGCACCATCTGCCACAAGGCTGCTGCTGCTGCTGCTGCTGCTGCTGCTGCTGATTGATGGATATTGTACCATCAGCCACCCATGGAGAGGGGGCAAGGAGGCTACCGTTGACTGCTGCAGCATCGCGTCTATCAGCAGCATTCAGTAAACATAGGGTGACATTTAAAAGAGTCAAGAAAGGATTTTTTTCCCTTTTACTTCTGGGGGTGGGTGAGGGGGGTAAATTGACGAGCTATGCCCTGAACCACCGCGGACAATGTGTTTGACACTACAGGCATTGGGAGCTCAGCCAAGAATGCAAATGCTTTTCAGAGACTGCAGGAACTGTGGGATAGCTTGAGTCCTCAGTTCCCCCTCCCTCCCTCCCTCCCTCCATGAGCGTCCATTTGATTCTTTGGCTTTCCGTTACGTTTGTCACGCAGCAGCGTGCTGAGTCCCTGCTGTGGCCTCTGTCTGTAGATTTTTTAAAAATGGTTTGGAATTTCGTCTTCTATCAGAGCTCTGTTGAAAGAACAGATTTGCCTGCCCATACAGTGATCACATCCATACAGTCCATGCTGGAGCTCTTTTTGGATTTTGATTTCGGACTGCATCGCCACCCGTGCTGATCGGAGCTCCACGCTGGGCAAACAGGAAATTATATTCAAAAGTTCGCGGGGCTTTTCCTGTCTACCTGGCCACTGCATCCGAGTTCTGATTGCTGTCCAGAGCGGTCAGTGGTGCACTGTGGGATACCGCCCGGAGGCCAATACCGTCGATTTGCGGCCACACTAATCCTAATCCGATATGGTAATACCGATATTAGCGCTACTCCTCTCGTTGGGGAGGAGTACAGAAACCGGTTTAAAGAGCCCTTTATATCGATATAAAGGGCCTCTTAGTGTGGACCGGTGTGGCGTTAAATCGGTTTAACGCTACTAAAACCGGTTTAAACGCGTAGTGTAGACCAGGCCTGTGAAAGTGAGTAGAAGGTTTCTGCACATGCTGGAATTTGCAGAGTTGGGTAATAGGAAGACTGCTTAAGCTGTGTATAGTCAGAGAAAGGGGAAATGAAGGCAGAGAGGGGGATTTCAGCAGGTGAGAGGTTAAGGGCATTTCCTATATAGGTGTTGCTGTGAGGTTGGCATATTTTCAGACACAGAAGATGCAGAAGAAAATTTTAGGGCTTAGAATAATGCTAAACTTATGGCAGAAGTGCAGAATATAATATGTCAGTGGGTTTGTTTTTTAAAATAGCTCAAAATACCTTGTGTGTGTCTCTGACTGTCCCCTAAGGTAAAATAAATGCATTCAAAGCAGAAGAATGTGAATGTTTAACACAAATGCAAAAGCCAAACACTGACAGAATCCCAAGAGTAAAGTGCTTCCTTCAAGCCTGTGTCTTAGCGCTGGAGACAGAGGCAGCCAGGGACTTCAGCATCTCTGCCCATGAGTCCTACAGAATTGTAGTACCATCTGACCTTTCCCCATACTGCACTACAGCGGGTGAAGCTGAGATTGAACACATTAAAAATCTCTTGTTGTTCAGAAGGGGGTTGGCACCAATCCCTACTTGAAGCTCAGGGTGCAGTGATTCTAAAACATGCCTACGTAAAACTCCATTGACTGGCTCCTGTCCCTGCCTCAATCCACCTTCATCTGCCTAATAGCAAAGACTGCAGCTGATCCCTCTGCAGATACTGTCCATCTAGGTATAAACCAGGTGTCATGTGACCAGGACGTAGGCAGGAAGGACCAGTGGTCAGAGCTGAAATCAGAGCCCAGGGTCAGAACCAAGGGTGCTGGATCAGTTTGTATAGTGGGGGTGGTGAGAGCCATTGAACCAAATTGTAAACCATGTATGTGATGGGACCCACTTTGAGCCAGGGGTGCAGCAGCAACCCCCCTTCCCCCCGCACCTCTAGTTCCAGCACCTATCTCAGAACCAGAGTCAGAGGCCAGGAATTGGAGCCAAAGGCCAAACTTAGGTTACTTGGAGTGAAGTGGAGCAGGGAACAAGCAGCCATAGGTGCTATCACAGCTTTGGGCAAATGCTTTGAGCAGCCACTGAACAACTCGTTAGTTAGATGATTCAAGGGAAGTAAAGGGGAGCCTTTCCCACCAGTATTAAAACTGTCTTAAATGCCTTCAATGTGCAGCCTGAACTCCCTGCAGATGCTCACATGTGGGTGATTTCATTCCCTTCTGTGCATTTATCCTCTAGACCAGAATGAAGACTAAATCTAGCTCCGATAACAATGCAAGCTAGGCAGTGCTAGTCCTGCAATGTAGGATGGACACATCACATATTAAACTATTAATTACAGTTTGCAGCTTAATTGTACACGTAAGCATCTTGTTGAATATTAAACTATTTAGTGACAGTACTTGCAGGCTAGTTAGAATGACATGCAGGGGTTAGGTGTGAGGGGTCCTTGAATGGTGATACATATTGGGTGTAATAAACCAATATGCTGTTTTATTTGCGTGCAATTTACTGTGATCTATTCATCTTTAAGGCAAAAGAAGTTTTAAATATAAGCTCAAAACTGGCACGTAATGAACATGGTCTCTTTGACAGCATGGAATCTGGTGAGAAGAATGGCAGAAGACAAGATGCTTGAAGCAGGAAGAAGCTAGCTTCTTTTCCCCCCTCTGTATTTGGGCAAAGAAAGCACTTTCTTTCCATTCCACACTTTGCAGAGCTAGACTTGTCTGATTACCATTGCCCTGTTTGCTTATTGCATTGTCTGCGGAGACCTTGTCCCAGTTCTTTCTTGTCTTCCCTTTAAAACATACTTGCACTATGTGTCTGAAAACCAGAAGTGCCAAAAGGCCTACTCATGCTATCTTTACACCAGTGTGAGAGCAGAATCAGGCCAGAAGTGTCCATTTTTACCTGTGATTTTGTTTTTAAGCTCAGCCTATATTGCCATAGTCAATGTTCCCAACACACTGATAGCTGGACACCAAATACAAGAATTAGTAGAGCGTTATTGAAGCTGATTGAGGAAACGTGCAAAGGGATCAGTCTTACATTGTGCTCTGACCATGGCAAGCCTTGCACTGGAGCTGGTAGCAGGACATGCCATAGTCAATGGCCTTTCATTCTTGGCCCAAGGCTTTCTCAGCTGCAGGGTCTGTGTTCTCTGAGCGTCTTAGGAGAGAGCACAGACAGAGGTGATTCCAGACACAGGTGCTGGAACTGGGGGTGCTGCCACACCCGGCTTGAAGTGGTTTCCATTATACACAGGGTTTACAGAGCGGTTCCATGGCTCTGAGCACCCCCCACTATACAAATTGTTCCAGTGCCCCTGATTCTAGAGGCTCCAAGGACGTAGTCCTATGTAGTATTGTGGATGTGGCTGTTGGATGTTCATGAGCATGTTGTATATTACCTCATCCTTTCATGCAGCCATCCATACACAAGCACAATTGCCTGTGGAAGCTATTGTATATTTGATTGGCATTATTTCTTTTCACCAGACACTCAACCTCTTAATGGCTCCTTTTTTTAGTGTTCACGGATGCACATTTGCATATTTCAACTATCCCTCAGTTGTTTCACAAGAGCACTTCAGACCTATTAAAGGGATGAGTCTTTCAAGCTGGATACAGAAATCTCATGCATTCATGATAATTATGTACACCAATGATTTAACCTTAACACATCCTATAGCCTTGGATAGGTTCCCTAGCTTCCTTTGTAAGGCTGACACTCAACCTCCATGGAGCAGTTTCTGGTAACATGTTACGAGCTACTTCACCCCACAGTCTCTCCTATTCTGTCTGAAAATGGTCTGGAAAATTCACATTGACAGAAAATATACCGGTAAATACAACATATATTGCTCCTGAAGGTGCTTTCATTCCGGATAACAAGACATCAAGCAACGCTTTGAAGAAACGCAAAGGATTATTATTGTCCAGAGCAGACAGAAAATACTAGTGTGAATATATGTCAAGCACTTTCAGAAATATTACCGGGAGAGAAGATGGTGATTGCCTTGACTATACGGTTCTGAATCATGACTATCAGAGTAGCAAGTGAGTTACTGGAAGCTCTTTAATTATACTGTTCAAGTTATAGTATGGTGGGTGCACCTGTAGCACCTTTCCTATGTAACTGCTTCATTGTGATAGAAAGATGCTCTTGTGGTTAACATGTAGTACTGGGCACATAAGATCTGGGGGCAAAGCTTAGCGCTAACAAACAGCCCTGGTGACTTTGGGTAGCCAGTCGCCTCACTGTTCGCATCTGTAAAGTGGGAATAGCATCATTGTACTAAACATTCAGCCTGGAAAATGCGGGGGCTGGGGAGGAAGGAGAAGGAGAAGGAGAAGGAGAAGGAGAAAATGCTGGTGTTACAGTGCTTGTTTTGTTTGGTAAGTGCTTATGAGACTCAAATAGACAGCACTAAAAATATATATTTACAGCCAGCTCCTCAGCTGTGGAAAGCGGCAGAGCGCCACTGGAGTATGTGAAACTGCACTAATTTATACCAGCTGCGAGTCTGATAAAGTAGTAGTATTGAAAAAAAATTAATGTGCTGCAAGATATGTATTTCCCAAGAGCGTGAACTGCTCCACTAACAGTTACAGTGGAATTATCCTCGGCTACTGCAATTTCAGGGACTACGTGGGATTCTCTTTTCTTACTGGAAGTGGCTAACAAAAACTGGAAGAACCCTTTTAACATTACACATGTAAGGGGCTCCAGAGAGGTTGAGCAACCAGCATAGTGACTTAGCTGCATGGCCAAACACAGAGCTTTCCACTTGATCCTGTTTTATGGGCTCCTGCTGCATAAGTGGATGATCTAGCAGTTATTTTCATCACTGTGATCTCTGTTTTCATCCTCCAGCTGAATGGCATTAGCGTGATTTGAGAAATTAAATTAACCTAAACCACTTTTTTCTTTTGAGAAAAAATATTGGTAATTGTCCTCTCATTGCTAGTTTATTGTAAGTAGAAAAAAATCTGAGCAGCCCCACTGAGCAGGCTTCTTTTTCTTATATCCTAACATATCCAGCCTCTTTACATTTTTTTTTTTAAATGCTGGGTGATTGACATTCAGGGTTGGTATTTTACTAACAGAAATATTTTTTCCCATGATTTCTAACTTTGAAGTTGCCTTCTTTTGGCTGGTTAAATTATATACATTTAAAGGCATAACATTTAACTGAGATTTCCCTAGGTCAGACTTATGCAAGACTGACATCTACTGTTAGAAAATGAAACATCTGGCATTTTATAGCTCTGGTACAACATCTTCTTTCACTGCATTTCAAAGTACCTTTTTTGGTGAGAATATGGCAACTTTATTCTCCTGACACTTAAATATAAATAGGAGTCATTGTAATATAATTCAGTTTGAGACCAAAAGCAGGGTGCAGTGGGAAACCCAGTAAGGCACACTAGTTAAATGGGATATTTCCCAGGGAACTAAACTGAGCCTAATGATTCTTAGGACTGCTGCCTACATGGGACTATTGCTTCAGCACCTACATTGTAGTAAGTCCTGCTTCAACAGGGCTAGCTGGGATCTGATTCTCCACTATCTTATACCCCATGTAGAAGTCATTTTATAGCTGCACAGGTGCAAACGTCTTCAAGGCAGTAGAGAATTGGGTCCATGGTCTTTAAACAATGCTAGGAAGGAGAATTAAGACAGTGATGGAGCAAGGAGGCTGGGTTTTGATTTTGTTAAAACTTCTTGGTTGGATATTGGTTTGGCAAAATTGAAATTGGGGAGGGTTCAGATCCAGGTTCCATTTTTCTCCTCACACTTAGGAAGGCTGGGGTGGGTCTTGTAGGGGTTAAGTCAGATATTTCTGTTTCAATATAGCTCTGATATGGGAAAACTGGTTTTGTTTGGGGTTCCCTAAAACCTGGGGTAGTTCAGATCAATGTTCCGTTGTAAGAAAAATATCACAGTTCTCTGGGGTGTTCAGCTAATAGGGTCCCTTTTGATCCCTCTCTAAAGCTAACTCTCTTTTCAGAGTGGCAATGTGGACAGCCTTCTCAGCAGCTAGTTGGCACAGTATTTATCTACTTCAACTACACTTCCAATCCACCAGGGTAAAAATCACTAAACTGTTTATACCTGTTATATTTACCTCTGTCGTGAACTAGCAGGCTTGAGATGAGCAAAGCAATTTATGAACCACTTCAAGAATAGAGTGGCATGCTCTGTTAATTGGAAACTTCATTTATGTGGGATGAAAGGCCAAGCACTGGGACATCCCAGTGAAGTAGATTGTACTGTCCTTACAGTAATTGGAAAACTGTATTTGTTGTCTCAGAATAATAAAGAAACATTAACCTGAGTAACTCAACACTTGATGCTACTCACTCTCTAGGAGTCTAGGACTTACTGAGGAGAGCAGGAAGAGCCTAGCTTTTCCTTGGGGACTCCCGAATTCTCTAATGTCCCTGTCAAACAGTTTAATCATTGCCCGTCACTAGCAGCCACCTACCCTGCAGGTTAGATCACTCAGAGCAGCAGGGGGCTGTGGGAAAAGAGCACAAGAATTCAGGGGATCCAGCCTGTTACACCGGAATTTGACATTCCTGCATGTACCCCAGAACATGACAGGCAGTACTGCAGTCAGCCATTTTGTATGGTCAACCACTGCCAGCTGAAAACCAAATATTATATAGCTAGGAAAATCTTAGGCCTTTGTGAGACATGGTCAGACAGCTGCATGCTTGCAGTTTGTTAATTAGAATGGGAAGATGGAACTGGAAGTTATGAAGGAGATTGAGTGAATAGCGACCTTGGTTTTAGGTGCCCCTGAGTTATTGTTGATTTGGCTAGAAATACTAGAAATGTTTTGAGATGAGTAGTTTGTTGACATTAGAACTGGTGACCCAGTGGAGGTTATAATGTTGACTCACTATAGGCTATGTGTTTTGTTAGCGTTAGCTATAAAAGATTTTTTTTTGCATACTTAGCAGTATATAGCACTTCATATGTTCAAAGCACAGCTCTCAGAAATTCTAGCTGCAACTGCGAGTGCTCAGCACTTCTGCAAACCAGACCCCAGGGTCTCAAGTTCAGCATCCAGAAAATGAATGACCTCTTGTAAAAAGTTTGGTTTAAGTGACTTGCCCAGTACCACACAGGAACTCTATGGCAGAGGCAGGGATAGTCCAGTTCTCCAGGGTAGCCAAGAGGACATCTTTTCTCTTCCCACAATGCCCTGCTTCATTCACTAGCCACCATTAAACTTTTGCATCAAACGAGGCAGAGGTCCTACAGAAAACAGCCTCATTCACTGCACAACCCTGATTCATCTCATGAGCAGGTCCGGCCTGCCTAATAAGTGAGGCAAGGCCCTGTAGAAAATACAGTATTGATCATCTAATTAAAGACTGTTATAATGCATATGTACAAGGGAGGCAAATTAAGGTTGCACAGTGAAACTTCTCTGGCACCTTATCCTGGCCTCAGTCTCCTTGCCCAGCCAGGCCATTCTTGGGGATCTCCATCCAAGCCCCAATCTTCACTCCCCTCCCCGTAGCTCCTCAATCTTTTTTGCCCATCTAGTCCCATATGCCCTGTTGGTCAACTCTCACTCTTTCTCCCCACTGGTTTTTAGTCTGACAAACTTCTCACATGGGCTGAAAGTATTTACAATACATCCAGTAAACATGTAGGTGAACAGACTGGACTAGCTTCGTAGAAAACATTCTTAGCTGTAGAACTCCCTTAGAAAAAATCAATTCCTATTTTTCCAAGAGGTGGTAGCGGCAGCCCCATGGTGTTGTCTATTCATGTAATGTAGTTAAACAGTTTATACTCAATTACATTAATGAAATCTGAGAGACTTTGTTCCCCATTTACAGACTACTTCATAGAGTTTAAGGCCAGAAGATAAGATTAGCTAATAATCTAGTCTGATCTCCTGTAAATCACAAGCCAGTTAAATTTCACTGTTACCACTGTATTGAGCCTCACACGTTGTGTCTGACTAAAGCAGATCTTCCAGAAAGGCATCCAGTCTTGATTTGCAAACATCATGAGAATGCGAGGCCACCACTTCCCCTGCCAGTTTGTTCCAAGGGTTAATCATCCTTGCCTTACTTCCAATTTGAATGTGTCTGGCATCGGATTCCAGCTACAGATTTTTGCTATGCCTCTCTCTGCTAAAGAGCCTTTAAGTACCCAGTATTTTCTCCCCATTAAGGAACTAACACACTGTAATCAAGTCCCCTTTTTGATAAATTAAACAAATTGAGCTCTCACTGTAAGGCATTTTCTCCAGCCCTTGAATAATTTTTGTGACTTCTTTCTGCAACCTTTCCATTTTTTCCAACATCCTTTTTAAAATGTAGGACATCAGAATTAGTTGCAGTATTCTAACATCAGTCTCAGCTCTCACCTCCCTATTCCTCCTTATACAGCCAAAGACTGCATTGGCATGGTTAGCCATAGCATCATACGGGGCGCTCATGTTGGGTGGCCTGTCCACTATGCCAGTCCCTAAGTCCTTTTCAGAGTGTCTGCTTTCCAGGGTACAGTCCCCCATTCTGTAGGTGTGGCCTACATTCCTTGTTGTAGATGCACAACTGTGCCTTTGACTGTATTAAAATGCATTTTGTTTGAATACGCTCAGCATACCACGCAATCCAGATCGCTCTGAGTGCCCTGTCCCCATGACTATTTACCACATGGCCAGTCTTTGTCATCCTCTCCCATTCCACGTTGAGGTCATTTACCCAGCTCCTCACAAACAGCCTTTTTCTGGTTTCAACTCCTGGCTTGCTCACTCCTCCTCTTCTCACAATCCCCCCCTTCCCCAACTTCAACTTCCATGTTGACAGCTCATCCAACCTCTTAGCTGCACATTTTCTCACTCATCATTCAACCTGCAGCCCTAGATCAACTCCCCTGCTCCCTAAAAGGGCCGCTTACTTGACTTGGTCTTCATCAACCACCACTCTCTCTACTGAGCTTCCCCTCCAATAGCACTAGGGATGGGCGTGATACTTACTCAGTATTACAGCGTCCATCAAGTACTGCAGGCTTCTTGACTGCTCTGACTCTCCTCCCTGCTCTTTCTGTTGACAGGGTTATTGATTCTCTTTATGCTCCTCTCCCATCTTCACTTTCCAGGCCCTTTAAAATCTATCCCCAACCTACCTCTACCTTTTGCCTTTGCATGAGTTTTGCCTTTGCAGCCTCATGACCAGCCTCTTTTAAAAGGGGGCTCATTTTAGGGTCCAAGTCTTCAGGTTCAGTTGTATTGAGATGTAAAATGAACACTACCAATGTGGTCACTCTGCTGTACTCTACAATCCATCACATGCCCATGCTGAACCTTATGAAAGACACGGTTACCAAAATTTTATTTTTCTTAGTAGTCTACTTAGAACAAGATTAAACTACTAGTACAATATTTAATCCTTCATTAACAGTTCCATTTTCCCTCACTTCATATTAAGCCTTAGTCATCTGGCTTCATTTTTTGCAATCAGATACCAAGAAGCTTTGCTGCATCATTTGTGTAAAATGGTCTTTCCATAGACACATGTAATGTCTGAATAATATAGAAAGGTGTTTCATGGTTGATTTTTGTTGGCTCATTTGAAGATCTATTTCAAAATCAACCTAGCACAAATAAGATGTTACAAGAGGATTTAACTGCTTTATAAAACCGATCATCCTTTTTACACTAAACCAGGTAGGGAAATCAAATCTGTTAGAATTCTTCTTCAGCATGTTTGCATCGACAGCGTTTCAACTGTAGCAGCCTCTCCACAGTATCAGCAACTGTTCGTTCACCGTGCACCTTGTTATCTCGAGTACGGATATTAACTGTTCCACTTGCCTTCTCCTTTTCACCAACAACTAAACAAAGCCAAAATCCACAGATTAATATAATTTTTGCTCAA
The DNA here is from genome assembly GCF_020497125.1 of Mauremys mutica. Classification (NCBI taxonomy): domain Eukaryota; kingdom Metazoa; phylum Chordata; order Testudines; family Geoemydidae; genus Mauremys; species Mauremys mutica. The sequence goes on along the minus strand of NC_059077.1, from coordinate 22,603,455 downwards.
GGCTTGATTAAAAAATAAATAAATAAAAACCACACTTTTCTTTAAATAAGAATTATGAATAAGAAAATACTAATGCTTGACAAGACAACTGAATCCTACACTGCATCCTCCTTTGCCCCCATCCCTACACTTAAAGCTACCTTTAGTAATTCCAGCAGACATACTGAATAATGAAAACCCCATGACTGACGGTGCTTCTGTTAACAATACTGTGTTATACTTCTAGGGCCAGATTCTCATCTTTGCTGCCCTGTTGACTGAAAGGCACCAAAATATTTTTCCTGATGCAGTGTCAATGTATCGAGTCACTAAACAGCCATCTCTTCAGCTAACAAAACAGCAGAGATTGGCTCTATAGCGTGTACTGCCCAGTCATGCACAGCTGGAAGGATGCTGGCTGTGAAAGAAACTTAAAAAGGAATTTACAGGTATAAACTGCTGCTTCTGCCTCACTCACTGGGAAAATGGGTTAGACCAAATTTCAGTTGCATACAAGAAAAACAAGTCAACCACTGTATTACATGACCACCACATGCTATTTCTTTACCTAGGATAAAATTATACTGTGCAAGCTGAGCATTTCTGATCTTCTTGTTCAGCGTACACCCAGGATCCACGTCTACATCAGACATTAATCCAGCATCATGGAACTGCTGCCTGACCTAAGTAATAAAAGGACAAAATCTTATTTAAACCCTCAACCATGAGAGAATACGTAGGTTTTGAGTGAAAGGGACCATTTGAGGTTTGACAGCCAAAAATTAAAATTAGATCTCTGTTTTGCTTTCATTCAGAGGCAGACACATTTTGATAGTGCTGAAATTGGTAGTGCTGAAAACGTGCACAGGGCAGTGAAATATGGAAGAATGGCTTGGACATGGCAGGAGATCCTCGCACACACTAAATCACTAAGCAATCTAGTACCCAGATCCATTAGGATGGATACTCTACGAGAATTTAGCAATGTTGAAGCCAGGAGAGCTATAGGTCTTTGTGATCAGAAGATCCTTTAAAGTTTAGGCCTGATGAGTTTGAAAGAGATATACATAGCACTATTTGTGTGGACTGTATTTTGTTTAATACTGCAAACAAAGACACCTGTCTTTTCCACACCCTCATCATTACTCAAAATGAACGTGGGCATTGAGGATCCGCCTGAGTGGAGTCAGTTGCAGGATTAGGATATAAATGTAAAGATACTTTCTCCATGGGTTTTCCCTCTAGCTGCAGAGCTGAGCAATTTCCTTTGCCTCCACAACCAGAAACACTCTCTCCAGCATCAACATTTTGTTGCTTGGATATCCAGAATCCAGACTTCATGCTTCTGATGATTAAGGTCCATTTAGAATTTAGGCAGCTTAATTTATCATCTGAATACAATATAACTTACTTACAATAGGAATTTATATAAATCTGTTAATTAAAAACAGAACTTAAGTAACGCAACTAAATCACAAATTTATCTTGGAATAAATTAATTCACCTTTTGTGCATATTCGTCACATGTTGGTCCCACCGGCACCACCATCACTTGCTGAGGAGACAGCCAGAGAGGCCTTCAGAAAAAAACAATTAGGTAGTATTTAGTGTTCTTTAACTCTTTTAGACATGCTTAATCCCCTCTTACACCATCCAGAGTGTTCACTCCCTGGTTGGACAATAAGTTTATTTTTCAACGTTACCATTTGCCTGCATAGTTTTCGGTTAGTATAGCAATCATTCTTTCCACAGATCCTAAGATGGCCCGGTGAATAATAACTGGCCTTTTCTTGTCATCACCATCATGGCTGTAAATAAAAGAAATATTGTAAACTGATTTAATATGCCTATAAGTGACAGGAAAACTAGACTGTGTAACTACTATACACTAACATTTTTAGTTGTACTCACCTCACAAAGGTAAGGTTAAATCTGACTGGGAGCTGGAAATCTAGCTGGATTGTAGCACACTGGTGGTATCGGCCAATGGCATCTTTAATCTTAATGTCAATCTAAGAAACAAATCAAACTTTTAGTAGGGTCTATAAGATACAGCAATGCCCTCTTATAGCAAAGAGATTGTCAAACACTTCACACTGAGTGAAATCTATTCTAAGGAACCATGTGAATACATCATCTATACCTCTCTTCAGCCCAAGGTAAGACATAAATGGCTTTTAGGGCCTGGTGTTGAGCCCTCTGACAGAAATGAATACAGGAGGTTCTCTAATTCAGATTAAATTTGCACATTGGTTCAGTGCACTGAACTCACTTTCCATGGAGTTCTCACTGAATCTATTCAATTGTACATGAGAATAACTTTAAAAAGTGAAAATGAACAATTATCATCAAAACCAAGACTTCTGCAACATGTAGCTGAACAAATCCCAGGCCTATTTAACTTATAATATTAGATAATCAAAGGTGTCAGCTTCATAGCCTACATTACATGCTAAAGGGCATACCTCCATCAGTGAGGGCTATCAGTTGAGGAAGAGACCACGGAGTAATGAAGATCATACTCCTTTATTTTGGATTGCTCAGTTTCATCAAAGTAACTTGGCTCCCAGATCTGAATGTATGCATATTATGCTTTTCTTTTAAATTCAGGCTGCAATCCTGAAAAACCCTTGGCTGAAAGTTAAGCATGTAAGGAAGTATTTGCAGGATCTGGACCTTAATCATTTAGCAAGTTGTCCCTATTAATCACCACTCTACCACTGGAGGGAAGGGGAGGGGTGGGGGAGGAGACCTGTTATTTATTTTATTTACATACAAAGCCAAACTTTGAATCAGTTTAAGCTGTTTTACTAAACAAACTCCCCAGTGACCTTCAGAATCAGCTGGTCAAAACAAAAAGTGATTTAATTTTTATTTTTTGGGGGTGGGGCGAATAAATATGGTGCCATTTGTTGTCCGAGTATTTTGATGTTAGTCAGTTTTTCTGGATTTTTGAACACTTTAAACAGACAGTTATTCATCAAAATTCTTAACAGAAGTGTGCTGCTTGGTATTCTCATTAATTTAGTCACCCAATCATGAAGTTAAAAAATAAAATCCCACTTAGTTTATGGCTTGACTACATGCAGAGCTGCACCAACTTAACTTAAGGTGCAATTTTAAACTGTTTTAGTTAAACCACTGCAAAAGGCTACATGGGTAATTATTTCAATTTAGCTTTACTCTATTAGGGACAGGTTTAAGCTAACCTGAAATGTATTCACACAGATGTATGCACCAGTCTAAAATGATTTAATTATGTGGGTGCAAGCTTGTGTATAGACAAGATCTAAGGTGAACAATGAACATTTGTAACCACCAATAGTTTGCTAACAGTCCACAAGGTGAAATTTGTTCAAATCATTTTGTGAATATTTACAACTAACATACATTCATAGAAATCAAATCAGTTTGCTACTGATCTGTGAATGGAAAAGTAGGCTACGTTTATTGAATAGCTTATTCAAAACAAATCATTTGACAAGTTTTACTCAGATGCCTGTAAGGGGCTTACTGTTCCTTGAAAGAGGTGTAAATACAATTCTAACTCCATTTTCCTGGATAGTTTTTGAATGCAATACTCACGTAAAATTATTCATACAAGAAGAATAGAAGCACACTATAGTAGTTACAAAATTGCAAATACCAGAAGCGATAGTTTACTTCAGGTAAAATTGTTCATGGCTAGTGTATAATTAAAACTTGAATATTAGAAACCAAACTAAACTGCTGCTTTAAAAAAAACAAAACCAGTGAGAAGTTACTCATCTCTAAACAGAATATTCCCAATACACCTAAAACTTTCATACCAGGCGTAATAGTGCCACCCACCTTCTGTTCATGCTTCCCAATGAGTTATCTACTTGCTCATTACAGTAACATTAATCCTGATTGTTTTGTCTGTGTAAATTGGTTTGATTTCATGAAATAGAAAAATATTAAGCACAAAACAAGTTCTTGAAACATGAAAACAACTAACATGAAAACAACTAAGAACTTTGCCTCACTACTTTAGAGTTAGCCATCAAGTTACATACGGGAGGGAAAAAACTGCATCCCGTGAAAGCATATAACTCCAGACTGAGTATCTTGAGACAGCATAAAGGACAGAGGAATTTATTTCAAAATGTTTGCTTTCTAGGGATAGGCTTTGATATACATGACTTAGCAATTCCCTCAGGAATACATTTCATTTTATATCCTCCCTCCCGAACAGTGCAGGATGCTTTAATGAAAAATTAAAACTACTCAATGCACCTGGCTGAGTCTACAAAGCTAGATCATGAGGGAGTTTGTAGGATGACACTCAGAACTGGGGTCTGTCAGGGGACGGATGAATCCCAAGCCTCTCGTGTGATTAAAAATACCATAACATCTACTCTAAATTTACTATCATTTTGGGAACTCCAGAAACTGTGGGGTTTGGAGTACTATATTTCTTTGAAGTTCTCTAAGGAGTGTTTCTAGTGCTATTCCGCTGTCTATCCGCCAAAAATAATGTTCAAATATTATGGTGATGGGAGTGTTATCATCCCCTCAATAGTGTTGAGACACTTACTTAGGAAAGATGCTAACATAATATTTTAATTTACTAACCTTAGGTCCATAGAAAGCTCCATCCCCAGGGTTCAATTCCCACTTCTCACCAAATTCATTGAGGCTGTTTTCAAGTTGCTGGAGAAAGGATACATGTTTTTAGTGTTTCACTTTGTATTTATTTCATGTGCCATATTTTTTCTTCCACATAGTACAGTGTCAGATCACAGACACAGAGAGCTAGTGAATACTAGGTCATTCACTATCTAATTGTCAACAATGCTCAATTATAACTGAGGACCCAATCTTGCTTCCCTTGCTTGTGCAGTTGAATTTAGCAGTACTACTGTCATGATTAAGGTGCAGCTTGGGTCTTGGATGGTGGTTCAAAATTCTGATCACACACATACTTATCTTGCTTTCTTCTCCATTTTAAGTAGTCACATCTTCTGGTCCTTTCTTTAAAATGAATTCAAGTTCTCATATCATCATCTACCATGATCTCCATACACTGAGAGCTATTATTAGCCCGTGGCAGAAAGAATTAAAAATGGCTGTACGAGCTGAATTGCTTACAGCCATAGCTGTCACCAGTCCACCTGGAGGCCCATTTTTCCCCCTCAGACATTCCAGTTTCCCACTACTTGAATATACAGCTAAAACCTCTACGCTAGGCCACTGAAGTTACCTATTACCTTTTCAGCTTGATTCCACACTTCAATATCTCCAAGGAACTTTTCAGGACGAGTGGAGAGGTCCAGTTTGAAGGAAAATCCAAACACACCATACACAGCTTGCAAGAACTCCAGACAGCTCTTTATCTCCCCTTCAATCTTTACATGAAGACAAATCATATTTAAGGCTTTGTGATGTTTGCATTTTAACATATATCATCTTATTCAACAATATGCTTTACCTGCTCCATGGCACAGAATATGTGAGCATCATCCTGCTGGAACCTCCGTACTCTAGTAAGTCCTGTAAGGGCTCCTGACAGCTCATTACGATGGAGAACTCCAAAATCTGCCATACGCAGCGGCAACTCACGCCACGATCTTGGTCGATGGTCAAACATAAGGCTGAAGGAAAAGGTTCATTAATCCTGAATGAATTTCAAATAAACTATTAAAGATCCTCAGTGTACATTCTGATAAGCCAGATGCTAGCAATTCCAGTAATACCTACAAGTTGTAATACAGCACAGAGTCAAACCCAGAGAAAACTTTCAGGGGGAAAAAAATTCAGGGCTGTTTGGAAGAATGATAAAGAAGGTTTTTCCTAAGAGCCATACAACATCTGAGTCAAACATTACAATCTGTCTTCCTAAACTTCACCTGTGAAATGGTGATATATATACACGTGTTTTTTTCCCTCCCCGCTTTATCCTCCCACACGCACAGGTGCATAATGCATTCAACAGTTTCTGCCATTTATTTTGGTCTTGTGCTGGTCTGTTCAGACTTCTGAGTATCACGTTGATGATCTGGCTTTTCTCTATTGTTCTGTATAATGTTTCTCTAGGTTGCCCTTTTTCTCTCTCCAGATGGTGTCCATATTGTCACTTCTCATGGAAGTAGTGTTGGTGGCATCCTTAAAGTGTCTCTTCAATATGTCCATCATCATCATCTTACCATATTTGGTTCTTTAGATTGGTCTGCTCTACTTAGAGCAGGGCTGGGCAAACTTTTTGGCCTGAGGGCCCTATCTGGGTGGGGAAATTGCATGCAGGGCCATGAATGTAGGGCTGGGGCAGGGAGCTGGGGTGCAGGGGGGGTGCGGTGTTCAGGAAAGGGCTCAGGGCAAGGAGCTGGGGTGCAAGATGCGGCAGGGGGTTAGGGTAAGGGAGGCAGGAGGGGTTCAGGGTGCAGGCTCCAGCCTGGCACCGCTTACCTCGAGCGACTCTGGGGTGGCAGCAGTGCGCAGCGGAGCTAAGGCTCACATACTTTGTCCTCCCCTTATTGATGAACAAACCAACTTGTTTTGCTGTATCTGCCAAAAGCTATGTCTTCTCTTCCATTAAGGCAATGTCATCAGCAAAAACAAGGTCACCCAATTGTGCTTTATCATAAAATTCCTCGGTTGCCTTCTGCAGTTACTTTCCTTGTGACATAGTCAGTGATCAGGACAAACAATATTAGGAACATAATGTACTCTGTGTCTTACTACAGTTGTCACTGCAAACCACTGGCTGGTGTTGTCACCATCTCAGACTGCACATTCAGCTTTATCATATAAATCCTTGATTACGGTAATTATTTTTGCTGGTATTCCATAATATGCCATAATTCTCCAGAGACCGTCTCTGGGTACACTATCAAAAGCCTTCTGGAAATTTATAAAATGCATCACAAAAGATACTTGCCACACCACACTTTGTTCTATAACATGTCTGAGAACAACAGTGTGGTCTGAACATGATCTCAACAGTCTAAAACGTGCTTGTTCCTCCCTAAATTGAAGATCTTTTTGTTTCTTTATATGTTCCAGGATGATGTTGCACATGATTTTGCCAGGTACCAAGAGTCATGTGATTTCTCTCCAGTTATTGTAGTTGGTAAGGTCACCCTTCTTTGGCAATATTACTATAATATTACTATATTCAACGGGGTTGGGTTCTTTTCTTCATTCCATATTCTACCCCAAAACAGAAGGAAAGTCTGGACAGATATTTTGTCACTTTCTTTAGGCATCTCTCCAGCAATGTTATCCCTTCCAGCTGCTCTCTCATTTTTGAGTCTACTGATGGCTTTTCTAACTTCTTCCACTGTAATGCTCCTAAATCAATATCAAGCTCTAGTCAGTCTAGTGGTAGGTCTTCATCATGTATTTTTAGTAGTTCACTTGGGCTTAGTTTATTTAAAACAGCCTGAAAATATTCTCCCCAACTTTTTCTTTCCTATTTTTTTGTAATAAGAATCTTTCCATTTGCACCTTTAATAGGCCCTCCAGGACTGCTAAAGTTTCCTGTTCGCTGTTTGATGTCTTATACAAGGTTCTAAGGTCACCTCTTTGGCTACCATATTCAGGCTCTTCACATTAATATACGCCCTTTTATCTCTTCTATCACTTCTCTTTACCTTTCTGTCTAGAGCTCTGTATTCTTCTTGCCATTTGCTTGTCTCCTCAAATGAGCTTTTGCTTTACACTTATTTCTCTTTTCCACTGCTGCCCAAGTAACATTGCTAATTCATTCTTCCCTTTTAGATTTCATTCTTATTAGAACTCTTTGCACTTTGTAGAAACCACTCTGAAGTTTTCCCTCAGAGTATCAATGTCTTTGTCTTCTTCATTTAACTCCATTAGAACACTGAACCTGTTATTCAGTGCAAACTGAAAAGCACTTTTTGTGCTTGGGACTTCTAATTGTGTGCTATTGATGTGCGGTCTTCTTTTAACCTTCTTCATCCTCTTTAACTTGATCTTCAGTGTAGTGGTACAAAAGTTATGGTCACTGCCCACATCTGCTCCCCTGTACATATCTCTTCCAGCAAGCTGCAAAACATTCCTGAAATGCAGAAGTGATCTATCTGGTTCTTTTTAATACCATATGGGGAGTTCCATGTCACTTTATGGATTTCTTTTTGAGAACATTCTGTTCTACCTATCACTACCTTGTTCATGCTGAAAATTTCTACAAGTTGTTCACCATTGTGGTTCATGTTCAAACCCCTGTTGCCCATAATTTTATCCAATCCATCATTGCTACTTCCAATCTTAGTGTTAAAAATCGCCCATAGTCACTATGTCATGTTATGTTCTGGGACCGTAGTTAACACATTCTGTAACAAATCATAAAAAACATCTTTTTCCTCATCTGGCGTTTCACCAGTTGGCTCATAGCATTGTATGACAACTAATTTAGTCTGAAAGCGAACGGGGATAATTCTTTCATTGACTAATTCCCGCTCAGTCAGTGCCTACTCTACCTTGTTTGACATTAGGATTGCTTTGTGAGCTTTATGTCTACCATCCACATTCCTGCAGTAGATGATGGCCATATTTGTTTCTCTAAAAGTGTAGTTTGCTCGAACCTGTCCATCTACACTCACTGATTCCAAGGACATCAAGATGGTATCTATCCATTTCCTTAATTACTTGAGCAGCTTTAGTAGCTCCTTACACTGTTCTCATACTCCAAAATCCAATTTTCATCACTGATCTGGTCTTCACCATAGGTCTTCTCAGGACATGGGCTTCCTTATGGTTCTAACCAATGCCAGTCATATTCTTCTCATAAAGTTCACCCATTGCATACACTAAAACCTGGCACTGTACCTATGCACAAATACCTATATCAGGCATACAGTGTTTTAGGGATCAAAGGAGGCAGCCAGTTTTGAAAAATCTAGCCCTTGAAATTATTGATTCATAGCATGCATAACTGTATCTCACTGAACTTAGGCACTGTAGAGTATATGGTCCTTAATTATCAGATTATATCACCCTTGATAGTGTTTCAAATGTGGGTGCCTAAGCAACAGGTCTGTATGTGAGAGGTGCAGACTACTCAAAACCACCACGAAAGCAGAAGTGTGTACATCTTGGCATCAACTAAAATCAACCAGAGAAAACACGAGAAAGAGAAAGCTACAGAGCTGAACTGAAGATATCAATTAAGAATGTGTCTCTGCACTGGAGACTTGTGAACAGCTAGAAATTCATAGATGATCTTGCATCAAATTAAGCAATAGTATTAAAATAAATTATTAAAAAAAATACCAGAGTGCACCTGGCTTGGATTTTTTCAGAAATCGGGTGGAAAATATGAAAGCTAGAGCTAGTCCAAACAAATTGGCAATATTTGATGAAACAGGTGCTATATAAATACCAGTGTCCTGGGCAGTTCATGGGCTTCAGAGCAAAGACTTCCTTCTCCACCTCAAATGAAAACATGTTTTCACTGTAATGTTGCCAGTGCCCTGATGTAATCCAGACTTTGCTGTTGTAGATGTTTGGAGTGACAACCTCCTGGAATCCTCGCTTCCGATACTCGCTCTGAAAGAAGAGACCCAAGAAACAGAAGAATTAATAAGGCAGGCTAGAATAGCAATGCTCAACCTGTGGCTTAATGCGACATTTGTCTCTTTAAGACAGCATTTGCAGTGTATGACTCAATAAAAACAAGCAAAGTTGCTCCCCTGAAACATGCAAGGCAATAATGAGTTAAACAGGCAGGGGCTGCCAAGATTCCTTCCCATTCTTTGCAGCTGCCAGAGAGGGTGAAGGGATGGGGAATAAGAGAAGAAACATGTTTCTCCATCCCAGGAACCATAGAAGCAATCGAGAATCAGTCTCCATTTGTTAGAGTCACAAAATAACTGGATGCACCTTGTGATATTGTATTGCAATGTTTGCACTGTAGTGTAGCACAAATACATAACATGGTGCAGTGACAAAATAAATATCACAGTAGAATGTTAGGATATTTTCCTCATCTCTTTTGCTTTCTTACATGCCATTCTCCAAAAAGTAGCTCTCCAACTCTGCTATGCTAAATTCAATAACCTATTAAACAAACATGCATTAAACCACCCGCATACTGTATACTACTATATATATTAATTAATCCCAATTGTATTGTTATATGGTCTTCTAAAACCTTTTTAGCTCTTTGTCTAGAAATCTTATTATAAAACACAGGAGAGAAAAAATCCAAAGATATTACTTACCCTGATGAATTCAATTAATGTGTTATAGATGTAAGCTCCCTTTGGCAAGAAAAAACAACTGCCAGGACTGAGCTCATGGAAGAAATATAGTTCTTGGTCCTATAGGAAAACATTGGTACATCTTAGTTTTATCTGATATGTTTAGATTCTGATCATACCCTTTTCCTCTCCCAATGTTACAGCTAAAGTCAGGCCTGAAATGTTAATTCTTACTACATATCACTATCCAGACTACAGTATTGTTTAGTTTTTTTAAACTTAACATACTATAAAGTAGCAAGGTGCAGTAGATCTGATATGCTTCCCTGTGTAAATATCCCTCGTCATGAGCAATAGCTTAAGGTTAAGGTTTCCTATTTTAATATTGATGTTCCTACATATACCTGTCATTTCACGTATGTGTGCGCGATGGCTTCTTAACTACACCCCTCAAGGTTCATCTTATCTGCTATTACTACTAACAATAAGTAGTCCTGCTGTGACATTTTACATCTCCAAAGCACAGTTCAAATAATTAATCAGTAAGCTGATACTTCACTAGATTGTGTTCCTGCTTTAGGGCAGGAGGTATTTTAGTGCATTGCTGTCTCCTTTCTTGAAATAGAAACAACAGACTCTGTAACAGTTTATTCAGGACTAACTATTAATCACCTGGTCTAAAACAATGCATTTTCATTAAGATGATTTTATTTTATTGGAGGACAAAGAATAAAAAATGTGGCATAACTGTGAACACTAGAAATACACGTCAGCAATAATCAAGAAGAAAAAAGTTAGAGTATATAATGGATTCTAGAGATGTACAAAGAAAAATCTCTAAGCAACGAGAAGCTATAAGAGCCTCCTCTAGGAACAAGCTTCCTCTTGGGCTTCAACATAGCACTAAAATAAACCCCGTTGCCGGCTATAGATCTCCTGCTTTACCCAAGATCAGAGTTTTCATGTTTTGTGCACAGTTACCATCCTGTTTATGTTTTTGATTGTGTGTGTAAAATAGCCAAAAACTCTCTAGAAAGATGCTTATTTATCTACAATCCATTGTAGTGGTTTTGGGGCTCCATTCTGAAGAGGACAATCACTTAATTATGAAACTTGTTGCTGTATTTTCTGTGAATCACATCACATCTGAATTCTGAAGCATTAGCAGATAGGTGCTGTCTTTCACATGCCCTTTTAAATCACTAAGTAGTCTCTAGTCAGAATTTTAAAAATACACAACGTTTGTCTTACCCGTCCAATCTTTCTGTGATCTCGATTTTTAGCCTCCTCCTGAAGCTTCTCCCATTCCTTTAACATTTTTACATCTGGGAATGAAATTCCATAAAGCCTTTGGAGGGTTTCCATATCAGACTTGCCTTCCCAGTATGTTGAGGAATTCTGAAGACAGACAAAACGGTACAGTATAACACGGACAACAGCACCCGCCATTATGACTGCCACTGTACAAGCTCTGTGATATGTTCTTTAAAGGCATGCAATAATTAAAAACTGAACAGCTATAGTTAAAAAATGAAACTGATAAAGAAACTATGTAAAAAGAACACAAGCATGAATACAGAGCTCTTAGATTTTTAATCATGATAAAAACTAAATCTACACATTAAAAAAATAAAGATCCCCAACTGTAGCAAAGATGCACAAACACAAGTCGGCTGGCTGTGTGAAAAGGTGGTTTAAAGATTTCCTTTGCTGCCCTCTACTCCTGGTGCTGCTCTGTGCATGATCAGTCCCCTCTGGCTGCTCCAATTTACAATAAACTGCAAGGAGCAGTTACAAGGGGCAAAAATTACAAACCAGGATTGGCATAGCATACGGTGTACCTAGCTACACTCCTTTTTTGGAGCCATGTCCCCTCTCATATGCTATCAGCAATGAGCGTAGGCCTAGGCCCCCGTAATTTGACTGTACCACTGGAAGGTCACTGACATCAGGATGCTCCTCCCTCAGTTGGGCTAAACTAAGTTTATGATCAGATTATACTAGCAGAGTGGCACAAAGGGCCAGACCACCCCATTCTCCCAGAGATTTGGCCCACGATGTCAACAGATAAATATCTTTATTTAAAATTAGGCATAGAATCGCAATGCTTACCTTATGGATTTTTAATGCCTTTATTTTGCCAGTATGTCTGACATGAGGGCCCCTGCACAGATCTATCAAGGGACCACACCTGTGAAAATGCAAAGACAATGCTCAGTTAGCCCACATTATGTTAGTAAATACTACACACACTGGCATTAGTGTGTGTGTGTGTGTGTGTGTGTGTTTTGTTTTTTTTACCTGTACACTGTAGTAGTTGGAGTGTTGACTTTTTCATTCAAGATCCGACACTTGAACTTATTATACTGCAAGGGAATAGAATGGCAGAGTCCATGTTAATTCTTCACGACTTGAAACTGTGATTCAAATCTCAAGTATTTGTTATGTGCTATTGCCACTGTATGAAAGAATCTATTCTACTAATTTAAAAGAACACTTCAATGCGTATTCATGAACAAACTAATTCCCCTCCTCCAATCCCACAGATGGAAGAGTATCCTATGGAATGGGCTAGATATAGAGATTAAAGGATGGAGAACAGCTTTTTGTAGCACTTGAGTGTTCATGTGTGGCCTCCTATTCAGGGTAGACCTTAACAAAGAAATCCATTTTGCTCTATATGGAACAACATAGGTTCATCTTGATCTCTGGCCATTGGGTTCCACAGCTGAGGGCACTCTTCTGAAAAACGCCTCTCTGATGCTAAATTCTGAGAGGTCTTGAACACATGTAACTCCTATATTATTCTTTCACTCATCTGCAAGGAATATATGACGGTGTGGTATGAAGCTTTTATCAGCATCACTTTTGCATGGACACTTCTGAGGAGTGGCAAAGTTCATTCAAATCACTTGGAATTTAATAACTTGTACAGTATACATGAGGATTTAGACAAAACACTCAGAGCTCTATTCACAAGGGGGATCACGGTGTTTCTTTTAAAAATAGGGCAACCAACGATATTTATGTTGTTTCCTTCAAAGCTTATAAAATTCCTTCCCCCACCCCCGGTAATCCTTGTGTATACACCAGCATTACTGCTGCTGATCTCTGAAAGAAAAGTAATTCGGCTGACAAGCAATTAACCTAAGAGCCAAAAGAAGTCTAGAAAACATGACCTATGAGGAAAGATTAAACAAACCCCATTTTTTCAGTCTGGAGAAGAAAAGACTGAGAGGGGACATGATAACTGTTTTCAAGTACATAAAAGGTTGTTACAAGGAGGAGGGAGAAAAACTGTTCTTCTTAACCTCTGAGGATAGAACAAGAAGCAATGGGCATAAATTGCAGCAAGAGTGGTTTAGGTTAGACATTAGGAAAAATTTCCTGTCAGGGTAGTTAAGCACTGAAATAAATTGCCTAGGGAGGTTGTGGAATCACAATCACTGGAGATTTTAAAAAGCATGTTAGACAAACACCTGCCAGGGATATGATATGGGGTTCTCAACTTTTTTCTTCCTGTGCCCCCCCACAACATGCCATAAAAACTCCATGGTCCATGCGTGCCACAACAACTGTTTTTCTGTGTATTAAAGCGAGGCCATTACCTGCATTATGGGGTAGCAAGCAGGGTAATTGCATGAGGCCCCATGCCACAGGGGGCCCTGTGAAGCTAAATTGCTCAGGCTTCAGCTTGAGCCCCATGTGGCAGGGCTTCAGCTTTCTACCCTGGGACCCAGCAAGTTTAATGCCAGCCCTGCTTAGTGGACCCCATGAAGCCTGCTCACAGCCCCCCAAGGGGCCCCAGTCCCCTAGTTGAGAACCAATGTCTGGACAATACTTAGTCTTGAGTGCAGGGGACTGGACTAGATGACCTCTCGAGGTCTCTTCCAGTCCTACAATTCTATGATTCTTTGATTTTCATTTCTTCTAAGGTCTGTTAATACTGAGCAAACGGAGTTCAAGCGAAAATGCTACAATATTGGAAAATGCTCGTGTCTACTTCAGCACTAGTAGCAATCATGGTGATTTAACGTATGTCCATCTAGTGGACATTACAGGATAACACAAGAGTCCTTGTTGCTTAAAGTAGTACAGAAATTATTTCATACTCAGACTTAGTGCTGTCATCTAAAAATTGACTTTAAGAGCTCATTGAATACAGCTTCAGACATCTGCAAACCCAGCATTTACTATCACTAGTGTTTTACATTCTCAAAGAGTTATAGTCCCACCCCATTCATGTTCACAACATCCATGTAAGCTATTATTCCAATTTTGCAGACAGGGAAACTAAGTAACAGAAAGACAATTTGCCCAGCACCATGATGAGAGTCAGTGGAAGAATCAGATTAGAACTCTGGTGTTTCAGGAACACAGTCCCATGATTAACCCTCATTCCCTTCATTTAAAAAACTAAGAATTGGTATATATGCTCACCTATAAATATTAAATATCCTAAGTAAACCCATCTAAAAACCTACACCTTTGGAAATATATTGTCAATTTGCTGCACACCTCATCAACGGTGTATTTTCCACTAATACCAATAGGAGATGCACCACTAACGTTCCACAGCTAACATTATTGTGCAGCTACAGTAAATATGAAACAACAGTCTAGAACAACCTACCTTAAACATTTCAAGTAGAGTTTCCTTCTTAATTTCCAGTCTTTCAAATGGTTGTTTTTCCTTCATGATCTTCTTGCATAAGGTTTCCAAAGCAGAGAAATCATTACTGGACACACCTCTACAACAACAACAACAAAAAATTTGCATTCTCTCTTTCTGTAATCTCTGCCGTAGTTCTTCCCCCACAACGTATCGGCTCATGCACTAGAGTCATCGCAATGAGGGAAATAATTTTCATCAGAAAAAGGTCTGGTCAAAGTACTTTGCCTCAGGAGCAAGGGGAAGCAGGAACTAAACTGTGACTCAGACTCCCAGATTGTGACTTCACTCCTGCTCTTTGGGCAGCACAGCTACACATTCTGTTTTTGTCTTGGTCTGGAATGTAGGGTTACAATCCAGCCTTCTGGAAGTGAAATGAAAGAACCTACCCATCCTCGAGGTACATGTCATAATAAAATCCATTTTCTATTGGCGGGCCATAGCATAAACATCCACCATAGATTCGCTCCATAGCTTCACCCATTATGTGAGCACTTGAGTGCCAGTATACCTAATGAAAGGGATAAAAAGGGGATCAGCTTGAGTATTTATGTACAAAGCATTTCAAGAACCTCTGAAATCCATACAGAAGTCTTTTGATGATTTGTTTTTACAGATACTTGAAGGACGAGAGCTAATATTAGAGCCTGTTGCACTGTGGGAAATGATTCACATATCAATTTGCCAATTTACCCCCCCAAAATCATGAGTAATTATCTGACAAATTGTACTTGCTCATCTTTATATCCGTTAAGTACTGGAAAAATTTATTTCATAAAAGTTCTCGCCCAAATGGTTGGGGAAGGAGAGAAAATTCACTTAGTAAGTTGCACAAATGTTAATTTACTAGCCTCATTTACTATATTAATATATCATCTATCTACTTTAAAATAGCAGCAATGGAGCTGTAATACAGGCTGGGATCCATGAAAGGACTTATGTGCTGTGATACAGAACTGTAGCACCTAACTTTTAGGGGCCTAGAGAATCAGAACTACACTGCGATCCACATAGCCCAGTTAGGTGTCTAGGCTCCTATACAATGAGTGGGGAAAGACAGGCACCTTAGAATGTGATCCACGAAAATTCAGCACACTTGGTTAGCTTGGGTGGCTCAGTGCCAACAGGAGATGCCAATGACAGGGAGTGTGCCAAGTCCTGCCCCTCTCTCAGAGATAGGCACCAAAGTCCCTGTAGCAGGGAGGCGCCTATCTTTGTTTGCCATCCACAAATGGGAACCTGTCGCCTGAAAAATCAGGTGGTTTAGACACCTATGCTGCTTCCTGCAGAAATGAGCTGAAGTGCCTGCCTCACTCTACACAAAATGGCCAAAGGAGGAAGAGCCACCATCTGTGATATACCTTTTAGCCCAGTGATTAGAGCACTCACCTGGGATATGGGAGACCCAGGTTCAGTTCCCCCCTCTCGGCCTGAAGGGGAGAAAGGATTTGAACAGGGGTCTCCCACACCTCTCAGGAATGTGCTGTGACCACTGAGCAATGGGAGATTCTGATGTGGGGCACCCTCCGTCTCGCCCGTTGAAGCTATTCTGCTGAGGATAAATACTGAAAGTGTGACTAGGTGAGTGAGAGAGAGAGACTCTCTGTAGTCTGGTGGTTAGGGCACCCACCTGGGATATGGGAGACCCAGAGTCTAGTCCCCCTGTTCCAGTCCTTCTTTCATTATTTCTCTCTTTCTCCCCCGTCCCACTCCATCCCAGATTTCAAAGGGGACCCAAGCCGGTAGACATGCTCAAGGGGCACCTAATGGATTGGGCCCTGCATATGACTTAGGAAGCCAAAAACTAAGCTGCCCCCCAACGCCTCCCAGGTTCATGAATTGCTCTGGGGCTAAGGCAGGAGACAGTTGTCTGAACCCTTATCATAGAATATCAGGGTTGGAAGGAACCTCAGGAGGTCATCTAGTCCAACCCCCTGCTCAAAGCAGGACCAATCTGCAACTAAATCATCCCAGACAGGGCTTAGAGTGGGGTAGCAGTGCTCGTGCCACAGGATCTAAAACTTAGGGAACTTCTCCAGTTGAAAGTTAAACGCTGAGTGAGTTTAGGTGCCTAGAGGGTTAGGCAGCAGGCAAGTGGGAGTTTCATGGATCAGAGTGGTGCTTAAACTGGAGTTCAGGCACCTACATTACTTTGGGTATTGCACCCACACAATACTTAGTCTGAAAGATACAATTGGAACATAAGGTCTTGATCCTGCACCTGTGGAGGAGTTTGCAAAATCAGGGCCTAAGTTGTTAATAAGTCTTACACATACTAGATGGGATACATAGCAAACAGTCTGTCTTTCCACATGATAGGATTTTTTATTAGTTTGTGTTTTCAATTAAAAATCAAATGAAGACAAAAATTACACTTGAACATTAATTTTACAAAGCTACTATTTTTAGTTTTGTTGATAAATTAAAACCAAATCTATATGACTGCATGTTTTTAAATGTACATATCTGAAAATGCAAAATTATGCATCTCACCATAACTGTAACTTGTCCACGATGCACATAAATAGAATTATTTTGTATGCCTTAAACTATATCATATGTGTAACATGGCAGAGTTAGTTGATATGGGAACAATAAGTATGAATTTAAGATCTCAGCTATAGAGTTGAGTGCTGCTTGCACTGTATATCATTTTTAAAGTGGACTTAATACTACTTTCCATATTTACATTAATCTGAATAAGCAACCATTAAAATAAAGAGCTACATTTGTATGATGTGCAAAAAGACACTAATACAACCCCCCCCACACCCCACATTAATGTAATATTAAGATTAAGATTGCAGATTTAGAGGCTTATTCTCACCACAAGAGTCCTAACATAGGCTTAATTACCACAACTGTTAGCAAAGCAATTGTTATTAATACATGCCAGCATACATAAATCTGCAGTAGCACACATCTTTCTTAAGAAGTAGTTAGTAGAAAATAAGGTATGCACTGCACAGCGATTTTCATTCTTTATTCCACAAATGTTAAAGGTAGTTATGCTCACTGAGAACTAAGTCTGGGTTTTGTAATTTCTCATTCAAGGGAGGGGAGAACCAGTTTAGTGGAAGATACTTACTGCTTGAGCATCTTCATCTTCAAACTTGAGCAGTTCCAGGGTACAGTCTTCCTCCAAGGGACGGTCTAGATCCCAAACCACTTTGTTCACTTTAGCAATAACAGTGTTGTCAGCTAAACCTTGACTATACAATAAATAATTTGTATGTCAGCTATTGGAATCAACAAATGGAGACACTCCCCCAAAACCTTTCCCCTGCACAGTCAGGATGGGATTTTCAAGAGTGCTTAACGTTGACTTAAGTCTGCTCTCACTGAAGTCAGTGGTAGAACACCCACGAATGGCAATGGAAGCAAAATTAGACCAACACTAAGCACTTAAGAAAGTCCCACACACAATTTTTTTTTATGAAGAACAGGAAGAAACTAAAGGTAGTTTATTTAACACATTTCCCACTGTGGTGCACTCTTACTAACATATTTGACTTATTTAGGGCAGTACTTGCTGCTAATATGACCCTTCTGCAATAGGAGATGCAGCCTCTTTTAAGCAAGTACCTGAATGAGATCAGATTTTTCTTTTTGAAAACTTCAAGTAGGTTCTATTACTTTTACATTTATCTTCACTAACAAAAAAAACCCAAACAATTCTTAAAGATAAGTTTGGCAGTCATTTGAACCTTAAACTGAAATTATTAAATGTCTGAGCAGATCAGTAGTTCAGATGGATTGACTGCAAGAGAGGAAGCACACCAGGAGTGTTTCTAAAGTACTTCATTTAGAGCTGAACAAGTCTCCAAGAAAGACCTAGTCTTTCCTTCTTAGTTTATTTCACCTCAACCTAGAAGAAATCAACTCTACTGGAGATCATTTGATGTCTAAGAACCATACCAATATTGTTCAGAAACATCCATTGATACTGAACTCACTCTGATCTTAATGGAAACACTAAATTAACATAGGTACAATCTTTACTTTTATGATAAAGGGCACTAAATTAAAGTTTGAGGCCAAATTTGACAGATGAATGAGCATGCAAACAGCATGTGCATGAACTGCCAGCCTTAAACATATGTACCAAGAAAGTAAAGCAAAGCTTTTAAGTACAATGAATAACCTAGCCACAATAGGGTTAGTGTTTCCATTTTGAAGTTTAAGGTCTTCTCATTTTAATTTTGAGCATCATAAAACATGACCATGAAGTTTTCCAAGATGCTTACTACATTGCCCAAAACTACTATAAAAGTTTAACCATTTGATATACATCCAAAGTTAGGGTAGTGCTCTTTTTGACATGTGCCACACATATGTAGGATAATGGTTTAATTAAGATATTTTTATGGATGACTCTCACGGAAATTAACAGGTATGTCACCCACCAGTCTTCCACATGTCAATGCAGAACAGATTAAGTTATGTGATGCTATAGCACCCAATCCTGCAAACACTTCAAGCGTGTTTGTAACATTATTTGCATGGTTGATTAGTTCCCAACTCAACAGGAGTAGTCATTTAGTAAAAGTTACTCACATGTTTATGTATTTACAGGATCCAGCCCATAAATAATTATTTAATTTTAAAAACAGCATCTTCATAAGGCAAAGAATTATGTTTTGAAATGAGAAAGCTGTTTAGTTTGAATTTGTAGTAAAAGCAAGATTGCTAAAAATTATGCCTTGAAGAAAATTAAGTTGTGCTAAGAAATAAATAACCCATCATGCTAAGGACTATCAAAGATCACAGATGCAATTTGCAGTAGTTGTGTCTGAAACTGATAGCATAGGTCACAGAAGTCAGTCATACCTAATTCCACAAGCAACTTGATAAGGAGTGGTCTTCCAAGATTCAGCATCAACCTGCTTGCCATCAGGTAATGTGACTTTAATGGGTTTGCTGTCTTTTGCAGCTCTTTCTGCTAGAAGCGCATCATGTTCTGCTTTAAGTTTATGATACCTCTCTAGGCGCTCATTGATATATTCAGGCCAGGGATTCAGCTACATATAAAAGAATGGAGGGAAGGAGAAGTATTTAGCAAAAACTTCCAGTTCTAATGAAAAATAACTTTAAAAATTAAGCAAAGAAGGTAAATTCTTCTGAAGTGTCTAAGTGATTTAGCAATCTGAATTTCATTGATCTTCAAGTCACTTGGGTCCTTATGAAAGTTTTAGTCATTATCCTTTTTCAAAAGCCAGGCTAGTTTCTTAGCAAAAAAAAAAAAAAGCAGCTAATGTGATGCAACAAGGATTTGAGAAGCACAAATTCTACTGTATCTTAATACAAACTGGAAAAAGCAAGATGCTGACATTATCATCACAATAATAAATGGAAGTGGGGAAAAAAAGAAAAATCTAACAGCACACTGTTTGAATTACAAGCAAAAAATGTTTACATCTTATGCAGCTCAAGATCTCCTACTTCCACTTCCTAGAGGTATACAAACTCTGACTCAACCTTATTCTAATGCATCAAATCTTACTAACATCCCAGTTAACCTGTATTGATGCTCTACCTTCCCTATCCATCTCCACTTCCTTCTTCCATTTCCATTTAACCTGCTATTCTACCACTCTTCCCATTTAGTCCTTCAATAGTCTGCATCCAGAAGTGTTGCTAAAGCAGTTTAAATGCTAAGTAATCATTATTAATTTCTAATTTAAAGACAAAAAAAACCTTTAGCTAAATTAAGATTATTTAAATTAAACAAACTGGCTTGTACCTGGTTTATAGTAAGTTGCTTAAAATTCTAATATGCCAAATAATAAAAATTTCAGAAAGTACAAAGTTAAGAAAAAAATATGCTTTTCATGTCTATACTACCATGTATTCTCATTTACTCAAAATTTGAAAACTTAACTACTAGAAAGACAAAGGTTACATCATCATTACAAATGCATCCCTCATCCTGGTGCAAAGCAGAGGACTAATAGTAAAAAGGGAATTATTACAGACTGCTCTACAAATCCAATGTAACCTGTTGTAATAGAATCAAAGAAACAAAAACTATTTTGTAACTATTTCACTGCTGCATGTCATGACTATAAATCAGCTGGAGCATAAGAGCACCCACCATAGGACCTGTAATGAAGCGGTTCTCAAACTGTGGGTTGGAACCCCAAAGTGAGTCGCAACTCCATTTTAATGGGATCGCCAGGGCTGGCTCAGACTTTTTGGGACTGGGGCCAAAGCCCGAGCCCCACTGCCCAGGACCAAAGCCAAAGCCCAAGGGCTTCAGCCCTGGGTGGTGGGACTCAGGTTACAGGCCCCCTGCCTGGTGCTGAAGCCCTTGGGCTTCGGTTTTGGCCACCCCACCCAGGATGGTGGGGCTTGGGCTTTGGCCCTACCATCTGAGGTAGCTGGGCTCAGGCTTCAGTCCCCCCCATCCTGGGGTCGTGTAATAATTTTTGTTGTCAGAAGGGGGTTGTGGTGCAATGAAGTTTGAGAACCCCTGGTGTAATGCATTGATGTCCTTGGTACGATATTCAGCAATGAAATTAAATTCTTTAAAAGCATACAACTGAACTGGAAATTTACCTCTGTGCAACCCCCATCACCAGATCCTTCTTTTGTTTTCTTCTTTCCCCATTCCTTCTTTTCTTCCCCAGCAGCTATCTAAAAAGACAAATTAAAGTAAGATTAGTTTATCTCCTTTCTCAATGTCAAGTTTAAAACTGTATCTAACTCTATAGGTGATGGAGAAGGTGCCCATTGGTTTAAGCACAGTACAGGGCTTCAGGAAGTCTTGAATCCTAATACCAGCTCTGAGAAGGATTCTTCATATCCTTAGACAAGTCACTTCATCTTACTACCTCAGTTTCCCCAGTTCTAACTGGGTACATAAGACTTACCAACTTGTTGTGAAGAACAGTCAGTAACTCCCCATTTCTAAGGAACACACTTCCTGGTCTGTATACTTTTCTGTGTTTTGCTTTATCTTTTACTAAATATGCACAATGACACTATAATTGGCAGCAAGCTCAACAGGGCAGGGATTTCCTTTTTCTATCCACCTGTAAAAATACCTTGCAGGGTTATGGTTCTCTGCATTTTTTAAAGTTAGTGCCGTCTAGAGCTTGAAGTCCAATCTGAAGAGTCCCAAGATCCCATCACTTTTAAATCACCGGCTAAGAGTTGACAATTTAAAGAGGAAAGGGAAATATTTGTCTCAGCACTAGTCTCTAAGGTGCCACAAGGGCCGTTGTTTTTGAGGGTTTCGCTATGCGCTGGCCATTCCCTATACGTGTTGTTCTGCAGGGTTTCAACCGGCTTTTTGACTTCCTGAGGCGCCCCACTGATTTTACCAGGGATCACGGTGCCGCGGGGTCCCGATGGCAGGACTGGGGGGTGGGGGTGAGAGTCCTTATCCTGCGCGCTCTGCGGGGCCGGTGTAACGTCCCGTGCTGCGGCCGGGCGGCACCTGCCTCGTTGGCGCTGCCAGACCACACCCGCCACAGGGCCGGGCCGGGCCGGCCGGCTCGAGCGACACGGGGACCCGCCGCCGGGCCGGGCCAGCCCGCTCGAGCGAGACGGGGACCCGCCACGGGGCCGGGCCAGCCGGCTCGAGCGAGACGGGGACCCGCCACGGGGCCGGGGAGCTGCCTGAGGTGAGCCGGCCCCAAGGGACGAGCCGGCTCAGGGGCCGGGGTAAAGGGGCTCTTCGCCCCCGGTTCAAACCCGGCCGGAGGGTCCGCGAGTCCAGAGCGCTGCGGGGAGGGACCCACACGGCGGCCCCTGAGGCGGGCGGGCACGCACTCACCTGGGTCCCTGCCCCCGCCATGCCGCTCGCCGCACGCAGCCGGGCCCGGGCGCCGGTCAGAGCGAGCGCAGGCCCAGGCGGCTCTGGCAGCTGATGCAACGGGAGGCGCGGCTGGTCCCGCCCCCGGCAGCAGGAAGCGGGTTGGGTCCGGAGCCCGGGCGGAGCCCGAGACTGCGCGGAGGCGCTGCAGCGGCTGCCGCCGCGTGACAGGGGCCAGCACGGGCCGGGGCTGCCCGGCACCATGCGGGGGCTCAGGGCACCGCCCTGCCGCGTCTGGCCTGTCAAGGCGGCATCGCTCCGCCCGGCCTCACGTGAGAACGGCCTGAGACAGCTGCTCCGCGCGGGGCTCTGCGGGGCGGCCAGCCCGGGGATCTGGGCAGGGGAAGCCCCTCGCCGGCCTAGGGCCCGGGTCCGTGTGTCCCGACCTACCGGCCACAGCCTCTTGCGGCTGCCCTGCGGTGGGTAAACCTCGGCAGCCATCGGCGTGAGGCCCCCACCCCCCGGGCCGGGAGATGATAAACTAGGCAGCCGGGCGGCTGTGGGAGCAGAGGATTGACTAGCCCGTAGCAGGCTCCACAATCGCTCGGCTACCCAGAGATCCTTGCCACGAGTCCCCTTCCTCTCCCTTGTTCCCACCCCATCATGCTATTGTGGGGCTCCAGGGCTGATCTCCAAACCAAACTCGGGTTACTAAAAGATCTGCTTTGGCATGGCCTCTTTTGGACCCATTTTGGCAGGGAGATGGACTCTATTGTACTCAAGTGATAGGGTGGGTGAGGTAATAGTTTTATTGGCCCAACTTTGGTTGGTGAGAGAGACAAGCTTCAGAGCCACACAGCTCTCTGTGTCTAGCCACAGCCCGCCGGGCCCACTTCCTGGCTCCTGGGGATGGGAGCAGCCGTGCCTCTGTTGCATCAGTTGCCTGAGCTGGCTACACCTGTGAGTGACCTCGCCCTGGAACCTGGCTCTGTGCTGAAGACCTGAAGAGCTCCTGAAAGCTTGTTTCTCTCACCAGCAGAAGTTGGTCCAATAAAAGATATTACCTCTGCCACTTTGTCTTTATAATATCCTGAGTCTGACATGGCTACAACTACTCTGTTGTACTAGGACTGTTCCATTTTGAACTACCAGGATCACGGGCCCTGATTCTGAGCCCAGAGGATGGGGGACAAAGGTGGTTTACACCACTAGGATAATGGGTCTGCCAGTGTGGCCAGTGGAATAAACTAAAGTGGCCCGAGGGGCTGTTCTAATTTACACCTGAGCTGCAAAAGTCCACAAAGAAACAACAAGCAGCATAGATAGAGCACTCCAACCCACTACAGCCCTCCACCAATATGCCTTGCTAGCCCTGGGCAAACCCTGGGGCTGGAGACTCTGAGGGAAGAAGGCTGTCAAGCACATGGGAGAATTCTGCATTTTATTTTATAAATATTTTTATGTATCTCTGTTTGCTTGAGCACTGTGGTGTGGCTGTCTCTATGAAACACTAAGGGTTAATTCCCACTGGTATTCTCCATATGTACCACAGGAACCAGGCAATGACTAATTCAATTGCTGTTGCTCATATGGAGACTTCACTGAATCTACTTCTGGAGTCTGCTTCTATCCCACTGGGGAGATGCATAAACCAGATTAACTAGGTTCTAGTGTCCCAGGACATGCAAAACTTTAGAATGGCTAAAAGACTGCCTCTGAATTCAGGGCAGAGACTGAGAGGCTGAGCATGGAGAATCCCTTCACGATGCTGGGGGTGACTGACAAAGGGGTACCTATCTATACTTGCAAGGAATTGCTTAGGTAAAATACTATGTGTGTTGACCCTTAGTTGTTTTAATGATTTTGTTCTCTGTTGACTATGTTCCTATGTCTAAATAAATCTTGGTCACTGAAATTTTTATATAGGTCATAGGCTCATGGAGGGAAGTCTATAGCAGGCACCAAACTTAGTTGGACATGCTGAGAATGTGGTTTGTAAATGGGGATGGGGGGTACTGTAACATGATACCTGGTGAACTGGTCTAAGAGTGGGTGTCACTTGCAGGATTCTACCCTGAGAGAAGTACAGGCATGGGCTTGTCACTTGGGAGGAGTGCTCATGGAGATACACTAAAATTTTGGTCAATTTAAGTTACATCAGCATACAGCAGCCAAAGTATGTGTATCGCTCAGGCGTGTACATACATGGCTGCTTGCATTGGTATTACATGTACTCACCAGTAATGCTTGGGCTGATGCAAAGTGCAGTATACAATGAGTAGGTATCCTAGTGTGCAATGTGCCATCATCTGGTGCAGTGCCTTGTGGGAACTTTTTGCAGTGCAGTGTGGGATAGAAATGGACTTGCCCAACCATCTATGGAACCTAGGGATCAATTTCCCAGCATGCAAATTTCTCCATCTCATAATGCCATCCATATCCCATAATTTATATACCTTTTCAAAAAAAATCCCACAAATCTATGTGGCACTCTTTGCTGGATGCCATCCCTGACAGAAGCATGGAGCCTACAGAGTACTGCACTATTATCATGACATGAACATTGCAAATACAAGATGCATGATTCTACTGGTAATAACATAAGAATAAGGGACATGACACTTTCTTCGAGGACAGTTTGCTGAGGGACATAGCAAAAAATTCAAGCTTGTTAATGGCATTCACAGAGCAGCTGCAGACAGTAGAATGCTGCTTCTGGGCCTGCGAAACAAGCACTAAGGGGGGGGGGGTTGCATTGTAATGTAGGTTTGGGACGATAAGTACTGGCTGCAGAACGTTCAGTTGTGAAATGCCACATTTCTGGATCTTTGTGCCAAGCTTGCCCCAATCCTCCAACGCAGGGAAAATGTGATGAGAGCTGCATTGACAGTGAAGAAACAAGTGGTGATCACTGTGGGAAATTATTTTGGAGTTGGAAAATCCACACTGGTGGCCATTCTCATGAAAATTTGCAAGGCAATCTTCTGCTATGTAGGAGTGTGACTCTCAACAATGTGCAGGAAATAGTGGAGGGATTTGCAGGAATGGAGTTCCTGAACGGCATGTGGTGATAGAGCGTATGCAGCTCCCTATTTTGGAATCACCTTACCACAGAGTACCTCAACTGAAAGAGCTACTTTTCTATGGTGGGGAGTCTGTCTGCTGACACTGAAGAACAAAACACAAGGGCTCAACCTGGAGCTATGCGTTTGAGGGAAACTTTAAAAGAGCACCAGAACTTCCAGCCACAGTTGTGTTCTGTACTGTTCTCTGGGCCTGAAGTTTTGGGTGCTTACACTTATAATTAGTACTGTGTGTTTTAGTGAAGCTATGAATTGTGGTGCTTTCTGTACATTTATAAATATGACTGGGTGTTTTCCTGACCTTTTTATTTCGGCACAAGCATTGTGTCCGTTGAGTACCACTATGCATTTGACCGTGTGTTGCAAGCTAGAATAATTTTATTTTTTAACAATAGAAATTTATTTATCAAGTGGCAAAACCAGGGCAAAAGAACAACATGCAAAAGGCAATGCAACACAAATTTTTAACAGAGTTACAGAACTTAAAAATTGGAAAGGCAGCAAACATTTCTGTCCATATCAGTCCACAGATGTAGTCCCTTGTAGCTACATGTACACCTGCCATGGTTCTCACAGGTCAGTGTTTATGAAGTGGTGGTTTTCCTTACTGTCCCCTGGTGTGGAGTGATAGGGATATTTATGTGCACTGTGATGTCACCTGGTATGTGGTGGTGGTGGGGGGGGGAAATAAGCTGCTACCATGGAGTTTTCCAAGGACAGTAAAGGGTGGGAAGTCTGATTTTTAAACCAATAGGTCAACCAGGGTCTGCAGCATTTGGGCTTGCTGCCTGAGAAGCCCATTATGTCCTGGTATATCTACCTGTCCTTTTCCTACTGGGACCCCTTTCTCCATGCTGTTGGTCATATTGGTTCTCCAGATCCTTCATTCAAGGTCTGATGCAGCTCTGGCTTGCAGGATCTCGCAGAGCATGCCCTCCTTTGTCATCTTCTTTCTTTGCCTCACCAGGGTCTTGCATTCTACAGATGTTGAGGAGGCATCCTTCAAGACTGCAAAGGCAGAAGCTGCTGATAAAATAGACAGATGTATCATTGGATTTATAGTCACAATGGAAAGAGAAAGATAAGTTTCAAAACTCCCTTCCCTTATTCCCATAACAACTTCTAAAAAGACATGCTTGTTGACAATTCAGCTTTGGAGCACCTCAGCACACCATCACTCTCTAGTCCCAGCCATGGTGCCCATCAGGGGTGAGGGGGCAGAAAGAAATTTTGGCTGCATGAAACAGTAAAATTGCAGTCCCTATTCCACAGGTGCAAGTGTAGGGCAACGGCACTGAACTTTGAAACTATTTTCCACAGTCACAGCTGGTTTTAACTGGTATCCAGACATCCTAGAAATTTGTTTGCTATGGAAAAGTGTGGAATTTGCATTTTTATAGAGAATCTTTAGTTTTTATATTTTTTGAAAAATAAAAACATTAACTATTAACTAAATATTACTGAAAGTACCTGTGTCATTTAATGCAATGCGTGCAACCTCCCCCTCTTGTGGTTGTTTTTTGAATGCATTTTAAAATTTACATAGCTAAACATATTCCAATAAACTGCTTCCGGCGTATAGGGATTTGTGTTTTAATGCATCTCAAAGTTCACTTCAGCCTCCAGATGTTAATAATTAAAGTTATGAAAAGGTGCTAGGGCAGAGCTCTGACCTTGCCCCCATGGGTCCTGCGCTTCTAGGCAGTTTATGCTAGCCTCAGTGGCTCACTGTGACCCTCCACATAGCCCTTCTCTCTCTCTAGGGCCAGGGTTACAGTCTTCTGAGCCCTTTTCATCAGAGGCCAGCAAGGAGGTTGGTGAGAGAACTCCCAGTCTCTGCTGTCCTTGGGGGCTTATTTCAGAACAGTTTAGCCTCCTGTCCTGACAGGGGCCTGATTTCCCCTCCCAGGAGATGTTCCAGTAGTGGTGGGTTGGGGGGAACCCAGGCCTGCCCTCTACTCTGGGTTCCGGCCCAGGGACCCTACTGGTAGCAGCCAACTTTTCACTGCCAGAGTTGCTACATTTCCCTGGGCCACTTCCTCACAGCTCTCCTGCTGCTCCCTTACCAATGGTTTGAGGGTGTCTTCATTAACCAGCCCTTCAGCCACATTTCCTCTCCCTGGCTCTCTTCTGCCTGACTGGAGTGAACCCTTTTTATAGTCTCAGCAAGGCCTTAATTAGAGTCAGGTGGTCACATTAGCTTAATAGCCTCACCTGACTCTTTGCAGGTTAATTAGAGTCAGGTGTTCTCATTAGCCTGGAGCAGCCCCTGCTCTGGTCAGTCAGGGAACAGAAAACTGTTAATCCAGTGGCCAGTATATCTGCCTTCTGCTATTCTGCTGTACCCAACTGGCCTGGGTCTATCACAGTGCCAAAAACTTAAAATCACCCCTAAGGACCATGTCACTGAGTTTGGCAAGATTCTGTACTATATGCAGCAAGGCTGTAGATTATGTTTGAAGGCAGACAATTACAAATTGCAATCTGTTAATTTCATTATAATAATTGATGGCATGTAGGCTTTGAACTTGCTTAAAAATTGTAAATATCAATAATGCATTGTGTTCAACTGATACCTCTATGTATTGTGGCTAGGGAAACTAAAATTCAGCTTTCCATTTTTTAATCATGGAAAAACATGGATTTTTATGATTGGGGTGTATTTTTTTAGATTTTTTTTTTATCCTGGTAAACTAGGATCACTAATGATATCTTACTCCTAAGGGTAATAGAGGAACAGAGAGCATAGCTGCTAACTGGCCTCCCGAAACCACGCATGTCCATATACCACTAGTTTGTTTACTGCAATGGTGCCTGCCAAAGATATTGTAAAGTGGCATGGTAAAGTGTCCTGTGGCAGAGGAAGAAATAAGGCAACCATGCCTAGAAATCTTTAGGAGCATTTGCAGAGTATCTCCATGAAGTTTCACTGAGATCTCTCAGGAAGATAAAAGGGGCATCACTATGTACATAAACAAATTGCTCCTTATTCCCCTTCCCACTGTCTTACCCAACAGGGAAGTAGATATCTATTCTACCTCTTCTTGTATGAGCAAAACAATTAAAAGCTGATACCACTGCTTGTGAACTTGGGGATGGACCAGGCACCATCTTTAAATTTTAATTTGCTAAGGAAAATTGTATGTACAAACTTACCAAAGGGCGCATCCCCTTCATCGGTCTCATCCATGTTTGGCTGGCTGGACTGTTGAGGACTATCAAACAGGTCCTGGCTCATGGCATGGCTGGAGTCCCCATGTCTGCCACCTCCCCTCCTCCTCCTTGCTGTTTACTGGGGGGTTTCTGTCTTGTGGTCCGCCAGGTATCCACAATAGTTTGGGGAGTGCTGGTGTGGTCTCTGCCGAGAATAGTATGCAGCTTGTGGTAAAGGTAGTAGATCTGTGCTCAGCATCAGATCAATTGTTGACCTCCCTGGCCCTGCTGCAATTCCTTCACTTTCATGCGGCACTGCTGATAATCCCTGTTGTAACCCTTCATGTACATCCCCTGTGCAATCTTTTCCTAGATGTCCACCTTTCTACAGCTGGTCCATAACTGTGCTTCCACAGCCTCTTCTCCCCACAGGTCAATATATCTCCTGTGTTCTCCAGGCAGGAGCACTGCTAGTGTGTGGAGCTAGCATGGTCGGTTGGGCAGTTGCACACAACAAGGGAGAACTGCTAGGTGTACTTGCCAAGATAGACAATCAAGAAAAGACATTTCAAAAATGCATGGGAAATTTTAAAGGGGCATGGCTTCCCATCTCTATGGCTCCTGGACAGTGGAGTTTACAATTGTGACCAGAGCAGTCACTATCACAAGGAATAGGGTGTTGTAGGACAACAGCTAGAAGACTGTTAGGGTTGACCCAGGTCATGGAGTCTATACACTTGCAGCATATTGACCTTAGTAGGTTGACTATGGCTCTAACCCCTTTAGGGAAGTTTTACTACATCGTTGTAATGGGGCACTTACGACAGGCTTTAGTGTAGACATATGCACAAATAAGGTCAATGCAAGATAACGTACATCAGCCTAACTTTGTAGTGTAGATAGGATGACCAGATGTCCTGATTTTATAGGGACAGTCCTGATATTTGGGGCTTTTTTTAATATAGGCTCCTATTACCCCCAATCCCTGTCCCAATTTTTCACACTTGCTGTCTGGTCAGCCTAAGTGTAGACCAGGCCTGAGGTCTCAAAGATACAGCTTGCCCTGGAACCATAAGATAGGGATAGGGCTGTTATGCAAGTCCTACATGGCACAGAGAATCCTTATTGTGTTGGCTGCTTTCTGGCCCCTTGCAGCAGTGATTTGCGGTTCTAGATTTGTTGGAGTTTTATTCAGAGAGTAAAGTTTACTGTGATAGGACATTACAGACATGCTGGACATTACAGACCCAATGAAATGCTAAAAGACAAGCCAAGAGGATTAACATTAGTAAAATTATACTAATCTATACACAGACAAAAAGAAAAGGCAATTAATAAGACTACTATCCAATAGTTTAGCCATACATGTAGGAACCCAAGAAAAATACAAATATTTTTGCTTTTTTTTTTAAATTAAAAATGGTGTGGGGGGTTGGGGGGAGTTGGCTTGGATTTAAGCATTCTCTTGCAGTGTTTACAACCCCAAAATTGTTTCACTGAGTAGAGCATGTGAACCAAAAAAAATCAAGCCCTTCACTTTATCACTGACCAAACGCCAGATATATAGCATAAAGGGTGAAAAGAAATGAAGTTTTTAAAATGTTGATGTTTAGTTTGATGGTGACCTTTCAGACTAAAAACAATCAGTACAGTTGGTTTAAAAGATTTAAAAAAATAGTATAACACCCCAAAAATTATGTTGACAAGTAAGGAAAAGAAAAACTGTGCAACAGTCAGTAAAAAATGGATAAAAGATAATTAAATGTTAACACTGGCAGATGTTTAACAAAAAATGTACTATTATTTTGTCAGAAGATGGCAGCAAAGATGCAAGTTTCTTCAGTGTATAAAACTAGTTGCAAGGGGGTGACCTGTTTATGACATTGGATTCAGAGAATGCTATTTCTGAGATAAAAAACCAAAAACTATTGAGCTCTTGTATGATTACGTTTCTCACCTCACGCTCAGGCAGTTTAATTACCGATGGGAGAATTAATTGAGCCAGCACCTCAGTTGGTGTAAATAGTTATAACTGTTGATTTCAATGGAGTTATGATGATTATTACCAGCTGAGTGTCTGGCCTGTTTTGCCTAATGTCAAACTCACTTGAAAGTTGTGGTTGGAAAGACTGACTGGAATTAGAATGTTATTGGGTTCACATTCTGCTTAGGAGAGACTGAAAAAAGGAGCCAAGAAAAAAAAAAGCCAGTGAAATAATAGGGAGAAAAATTGCAATGAGACTGTGAAACAGAGAGACTGGGGCAAGGGAAGTGGGAGTGATGAAATGGGGAAGAGGTAAACATTTTAATTAAAAAAAATACCACATACCCAGGCCACCCACTTGTACTAGCCTCTTTTGGGGGATCCTTTTAGCCTAATCTGCGTAGCACAGCTTCCCTGTAGGTAGGAAAATATATTTTAACGTTTTCATGTTTGGTTTAAACTGAAGTACCCTTGTAGGAGGAATAAGGATTCAAGGAAGGATTCAAGGAAGGTCCACAAACTCTCACTAGTTTTGCAAACAAAAACATATTTGAAAAGTTTGCAAAAAGCTGAACTCCATGAAATTCATCCACCCTACCTAGTGTTAACAGTACGTAACTTCAGGCAGGAAGCTGGTCTTTTCCATGAGCCCCTCACTGCTGCAGAATCCACCCTGCCATTGAATTTAATGTCGAAAATCTAGGTTTTCATCTTTAAAATATAGAGTTTATAATTATGGCTTCTTGCCTTTATGGTTGTGAACCTTCTAAATGGAATCTGATGCAGTGTGGTGCTCTGGAGTCTGCAAATAGCCAGGAACTATAGACACCTAAACCATCTACTTCATATAACTCTTATTCTATTATTTATTTTCATTGCTCTGCTCTGTAAAGTGGCGTATACAATGTGCCCTTTCCTCCCCAGAGACAACTGACAAATGCCCACATATGAAAGGCAGAGTCCGAGGCAGGAGTGAACTAATCCAAAGGGACTGTTTCTTTTCTCCAGTTTTTGGTGAATTATCTTTGGTTGGGCTGGTTTGGTAAGGTGAAAGGCCCCTCTGAATTATGGCAGTAAGGCAGAAATGAAAGAATAAACATAGAAGGAGCTTTAGCAATACATGAAGTACAAAACACCATAGGAAACTGACATTTAAGCACCTGTGTGAAAATAATTTCAAGGGTCTAGTTTAAACTGGTATACATTAGGAATATTGAGAGATGAAGCCTAATCTTTTATTCTTAATTTACCTTTCTGAATCCTCTGTATCATTAATGCAGTGATCCCTTTGAGACATTAGATAAATAGATAATCTTGTATATTAGTAAAGGATCCAGTTTTGTTTTTACATCAATTGCGGCTTCGTGGGCAGGGTGATTATAGAATCCAGTCCTAAAGGTATTGAAACAAATTACTAGTTTTCTATTAAAATTTACACCCAGAAACACCAGACGGAGGTTTTATTTCTGTTTTTCATTTTAAAAAAATCACTTTTGGAGATTGGTCTCAGAAATAACCTCTCTCTCCTCCCTCCCCCCGTTTGTGGCTCTCATGGTGTTGCCATTATGCACTTTGAATTGTATATTTAGACTATGGGGAGTGAGATTTAGGCCTTTTGGGTTCCCCCTATATTTTCACTGACTCACTGTGACCTAGGCAAATCACTTAAAATGACACTCAGGTTAAAAAGTTGGTATATATTTTTTTAAAAAGGTCCTTAACTATGTCATTAATCCTGTTAGAGTATTAAAACAAAACAATTCCAAACATGTAATTTAAATTTTCTCTCCTCATCCCCCCACTCCCAACCTCTCTCTGTCTCTGAGGCACACCCTAATATTTCTTACCTCACTTAAAACTGCCTAACTTCTAGTGCAAACTGTACGCTTTTCATCATCACCAATCATCCTACAAAAACAAAGCTTCTTTGCACATAAATGGGGTGCAACCAATTACATTTAGTAATTTTTTTTATCCCCAAATGGAGAGATTTTTTTCTGACCACAATATTTGGCTCTTTATGCTTCTTCATACTGTGTAACTCAGTGTTTAAAGATAAGAAGTGTGGTTTTATTACTGATTTTGTAGTAATGGAACTTTGTTGATTTCTGATGACCACTCCCCACCCCCCAAGATATTCTTTAAATCTTTTTTTCTGGGATGGGCTGTAAACAGATCGCTTTTCTGAACCCCACAAAAGGACCACAGTGGAAATGTTTAAATAATAACACCAATAAAAAGGAAAGTCTTGTTCCACAAGGAAATAGAGGTTCACATATAATCCACATCTAATTCTTTATTACCAGTCCTGTACTAAAAGCACTGCCATTCAGTGGGGCCTATTAATCCTTTGGTTTTCAAGTATGGCCTTGCTGCATGACAATGTATGCTAATACATTATAGCATAACACCATAGAATATTACCTCATTTGAATGGTCAAAGGTAGAACATACATGGGGTGTCAGATGGGTTAATGGGAGTTGTGCTCACACATTGAGGAAAGAATAGGAGAAACTTGTATGTAAAAAACTTCTGCTCCCCACACACTTACAATTCTACATCTTGTTAGCTGGCTATCATGAAGTAGACCAAGGGTATGTCTACACTACAAAATTAGGTCGATTTAATAGAAGTCAGTTTTTTAGAAATCGATTTGATACAGTTGATTGTATGTCCCCACTAAGCGCATTAAGTCGGCGGTATGCGTCCACAGTACCGAGGCTAGTGTCGACTTTCGGAGCGTTGCATTGTGGTAGCTATCCCACAGTTCTCGCAGTCTCCGCCGCCCATTGGAATTCTGGGTTGAGCTCCCAATGCCTGATGAGGCAAAAACATTGTCATGGGTGGCTCTGGATACATGTTGTCAGGCCTCCCTCCCTCAGTGAAAGCAACGGCAAAAAATCGTTTCTCGCCTTTTTTCCTGGGTTACCTATGCAGACGACATACTATGGCAAGCATGGAGCCCGCTCAGCTCACTGCCACTGTATGTCTCCTGAGTGCTGCTGGCAGATGCGGTACTGCAGTGCTACACAGCAGCATCCCCTTGCTTTGCCTTGCGGATGGCAGACGACTGCTAGCCGTCATCATCATCCTGTGGGTACTCCCGGCCAACCTCGGTTAGGTTGGTTGGGGGCACCTGGGCAGACATGGGTGCTCCTGGCTGGCCTCGGTGAGGTTGGTCGGGGCGCCTGGACAAAAATGGGAATGACTCCAGGTCATTCTTTTCTTTAAGTTTCGTCTAATGGAGATTCAGTCCTGCCTGGAATATCATGCGAGCTGGAGGCTTCTGCCTCAGGCTGCTCTCCCAGTTGGCAGCACTGCGCGGTCGCACCTACCCCAGCCTACCTCTTGCTCCCATGGCTCATGAAGCCTGGACAGTAGTAAGGAGCAGTTCAACTATAGGCTGAGCAAGTGCAGAATGGTGGTAGAATGTGCTGTTAGACATTTAAAACCTTGCTGGCGCATTTTACTGACTCAGTTAGACCTCAGCGAAACCAATATGTGCTCCACAATATCTGTGAGAGTAAGGGGGAGATGTTTATGGAGGGATGGTAGGTTGAAGCAAATTGCCCGGCTGCTGATTACGTGCAGCCTGACACCAGGGCAGTTAGAAGAGCACAGCAGGGCACACTGTGCATCAGAGAAGCTTTGAAAACCAGTTTCATAACTGGCCAGGCCACAGTGTTAGAGTTCTGTTTGTTTCTCCTTGATGAAAATCTGCCCCCTTGGTTCATGCTACTTCCCTGTAAGCCAACCGCCCTCCCCTCCCCCCTTTGATCTCCGTTTGCAGAGGCAATAAAGTCATTGTTGTTTCAGATTCATGCATTCTTTATTAATTCGTCACACAAATGGGGGGATAACTGCTGAGGTAGCCCGGGAGGGGTGTGGGAGGAGGGAAGCACAGGGGTGGGGTAGTTGTAGGGGCACCCCCTAGAATGGCATGCAGCTCATCATAGAAGCGGCATGTCTGGGGCTCTGACCCGGAGCAGCCTTTTGCCTCTCTGGTTCTTTGGTAGGCTTCACGCGGCACTGCTGCAGGTCCCAGTTATAACCTCTGTCCTTCATGCCCTTGGAGATTTTTTCAAATATTCCTGCATTTCGTCTTTTGGAACAGAGTTTGGATAGCACGGATTCATCTCCCTATACAGCAATCAGATGTAGTACCTCCCGTTCGGTCCATGCTGGAGCTGTTTTGCGATTCTGGGTCTCCATGGTCACCTGTGCTGATGAGCTCTGCATGGTCATCTGTGCTGATCTGCTTACTACACTGGCCAAACAGGAAATGAAATTCAAAAGTTCACGGGGCTTTTCCTGTCTACCTGGCCAGTGCATCTGAGTTGAGAGTGCTGTCCAGAGTGGTCACAATGGAGCACTCTGGGATAGCTCCTGGAGGCCAATGCCATTGAATTGCATCCACACTACCCCAAATTCGACCCAGCAGAGTCAATTTCAGCGCTAATCCCCTCGTTGGGGAGGAGTACAGAAATTGATTTTAAGATCCCTTTAAGTAGACAAAAATGGCTTTGTCCTGTGGACGGGTGCAGGGTTAAATCGATCTAACGCTGCTAAATTTGACCTAAACTCATAGTGTAGACCAGGGCTAAGAGTTATAACCAGTGGAAAAATAAAAAAATGTAACTTTAGACATCAGTAGAAAAAATAAGACACTATTCACAGTTTCCACTTCTCAACATCTGTTTCAAACAGTCTAGTGTATGGGGCCTATCTGATAGCAAGTTTGTGACCTCAGTCCAGTTCCAAGTGGACAAACGTTCACATCATAAAACCCCCATCATAACGGGCACTAGCTGACAGCCTTGTTGCCATGTTGCCAGCCTTCACAGAAAGACAGGTGACTGACATGGCACAGAGTCACATATTTCAAATCCAGAAGGGACCATTGTGATCATCTAATCTGACCTTCTGTATAACACAGGCCACAGAACCTCCCTTGCACAGGGCTTCCTTTCAAGGAAATCCATCCAGATGAGGCACATTGGCATGATAATATAAGGAAACTGAATACATTATGTGGATAAATACAGACTTTAGCCTCCAGAGCTGTCACTTTGGCACCTTCCATGGGCACGACTTTTCCAAAGTTTTCTTTCTTTATTATGCTCACTAGGGTTAGAAATGAATTCCAGGCACTGAGAACAAAGAGTCCGCTTTCTTTCAGGCGCATATGCACTTAGTATTTTTAGGGAAAACATCACTTTAAACAGCAAAGAAAGATATTGCATTCTAGGTATCAGGGTCTTTTAACCTCTTTTTTAC
Organism: Mauremys mutica; assembly: GCF_020497125.1. Lineage (NCBI taxonomy): Eukaryota > Metazoa > Chordata > Testudines > Geoemydidae > Mauremys > Mauremys mutica. The sequence goes on along the minus strand of NC_059077.1, from coordinate 22,567,363 downwards.
TTGTATTCATGTTGTTGTTGTTCCAGACATTTCCAATTAAATATATTTTGTTTGCAATGCATGTTCTTGGATTATTTCTTAGCCATGACTCAAATGTTCTGGTGATCATCTCATGAACAGGCTTTATGATGAAGTTTGATGGAAGCATTCCAATAATGTTTTTTTTTTGCGTGGGGGGGGAGAAGAGAAAGCTGCATCTGAGCAAACTGCATCAGAGCAATATATAACAATTTGCTCCATGAATTTTGTCTAAGTGCTCACTGCCAGTTATGTAAAACGTTTTTTTTTTATTTGTGTCCTCTTTATATGGAAATATTTGAACTAAAAAAAAATACTGAAGTTGAAAGTTATTGCAAGATGCTATAGTTCATATGTAAGGACTTTGCCCGTATCTAGTTCTAGGAAGCCCTAAAATAGGATTTTGAGTGACTTTACTATTAGCTACTTAGTAAAAGCTTTGTTATCCAGCATGTTGAAAGAATGGGAGGTGCCAGTAAGTCAAAAATTCCAGTTAACTAAGAGGGAGGGAGTTTGGGTGCAGGAGGGGTTTCAGGGTGCCAGATCCAGGCAGTACTCACCTCGGGTGGCTCCCTGCAAGCAGCGACATGTGCGGAGAGGCACAGCCAGACAGTCTTGCGCGCCACCCCCACCTGCTGGTGCCGCCCCCGCACTGTCATTGGCCGTGGTCCCCAGCCAATGGGAGCTGCAGAGCCAGTGCTCGGGACGGGGCAGCACACGGAGACCCTGTGGCCATTCCTCTGCCTAGGAGCATTGACCATAGCCAATGGGAGCTGTTGGGGTGGCGCCTGCGGGTGGAGGCAGCGCGGCCTGGCCACACGTCTCCGGACATGTCGCGGCTTGCGGGGAGCTGCCCGAGATGAGCACCACCCAGATCTGGCACAACAAAACCCCTCCTGTGCCCTAACTCCCTGCCCCATCCTGTAACCAAACTCCCTCCCAAAGCCCATGCCCTGCACCCTCTCCCAAAATGCCAGTTTACAGAGCTTTCCGGTTTGTGAGTGCCAGATAACACAGCTTTTCCTGTATATGAACTAGGGTAGGAGGATTCCAGACCAACTTTCCCAGGTCAATAAAAGGATTACCATGATTCAAAGCCTGTAACGAGGGGCAAATGGATGGACTCCTACTTTCTTCATGGGGAAAATAAAAACACGTCTGATTTGTTCTGCACAATCATTCCTTCCCCAGCTCTTTCAGTAATATGGGCAATTTGTTCATCATCTTTAATATTTCTCCTCGCCTCCCCTGCCAAGTGGCTTCTGCATTTACACACGCACTTCTCGGTATGAAGCTCAAACTGGTCTCCCTCTTTCCATCTTCTTCCTGTTTAGAAAAGGGGTGGTGGCGGGGGAGAGGAAATACTTTATTGTTGCCACTTCCAGCCTCAGAACTCTGGCCTACAAGGGGCTGCAATTTGCACCCTCACTATTAACAAATCCCAAGCACTAAATCTGCCTACAAGACCCTCACATGTCCTTGTGACCACAAGGCCTGACTATTTTAATGCCTTCTTAGCAAGGCTTTCAGAAAAGCTAATGGAGAATGCATACACACGCCTGGTTTTTGTTTGTTTGTTTTTAAATTCTACAGTGATCACTGTCACCATTACGGGGATAGCTGCACGTCTTCCCCCTCTGAGTGCATCCCTTTGGATGTCAGCCCCCATGCCTTTACCTCTCCTGGGGTGGAATCACTCGATGCTCCCACACTTAGACCATTCAGGACAAACTGCTGAGAAATAGACACACTCCAAAACTGGTGGTTATTCTTCCGTAAGATATACCAAACCACAACAAAAGTAAACTTCTGTCTCAGCACATTGGCTAAGCAGAGGTCAGAAATGAAGCCCCCTTAGGTATTCCAGTTCTGGATTCAACACCAAGATTTAATGATGAGTGGTTATTTAAAATCAATTTAATCAAGCAAAGGGTTCTTCTAATCCCAAAGGACCAGCCCCATACCAGGTCAATATACAACTCAGATTTTACCCAAGAAAGCGGTGAGAGTTAAAATTGATTAAAGGAATCAAATACATACAACAATTGCGGTGTTCTTGCATCAGGTTTGGCGCAGTGATGGAATAAACTGCTGACTTAAGTCAGGTCTCTGGTTGCTTCCAAATAATTGGATTGTCCTCAGTCCCCTGCTTAGAATGCTTCCATTAGTATAAGTCGATAGTCCAGAGGTAAGAGCAGGAAAGAGGCAAAATGGAGATGTTTCCAGGGTCTTTTATAGCTTCTGCCACATGGAGGGAAAGATCTCAGTTTCAGTTTGTGGAAAATTACAGGCACACAAGATGGAGTTCAGTCTAGTCACATGCCCTTGCATGCTTTGATGAGTCATAACAGAGGTCATTACCCATAGTCTAGCTAGAACATCCCCAGGAAGACCCATCAGGTAGAGATAAGCCTCTTCTATGGTGCACTGCAAGTTGTGTTTTTCAATGGGCCATTCAACTTGAATAGTATCAGAGGGGTAGCCGTGTTAGTCTGGTTCTGTAGAAGTAACAAAGAATCCTGTGGCACCTTATAGACTAACAGACGTTTTGCAGCATGAGCTTTCGTGGGTGAATACCCACTTCTTCGGATGCAAGCATCCCTTCACACTGTGCTGGCTAAACTAGATGTAGGTACCTTGTGGGTGTTACCCAGGAGCAAACATTTGAAATACAGGTACATAGTCAATATTCATAACTCCTGATACAAAAATGATGCATGCAAAGAGGATAATCATATTCAGCAAACCATAACTTTGCCATTGACACCTTACAGGACATACTTCGTACAAGATTTGTTGCTATCGTATAACAATGGTAGCAACAATGATTTACATGGTCATATTTTAATCATATAACATCACAAAAGCATAAGGATTTTTAAAGAGAGATGGATATTAATACAGCAAGTGGTCTACACATATGTCTATCTTACCTAGAGTCCTACCATCCTTGGAGAGAGACCCTACACAGGCCTCACTTTTCCAGCGACCCCTCACTTCTGGGGTCTGGTTGTCAGTCTATTTCCCCTAGCTGTCTTTCTGCTTGAGGGAGTGTGACCTTTTAAATCTAGACAGGGTCTTTGTTCTGAGGTGTTCACAAGCTTGGATCTCCCCCCCCTTGACAAACTGGTCCAGGGAGCTCAGCAGAGGGACAGAGGCTTTTGCATTGTTGCTTCAGTGTGGACATCTTGAGCCATTTTGTTTGTTTCCCCAACAGTCCTATTGATTTAACCTAGTAGTCATACAGTAGACATCCTGACAACCAGGTCAACATACAGGATTAATAAATTACTACAGAGTATCAGAGAGGTAGCTGTGTTACTACAGAGCAGCCCCACTGCTGCCACAATCATATTATGCTGACCCTGCATTCTTTATGTGGGCTGATGGGGGAGGCCAGTTAGCCTGGTTAGCCGCACTGTGGGAGGACTTGGGTAATTTTGAGGTTTTGTCCGTGAGCCTCATACTGGCTAGTAGCCATGCTCAGGCACCATCTCCATTTCAGGAATTTCACCACTGCACCTTAGGTTATCCTTTTCCTCAAAGTATTTAACCTCCTAGGGGTCCCTCCTATGAAGGGCTAATCTTGATACTTGACCTTGAGGGATAATGATGACTTCTAGGCCTGGTCTACACTGGGGGGGGCTGGTGGGAAATCGATCTAAAATATGCAACTTCAGCTACGAGAATAGCGTAGCTGAAGTCGACGTGACTTAGATAGACTTACTTGGCATCCTCGGGGCGCGGGATCGATGGCCGCCGCTCCCCCGTCGACTCCACTTCCGCCTCTTGCTCTAGTGGAGTTCTGAAGTCAATGGGGAGCGTGTTTGGGGATCGATGTATAATGTCTAGACGAGACGCGATACATCGATCCCTGATAGATCGATCACTACCCGCCGATCTGGCGGGTAGTGTAGACATACCCCTAGTTTACTTTTCTAATTCTACTTCCATAGCTCACCATAGATGACCTCAACAGAGAGGCTGTAGTCTAGTTTGGAAAAAAAATGCTTTGCTTTCTGGCTGTATTTATTCTTCCTACATTGTTCCTTCCTCCCTATCATGCAAATAGTATTGTCTCAGAGGAGTCCAAGGTTCAAAGTCTTCATTCTTTCACTGCAGGATGGCTTCACAAACTGGCACTGTCTGATAGTAAATTCTATGTAAGCAATAAGTATTATCTGCAAAGCATTTTAACAAACCTTTGCAAATCAATCATTATACCACCCTTCACTTAGGGCACTAAGAAAATACTATTCCCCTTTGTACTGAAGGGGAGGCAGAGGCATAGAGAAATTAAAAGACTTGTTCAAGACCATCTAGTCAGGCATTGGCAAACTGGGATTAAAACTCAGAAGTTTCTCCCTTCTGGTCTGCTCAGCAGACCACTAAATTAAGCTGTTTCATGTACATTGGGGTTGTAATTCCTTATGTTCTGAATACAAAGGAAGTTCTTTAACATCAAATATATGCTCTTTGAAGAAAGGGGTTTAATTGTTTTTGCAAGGTACCCAGAATACTTATGTTCACTTAAAAAGTAATATAGAATAATTGACAGTGCATGCGTGGTGCTTGGGAATATTTCAGTGCTTTCCTAGTTGTTTTTGTCAGAACTGCTGGAGTTATACTAAGTGCAGCCTAATTGGAAAAAGAATGAGCAGCCCAATGCTGGACTCAGGTTTGCTTTGGGGTTTCTTGCTTGGTTCAGTGCTTCGTTCTTCTCCCAATAACAGCAGGAGGATGAAGGTAAGAAGCAGCAGTGAAGTCTGCCTCTTATGGGAAATGCTATGATGATTTTTTGTGTGCATGTGGACTAGCTCCTGCCAATCTTTCAAAGGAAAGGCAAATGAACGCTCTCTCAAGCAGATTTAATTGGTGCTTGAAATCTCACTCAAGCACATTGTTCAGAAGCCATTGTGAAGATCCCTTGATATAATCAGACAATTGTCTTCTGTATGTGGGATTAGCCGACTGGGTGATATCAAATGTTGGCTTCTCTGTTCTAGTATGACACACTTGAGCCAGAGAGAAGAAAACAGGGCAAACATATCTTTGGGATGTGGGACAGCCACAAGAAAATCCAGACTGTCTCACCCACATCAGAGCTGGTGACAAATCCACTAGCAGAAGACCACAGCCCTCTTGCAAGACATACCAGCTATAACTTCTTACCCCCACTTCCTTCCACCTTAAAATATTGCCTGCCACCGCATTTTTGTTTTAATATATTTTTGTTCCAATAAAAACATTTATAACATGTTTTCCAAAATGCTTAAAGTTAAAAAATAAATTAAAAAATAGAATTGGAAGAAAATTTGTTTATTGGAAAACATCTGTGTATCCTTAAAGTAATAAAATGTACAGGAGTTCATTACCTATCCATTCCTGTATTTTTATAAAGGGTTATTAGTTCTGCACAATTTTCCATTAGCATATGCATTAGAGATTCCATAGTAAATAGAGCAACTGTTTCTTTCCATGGCAAATACAGCAACTATTTCTTTTTAACTTTGGTTTTTTCAATGACCTGAATTGAATTGAAACAAAACAAAAAGAAATAAAATGTTAAAAATATTCTATAAAAATGGTACATCTGTTAAGGCTGCCTGAGGACAAGTTGTTTGATAAATGTCTACTTTTTTTCAGACATGGGAATTCTTAAGCAAAGTGGGATGCTTGGTATGTTCATTTGCATGCCAATACCCAGAATGCTCTTCCAGCTCATAGCTATTTGATATCTGTCTCCAAGCTGTGGAAAGAAAACAAAAGGTTTTGATGTCCTTTGTTGTGTGGGCACTGAATTCTTTAGTATGGCGTAGGGGTGTTATTGTGCAAATTAAAGTGGAGACCCTTTTTTCAGTTTCTAGAGGACTTTTGTTTTGTTTTGGTCTTAGACTTGTTCATTGTAAGGCAGATGTAATGTAGATAAGGTAAGCAAGTGTTGATTGGACACTCCCTGTGTTAGACCCTGCTGAGTTAATCTCACAATAATAAATTAGAACTTATTGCATTTTTTATTTTCAAAGTGCTGCACAAAATGTATCTAATTAACTTCCCGCCCCTCCACCCCTGACTCATTGAGATAGGCAAGATGGTAACCTGACAAAGAATATATCTGCAGATCAGGCCTGCTCTTCAATGTCTGTAACTTGGGCAGAATCTAAAAATAGGTCCTGTTGAGAAATAAAAGACTTTTCCCCCTTTTCTAAACAAGCAAACACCATGCATTCACTTCTGAGAAAACAAAGTAATCGCTTGGAAGCAATAAATCGAGTGTGATTGAACTTGGGGAGTATCATGTGTATTTCTTTTTGTTTAAATTACTCTTCAAATAAAAGTAAAACCTCTGACTGTCTTTTTCAGATGCTATTAATGATGAAGCAGTATATAAAATAATATATTACCAATTCCTCTGCAATGCCAAAGACATCTGTATAGGAGATTTGCCTGAGTAGAGCCTGCAGGACTGGATGCACAGGAAGTACTATTGATATAAGTAGGAAATATACTTCATTAGGAACAGCAAGACTGGGTTGCATATTTTTGCCCCTGTACTCTTTAGGCAAAGGTTTTTTGACCAGAGCTTAGCTTGTATATTTACGGTACTATGTCCTCTGACATGGGTGACAAAAAAAATGCCACAATTTAGATAAACATGAGGGAATAGAAATTTCCATTGGCCACTTGAATGAAATTAAGATTGTTTTCCTTTCTATGGGTCTGGACCTAAAGATCACTGGAATGAGCGTACCCCTTCACCTGGCTTCCCAGTCAAGAGCAATGACCAGATCAATAGCTTTACAACAGACTAGACCAGCTGTCCTACCTCTGTCTTAACTTCCATTTTCTCTCATTATATCCTCCTCCAGTGAACTGCATTATCAGCAGATCCATCTTTGGGGCTGTTTCCCCACTTACACTGTCCCCACAACTGTCAGTTTCCCACAACTTACAGTCCCCCAACTGACTTCTGACTGAGAAAACCCCGTAGGCTTCTGCCAGCAGCACTTGCATTACTGTGAGTGAGCAGCAGCTCGTAGGCCCTTCCTCTGCGTTGTCAACGGAACCCCCATCCACAAGCTGGGGGCACCTTAATGAATATCTGATTCAGCTGAAAAATGTCATGGAGAGCCAAGACAAAGGGGACCTAGAGTCCAACAGCTCTCAACAGTTGTGGCAACAGCCACTGAGAGAGAGGAGGCAACACTGGGCAAGGGGAGGGTGTCAGAGTAAGGGAGAGACCTAGCAGCGCTTCACTCAGAAATGAGGCAGTTAGAGGACAGGGTGAACAAACCCCTTTGAGATGAGAGAGTAAAAGGAGGCATGGAAGACCTCCCAGTGAGGAGAGTAAGGGGGCAGCATGGACCTCTTGTGCAGGAAGGGAAAGAGAAGGCACGGCTGGGGAGAGAATTGAATATAGGGAGCAGCACAGTAAATAAAGGGATTAGCCTTTAAGGGGAGTTATTTTAGAGTTGTACACAGGGGTATAACTAGAAGTAACGGCATGGAATTAACAAAAATAGAATTCAGGCGGAAGAAGAAAACTTTCCAGAGTGGGAGGTGTGTGTATTAGACTCTGGTCTTTTCTCCCAAGAGAAGTGACAGAAGCCCCATTGCTGAGGACTTTTAAAACTAGACTGAATACTAAAAAGTACCCCAAAAAGAGCCAGCCTGCAGTGGCAGGGAGAGGGTCTGGATGACCTAATAGGTCTTTTCCATTCTCAATTTCTCTGATTCTGTTAGTTATGTTCCTCCTGTGTTATGACCCTTGCACAAGTAGCTAGGCTCCACTTCTGAACCAAAGGAGGCTCAATAGTGGCCTGAAGAGCCCTACAAAAGTCATCTCACTAACATTTCTGAAAATCATTGATTTGCAGTACAGACTTTGGACACTAGAGTGAGCTGGGACTCATGGCCGTTCCTTAGACTAACTCTCTCTAAAAATAAAGAGTTAGTTTTACATAGATCTAGCCTGAGTTAATGATGAAGGAAGATGAAAGGGCATGTACCAAATCCTTCAGACTATGGGTATTTTTACAGAATTTAGTCAAACTCAGCAAATTAAAATTTGCCATTGTCTTTATGATGTACAAGCTTATAATGCACATTTTCCATGAGAAAAATCTGAGGCTAAGCTGTAGCCTTCAATTTTGAGTTAGTAGTTTGCTTAGTAAATAAGTTAAATTGGGAGTTCGATTAGACAGAAATGCCCTGGAAAGGGAACATATGTTTATTATTAAATTAGCACTTTAATAAACTGCAAATGGCAGAACTCCTAAAGTGCACAATTGAATTATTTGAATAAGCACTTGCTGTTTTGGAATAAAACCTGTCTTCCTGCACTGTAAGCTATTTTGTTTCATATTTCAGTACACAGGTACAAATGTTTTTGAATTAGGATTTGGTTTGGCTAAAAAATTGGATGCATCTATGGAAATTATCCAAGCCTCATACATCTGCCAAACTGGGCTTTGATCCTGCTGCATGCTACTGCGTAAGCATTTGTAGGATCAGGACGTTACACTGGAAGTCTTGAGAGACTAGGCCTTTGCCTGAGATTTTCGCTTACATCATGGCTGGAAATAACATAATAGCAGCTTTTTCTGCAGAACCTCAGCTCTAGGCCCAGCTACAAACTGGAATCTGAACATTTCAGAAAGGCATGGTGCCAACCCTGGGGTAGGTTCAGGGAGATTCTGTTTACCATGAACTTCTTCAGTCTCAGTTTCAATATAGCTATTAGTGTTTACAGATTAAGAAAAACAAAACAATCCAACAACTATAAATTAAGTACATGAAAGAATATCCATTTCTATATCTGTATTTGTATCTAAAATAAGTCATATGTTGTATTTACTTAGCAAGTAATTTGGTGTGTTTCAGCGTAAAGGGAACAAATGGACTTACACTTTTTTTTTTTTTTTGCTTCTTTATGAAGTACAATGGCGCCTTTAAGGAGTTGTTTTAAAGATAGTTCTCTCTTTTACATTGGGAAGATTCTAATGATCGGAGAACTAGCAAAATGTTGAAATCACAAGAGCCAAAAAAAAGTGAAAGCTGAGTAACTGAAATAAGATGTTTAGTCAGAATGTTTAAAACCCTTTGTTTTTAATTTGTTAATATCTATCTTCTGCAGAAAAGGACCTAGGGGTTACGGTGGACGAAAAGCTGAATATGAGTCAACAGTGTGCCCTTGTTGCCAAGAAGGCTAATGGCATTTTGGGTTGTATAAGTAGGGGCATTTCCAGCAGATCGAGGGATGTGATCATTCCCCTCTACTCAGCACTGGTGAGGCCTCATTTGGAGTACTGTGTCCAGTTTTGGGCCCCACACTACAAGAAGGATGTGGATAAATTGGAGAGAGTCCAGCGGAGAGCAACAAAAATGATTAGGGGGCTGGAGCACATGACTTATGAGGAGAGGCTGAGGGAACTGGGATTGTTTAGCCTGCAGAAGAGAAGAATGAGGGGGGATTTGATAGCTGCTTTCAACTATCTGAAAGGGGGTTCCAAAGAGGATGGATCTAGACTGTTCTCAGTGGTAGAAGATGATAGAACAAGGAGTAATGGTCTCAAGTTGCAGAGGGGGAGGTTTAGGCTGGATATTAGGAAAAACTTTTTCACTAGTAGGGTGGTGAAGAACTGGAATGGGTTACCTAGGGAGGTAGTGGAATCTCCTTCCTTAGAGGTTTTTAAGGTCAGGCTTGACAAAGCCCTGGCTGGGATGATTTAGTTGGGTTTGGTCCTGCTTTGAGCAGGGGGTTGGACTAGATGACCTCCTGAGGTCCCTTCCAACCCTGAGATTCTATGATTCTATTCAGCTTTATTGGCTAATTAAGCTCTAAGACTCAATACCTTTTCTCTGCCGAGAGCCCTCAGAAGGCCTCCATCAATACCAGGAAATAGAATTGACATTCCTGATAATGTTACAACGAACCTCCCTCTTCCCCCACAAAACAAAACAAAACAAAACACACCAAACCCATTGAGATCCTCTTTATATATCATTACGGAGAAAAAAAAGGGGAGACAATCCCAACTTCTAAAAAAATCCTTTACGCACCACCTTTACAGACCCAATCCAATGCTGTGAGTGCCTCCTGTGAGTTCTCCAGTGTCCATTAACAGTGATGGAGAAAGTAAGATAGTGTCTCCTCATTGAAAGAACAAAGAATGTAGGCCGTACTTACAGGTGGGGGGCTCTATTCTGGGAAGCAGTGACACCAAAAGAGATTTGGGGGTCATGGTGGATAATCAACTGAACTTGAGCTCCCAGTGCAATGCTGTGGCCAAAAGGCCTATTGCAGTCCTGGGACACAAACAGGGGAACCTTGTGTAGAAGAGGTTATTTGACCTCTATATTTGGCAATGGTGCAACAGCTGCAGCAATACTGTGTCCAGTTTTGGTGCCCACAATTCAAAAAGGACGCTGATAAGCTGGAGAGGGTTCAGAGAAGAGCCACAAGAATGATTCAAGGATTAGAACACATACCTTCTAGTGACTGAGCTCCTTGAGTCTATCTATTTAGCTTACCAAAGCAAAAGTTAAGGGATGATTTGATTATAGTCTATAGGTATCCACATGGGGAACAAATATTTAATAGTGGGCTCTTCACTCTAGTAGAGAAAGGTGTAACATAAGCCAATGGCTGGAGGTTTAAGCCAGACAAATTTAGACTGCAAATAAGGCATAGCTTTTTAATGGTGAGAGTAATTAACCATTGGAACAATTTACCCAGGGGTGTGGTAAATCTCCATCACTGTCAATTTTTAAATTGAGACTTGATGTTTATTTAAGAGCTATGCTCTTGTAACTATTCTGAGGAAGTTCTGTGCCCTGTGTTATACAGGTCAGACTAAATGATCGCAATGGTTCCTTTTGGCCTTGGAAGCTAAAAGGAGAGAAGACTGGCAGTGATGAGAACAGTGCCCTCTGCTGTTACTCTTACTGCACAGTGTGGAGGGGCACCAGTAACTTTACTTTTGCAGAGTACGGGTGCCTATTTTGAGGCCTGTAACAGAGTCCACTCGCCACTGTGGTTTTCTTTGTGTCAGGTAACTTGACCCTCCGGCCAGGTCTCAGTCTTTTAGCCCATCCCTTCTGGAATCACCACTGTCCAAACTAAAAGTTCAAAAAACTGTCTTTGACAGAAGAAGAGCTTCCACCCTCTCAGGCTCTTCTTTAGCCACACTCTGTCCCCGTTATTCAGGGTCTCTCCCAAGCCTCCCTGCTCATTCAGGGGCCAGTGGGATCCATTTTGCTCCTTTCAGTCTCTCCCCTCCAGTCTTTCCCTAGCTGGGCCCTCTCATTACTTAAACCTGGCTTTTGCCATATAGGAATCACCCAATTCCTCTCAGATGAGGCCCATCCCATAATCAGCATTGGCTTAGCTCCAGGCTCTCCAGCTCCTGGGGCAAGCCACCCTGTTATAGATAGGGTTACAAACCTTGTATTTCAAAAAGTAAAGGAGTGTTTTCCTAGCACTCCTGCCCCACCCCTTCTCTCAATATATCAATAAGCAGTACTCACCTACATTCACCAGCAGTATTTTTTGCTGCCTTTCATGGCACTCAACAACTCCCAATCTTGTACAGAGATGAAAAAATAAAGGACATTGCTTATAATAAGGGACTTTTGGGCAACCCTAGACAGGGCCATTGAATGTTGATCCAGGTAGGACACCATAAGTACATGTGTATCTGACACTATCTGTTTATAATGATTGTAATAGTGGGACAGGCAGAGTGGAGGTTTATATTTCAATACTGGGCATCACAGCCATGTCATGAGTGGCCAGAGCTAATAGTCAAAGCCAGGGCCCACAGTCACAAGACAGGAGTCAGCTGGATCAGGATACCAGGAGGTCAGAAACAGAACACAAACTGGAGATCAAAACCACGCGTCAGGAACCAGAAGATCAGACTCAGGAGACAAACTGGAGATCAGAACTACAAATCAAATGCCAGGAAATCAAGCCAGGGGAGCAGGAAGCACATACAGTCGAGAACAGAGGGGAACCCAGTTGTTCAGTTGGCTTCCTGGTCCTGCTGCTGGCTTAAATAGAGCCAGGAGGCCAATCAGCTGCTCCAGGACTCCACCAATAGGACTGCAGAAGTGGCATTGCAAAGTAAGGCTGGGCTTTGTGAGTCCCAGGTAAGCCAGTATTGACAAGCTACCAGATGGAAGGTTGGTGTGTAGCTGTGTTTATAAACCCTACAGCCCTAGGTTTGAGACCTGTGGGTTGTGATACTAGCCCCTCTTTGGGGAAGTAGCTATTTATGTCAAAGTATGGAGTGGTTTTGTGATACAGTCAAATGCACACTAAGAACTAGATGAAAACTGTCACATGAATGTCACGGATAACCATCCAAGGCAGACTTGAGCCCTAAAAGTTGATTTACTTTGCTACTATATTTATGATTATGTGCAAAAGTTTTTTATATGCAACTCCCACTGGTGTTTGCATTCACAGAGAAACAAAAAAGGTGGTCTCCCTACAATCTCAAATAATTCATAACATGAAATATGGCCACATGACTCTAACAGAGGTGATCCCTCCTCCTAACCCAATTCAGCACTGATAATAGGAAATTAGCTCCTTTGTTTCTAAATTTGATCCACAGTGCATAAAACCTTGGCCATCTAAAGAGTGAAAATATTGATCATTAATTGGCTCCTTATGTGGTAATCTCAGAGACAACAACACAGCCAGCACGGTTGTCTGTGTTTCCAAACAAGTTAGCTCTTGCTGCTGGATCTTTTACAGTTTGGCTTTGACTCCACTGACTGTCATGCAAAAGAGAAGTATGCTGGGAGGAGATACCATGGGGAAAATGGTATTGCATACTGTTACATTTTTAGGTAATTAAAATAAGCTTGTTTTCTAAATATTTCTCTGATGGCAGCAAATGCTTGGAAAATAAATAACAAAGAAGCATGGGAGTACTTTTTTTTAAATTGGAAGAATGTTTAGTAATATATTAACTCAAACAAAAATGTGTCTGTGACATTCTACTGTTAACTTATGTGTGCCATTCTCTGATGTAGGCAATGGTGTAACCACATGTATCCTGTTAAATAATAAAGTGAACGATAGCTAGTCTTGTTTATGTTAAAGGCTGGATCTTGCGCCATGCTGTATGTTGTGCTGGTGGCAGAAAGAGGGTAGGAAGCTGCTGTTCCTCCCACTCCATATGGGATTTCTCACTAGTGCTTGAGAATGATAGTAGGGGACGATAGTTCCTGCATTCCATGGGCCAGATCCTCAGGAGGGGTAAATCGGCATAACTCAAATGTAGTCAATGAAGCTATGCTGATTTGTGTCAGCTTGCAATCTTGTTTCCAAGGAGGCAGTTTTCCGGCTTGATGCATCTCTGGTTCTCCAACAGGCTAGCAAACAATGTGTATCCCATTACACAGTGCACTTGCAGGGTGGCAGGACTCTTAGATCAAAAGACATACCTGATAATATCCTTGCTTCCCTTAGCCGTGTTAGCTAAGGCAGGATTTTGTCCTAAGGGTTAGGTGGTCATTAATTATTATTATTATTTTGTACTATTGCTCATAGAGGCCCCAATTAGAGATCCACATTTTACACACATATAATTAAAAAACAGCCCCTTTTCCAAAGAGTTTCCAATGTACAGCATTTGTCACATTTCTAGATTTTAGAAGGATATCTCCACATTTTTCAGTGTTTCAGTATCCAAAGCAGGCAAACACTGTTTTCACCCTGATAAATACAGTAGAATTTGCTTGTATTGCTCTCTTTGGGAAACATTCTACCTGGTCCTTATAGTCAAATTGATAACAAGTAGCAGACACTACATTTCTTTTCAATGGCAATGGCATCATTAATTTAAATATTTTCAAGAGATGAAACCAACATCCAGGATCCCAATCCACCTGAACTTTGGTGTGATTGAAAGTTGAATTTTGCAAAGAGCCCTTATCTGTATAATGAATCAAACAAAATCCTAGACCCAAACAACCAAAGTTTGGGATGGGTTCATAACTGGGATCCCAGTTTTGCAGCCCATGTTAACTATTTTCACTGCAAATGCAAAACAACATTCACAGTAGAGCGCTATTTTACTTAAATTCATAATAAACCAAAAGAGCACTGACCTTTGTTTATATTTGGTATGGAAATTATATCCGCATTGTATCAGCAACTGGGCTACATAATAAGTGCACTTTTTGTTTTATGAATATCTGAGTAATACAATACTCCATTACCCTTGAATCTTTACCATCCCATTTCTGCTTGTGAGCTGGGTTATGGTCAGTCAATGTCCTTGTCTTTCTATGAAGCTTAAAAGCATTGAACAATTCCTAAATGTTTGTCCACACTGTCTGTCTGGCTCTTTGGCACTGACTCAATAGTCTGTAAAATCTTTACCTTACTGCAATATGAAAGCACAGGATGCACATGCCACATTTTCGGTTAGGTTGTTTAGAATGTGGTGAGTCACATTTGTACGGTACAGTTGGCTTTTATCTGCCTCTAATTACCTTTAAAATTGATCTTTATAACTGAAACTCAGCTGGTTCCTTTAATAAGGCCATGTTAACAAATGAGGTCACATTTTCAAGTTGGCAAGAGCCAGCCTGTTGTTTTCCAGGCTGCATATTAAAAAGTAGGTAGTAGTTCCTGCTGGCTAGGATTTTTTTTTTTGCTGTGAAGCATATGGAATGCCCCATGGGGAAGAGGTTGCTGGAACATAAGAATTGGCATACTGGATCAGATCGGAGTCCAGCTACTTGGAATCCTGTCTCTAATAGCGGCCAGCACCAGATGCTTCAGAAGAAGATATAAGAACCCTACAGTAGACAGATATGGGATAATCTGCTCCCCACATTAGGTTTCATCCTGATCTCTAATAGTCAGAAATTAGTTATAAGCCCTAAAGCATGAAGTTTAATCTCTCTTCTTTTATTATCAAAAGATGAAATACATCCTAGAATACTCAAGGAGCTGACTGAGTCGATATCTGAACCACTAGCAACTATCTTTAAAAAATCATGGAAGACAGGAGAGATTCCAGAGAGCTGGAAAAGGGAATATAGTGCCAATCTATACAAAAATAAATAAGGACAACCAGGGGAATTACATATGACAGTCAGCTTAACATCAGTACTCGGCAAGATAATGGTGCAAATAATTAATCAATCAATTTGCAAACACCTAGAAGATAATAAGATCATAAGTAACAGCATGGATTTGTCAAGAACAAATCAGGTCAAATCAACCTAATAGCTTTCTTTCCCTGGATAATAAGCTTTGTGGCTAGGGGGAAGCAGTAGATGTAGTTTATCTTGACTTCAGTAAGGCTTTTGATACTGTCTAGCATGACCTTCTCATAAATGAACTTGAGAAATACAACCTAGATGGAGCTATTATAAGGTGGGTGCATAACTGGTTGGAAAACTGTTCCCAGAGAGTAGTTATCAGTGGTTCACAGTCAAGCTGGAAGGGCAAATGAAGTGGGGTCTGCAGGGATCAGTTCTGGGTCAGGTTCTGTTCAATATCTTCATCAGAGATTTAGATAATGGCATAGAGAGTACACGTATAAAGTTTGTGGACGATACCAAGCTGGGAGGGGTTGTAAGTGCTTTGGAGGATGGGATTAAAATTCAAAATGATCTGGACAAACTGGAGAAATGGTTTGAAGTAAATAAGATTAAATTCAATAAGGATAAATGCAAAGTACTCCACTTAGGAAGGACCAATCAGTTGTACACATACAAAATGGGAAATGACTGCCTAGGAAGGAGTATTGCAGAAAGGGATCTGGGGGTCATAGTGGATCACAAGCTAAATATGAGTCAACAGTGTAACACTGTTGCAAAAAAAGCAAACATTCTGGGATGTATTAGCAGGAGTGTGGTAAGCAAGACATGAGAATTAATTCTTCAGCTCTACTCCACGCTGATTATTGTATCCAGTTCTGGGTGCCACATTTCAGGAAAGATGTGGACAAATTGGAGAAAGTCCAGAGAAGAGGAACAAAAATGATTAAAGATCTGGAAAACATGACCTATGAGGAAAGGTTGAAAAAACTGGGTTTGTTTAGTCTGGAGAAGAGAAGACTGAGAGGGGACAATGATAACAGTTTTCAAATACTGTTTGAAAAAGGTTGTTACAAGAAGGAGCGAGAACAACTGTTCTCCTTTATTTCTGAGGATAGGACAAACAGCAATGGGCTTAAATTGCAGCAAGGGCAGTTTAGACTGCACATTAGGAAAACCTTTCTGTTAACATAGTTAAGCACTTGAATAAATTGCCAAGGGCGGTTGTGGAATTTCCATCATTGGAGATTTTTAAAAGCAGGTTAGACAAACACCTGTCAGGGGTGGTGTAGATAATACTTAGTCCTCCCTTGAGTGGAGGGGACTGGACTAGAAGACCTTGCAAGGTCCCCTCCAGTCCTACGATTCTATGATTCTTCTACCTACCATGCTTCACCATGCTTGTCCCCTTCTTCCCCAACTTGTCCCTGTCCCAATTTGTCTCTTCCTCGTCCTGGCTCCTTGTCCTATTATCCTTGCCTACCCAGTCTGACTCTCCACTCCTCAGGCTTCTCATTGGCATGATCAATGCCTGGGCAGTCAGCCCAGTGGTCAGAGCAGCAGCAGTCAGAGGCCTGGAACAGCACTGTAGGTCAGAGCCAAGGTTCAGGGTCTGAGTCAGAGTCAGGAGTCCAAAAGCAAGCTGAAAGGCAGGTCCACGACCACAACTGGCATGGGAGTCCACCTTGTTGCACAGACACTTCTTGGAACTCCTCTTGGTCTTAAATAGAGTTCCTGGACCAATTAGGGGCCAAAAGGGAAGCTTTACGTCCGGCTTTCTAAGGTGGTACTTCCTGTGTTATTTATTGCCACAGTGTTTATACGGTAATGTATACAGCCCTATCACAGCTGCTGGGTAGCAGTGAGGAGACATCGGCTATCCCTAGGATCTGCAGAACTTCACCTCACCAGCACCTCCCATGCCCGTTAAGGGTGTTGCTGGATCATGCTCAACAGCGTGATTTTTGTGGAAGGCGTCCACAAGTTTTGATGAGTGGACTTGGTCATCTGGTTCCCAGGACTGTTCTTCAGAGCCTTCCCAGCCAGTGAGGTACAATAGCTTGCCCTGCTTTATCTTGGAGTCAAGCACACTGTGACTACATATTATTTGTGGTCCTGGACACATACCAGCAAAGGTGGTGGTTATTTTTGATGGGGGAATGGATTTTCCATGTAAGATTTTAGGAGAGAGGTTTGGAATACAGGGTGCAGCTTGAGAGATCGAGACAGGCAGAGTTTGAAGGTAACGGGGTTGATTTTTTGACAGATGTGGTAAAGCTCAAGGAACTGGTGACCTAGTTCACTGGAAGGCTGGTTGGTGCAGAGGTGTTTCACGGATAGGCACCCTTTTTGGCCTACTGAAAATGTTGGTCTCTCTCATTGTCGATGGTCTGCATGCTACTTGTAGGCCTTCTTTGCTTCCTTAAGGTGGCTTCTCAATTTCTCTTGGACCTGGTGAATCTGCTGAATCCAGTTGATAGCTGCCAGGTTTGGGGAGGCCAGAGGTAATGCCGGTGAACTGGGGATGGAACCTGTAATTGTCAAAGAAAAGTCTCTGCCCAGTGGAGACATGATCGGTGTTGTTATATGCAAATTCCGTGTAGGGCTAGTTATTCTGCTGATATTGTTCTAGTATGTGGTTTAGCCTCTCTGTCTGGCCATCTGCCTGTTGGTGGTATGTTGAAGAGATGTAAGCATGGACCCCTTGAAGGGCCTCACATCAGAAGCTCAAGGTGAACTGCAGGTCTCTATCCAAAGTGACACAGTTTGGAAGCCATGGAGACAGATGACATGCTCCACTAGGAGTTGGGCCATTTCTTTGGAGAATGGTAGGTGAGTGCAGGGGCAAAGTGTGCCATCTTAGTAAACTGGTCCATGACAGTCAGGACTAACGTGGCTGCTGGACTCAGAGAGTTCGATGATAAAATCCAGGGTGATAACAGCCCAAGGCCTGGGCCAGCCCTTCACGGGCAAGAGAAGGCAAAGGGATTTGTTGCGCAGTGTCTTGGTGCTGATGCACAAGTCATAGGAGTCAACATAAGTCTGTGTATGGCTTACATCCAGGGCCACCAGAATAAGTGATAGGTTTTAAGATAACCAAAATGGCTCGCTAGTGGAGAGTCATGGCATAGACACAGTGCTTCCACTCAAGGGCATCCCAGAGGCACATATCTTTGTCTATTTACCTCTTATGTAGCATTGTCACATGTAGTGTTGTCCTTTGTCTCTGTCCCTAGCTCTTTGGGAGAGACCCTCATTTCTGAGGCTGAAAATGATTAGATCTTAGAGGATGGCATTGTTAAGAAAGTTACAGGGCTTGAGGATGTAGGACAGTTCCCTGCTAGACATTTCTTGGCTTAAGTAATATTCCACCTTTCTAGATAGTGAGTCCACCTTCTCATTCCGGGCCTCCAGCCGGTAAGTGATGATATAGTCAAAGAGAGAGAAAAACACTGCCCACCTCACTTGCCTCTGGTTCAGTACTTTGGCCTTGTGTAGATATTCAAGGTTTTTGTGGTACCGGATACTGGGCTGCTTCAGGGTAACGACACCATTCTTCATAAGCGGCTTTGGTTGCCAGGAATTCCTTATCCAAGATCTCAAAATTTTATTCTGTGTGGGTGAGTTTCCTGGAGCAGTAGACACATGGATGTAATAACGATTCTGGACCATGTTGCTGAGACCACTGCTCCTATTACTGTGTTGGACACATCAGTTTCCACAATAAAGGCCTGCGTTGGGTCCAGGTATACCTGGATGGGGGCAGTGGCAAAGGTGATCTTGAGTCATTCACGGACATTTTGGGCTTTGTGGGACCAAATAAATCTGGCATTTTTGCAGAGGAGGGTGGTCATGGGCACTATTTGCCCTGAAAAATCTGAAATAAAACACTGATAGAAAATGAAGCCTAAGAAGCATTGTAGACTGGGGGTACTATGCAGAGTGGCTAACTCTGGTTTAGACATTGCATAGATTCAACCATAAGGGGCTATTGCCCCAGAGTGCAAATCTATACGGCAGTTGTAGCCTCGATGTGGGGTAGGATGTCTGCATTTTTTTTCTCAAAAATGGCCAAGTACTCTTGGTATTTGACAGAGAGGTGGGGGGACAATCCTGAGGGCAGCCCCATCTGACCTACCATCAGAGCCCAGAGTATCCTTGAAGTTGGCATTGCCTTATAGTGGACGGGTCTACCTGGATCTGAAGAATCATTGTCAGCCTTGCACAAAGGGTTGTGGAGAGCCAGCCGTGAGACACTGAGAATCAGGGGGAAATGCGAATAATGGATTGAACCAAACGGCAGTGTCTCTCAAGTGTCCTTAAATGGGGATTTCCAGGGGTTCAGTCTCTTCTACCACTGGACCTGAGGACAGGAAGGACCCTCCTATCCTGTCCACAAGGTCTGGGGTAGGTTTTGGCTGTACAGGGATTTGCAGATCTGAACCATGTTGATATCAATAAAGTTATCAGCAGCACCGGAATCATTAAGGGCCCATAGCACAGGTATTGGAAGGCTCTCGTTCGGAATGCGTAATTGTATCATACTTGAAAGTGTGGTGAGGACCCATGTGGCCCAGGATGCATCCCAGTCAAGATCAGGGAGGTGGGCTGTCCCAGGCTATAACCCCTTGGTCACACCCATGCCAAGCCCCTCTACCAAGCCTGAGGTTGGTCGTTTCCCTGATCTCTCCAGGCTGGTGTTCGCAAAGGGCAGGCAGCAAGAGCGTGACCTGGCTCAGAGCAATAAAAACATAGGTTATTATGCCAGTGTCACTCCCTGTCCTGGGTGGTCAAATGCCAGCAAGCTAGATCGACCTGCCTGGGCTCAGGGGTCTGTGGATGACAGTGTGGGTAGGACAACTGCAACACCCCTTTTTTCTCCTCTTTTTGCTCACGCTACTACTGAAGTCAAGACTTTAGTCTGTAGAGAAAACTAGTACCTTCTTTAACCTCCATGTGTTTGGAAATGAAAGGCAAAGACATGGCAAAGGCACAACAGCAGCTGAAGACATGCCTTGACTACAGAAATACAGGTGATAATTTTCCTTATGAATATTAGCCACTGGAAGGGATAGCAACATATTCAAAATCCTTCCATGCTTTGTAATATTCCTCTAGGTGATTATTTCCACTTGGAAGAGGTGGTACTACTAAAGAGGAATGAACTTCAAATGGAAAAATAATTATATGTACACGTTTTCCTACTTTGAAACATTAAAAAAGATGCTTTGGCTCATCCCCTTTAGGATTTACAGTCTTCTTTCAGACAGTTAATAAGTCTTAGCATTTCTGAAGCTGATGATGAATGACTAGAAACTGAAAGTGCTATAAACAAAATTTGACAACTTTAGAATCATCATAAAAATGACAAACTATTCCTCCATTTGAGTAAGGTAGATAGAGTTTAACATTCACGCAGGATATAGTGTAAATTGGAAAAGGACCAAGAAATATAATTCAGACGTATGGTCCTGATGGAATACTACTGCACCATAACGTTATTTGCAAAACTTCAGCAACCACAAATGATCGATAGCATATTTTCAGGATTCTCTAATAAGATATACTGGGCCAGACTTATCCCTGCCATAATTCCATTGAGTAAGCAGGGAAGGAGAGAAAACGCCCCTGCTACCCTATCAAGGAAAGGCTAATGAGGTATCCCTGGTTCCAGGACTGGTTACTGTTGCTCCCAGCAGACAGCGAAGAGGAGCCAGGCATGCTACAGGTATTACTCATAGACTCATAGACTTAAGGTCAGAAGGGACCATTATGGTCATCTAGTCTGACCTCCTGCACAATGCAGGCCACAGAATCTCACCCACCCACTCCTGTAACAAACCCCTAAGCTATGTCTGAGTTACTGAAGTCCTCAAATCGTGGTTTAAAGACCTCAAGGTGCAGAGAAGCCTCCAGCAAGTGACCCATGCCCCACACTGCAGAGGAAGGCGAAAAACCTCCAGGGCCTCTGCCAATCTTCCCTGGGGGAAAATTCCTTCCCGACCCCAAATATGGTGATCAGTTAAACCCTGAGCATGTGGGCAAGACTCACCAGCCAGCACCCAGGAAAGAATTCTCTGTAGTAACTCAGATCCCTTCCCATCTAACATCCCCTCATAGACCACTGGGCATATTTACCTGCTAATAATCAAAGGTCAATTCATTGCCAAAATTAGGCTATCCCATCATACCATCCTCTCCATAAACTTATCAAGCTTAGTCTTGAAGCCAGTAGTCCCTGATGGAAATGAAGATATGGATCCAGATCCTGAGCTACAAATGTGGAGGACACATAACAAAGGAGGGGGTGTGCAAAGGTTGCTTTACGGAACATTTGCTCTTCCCTAAATTGGAGCAGTCTTCATGCTGCTTTAAGTTGTACTGGCTGCCAGCAACAGTCAGAAAGAAGTGCAACAGTTATGCCTCCTTTCCCCAGCCACATCCCCTAACTGACAGCCAGAAACTGAAGTCAAAGGGAGTTTTGTCATTTACATCAATAGCAGCAGGTCTCAGAGACTTAAAGGCCAGAAGGGACCACCATGATCTAGTTGCTAGTTGCTAGAAGCTGGCTGGCTGGTCTAGTTGCTAGAAGCTCAGTCTTAAAAAAAGTTAGGGTTTTTTGCCCCCACTACTCCCTTTGGAAGGCTGTTCCAGAACTTCACTTCTCTGGTGGTTAGGAACCTTCATCTAATTTCAAGTCTAAACATATTGATAACCTGTTTGAATCCATTTGTTCTTGTGCCAACATTAGGCCTTAACTTAAATAACTCTTCTCCCTCCCTAGTGTTTATCCTTCTGATGTATTTATAGAATCATAGAAGATTAGCATTGGAGGAGACCTCAGGAGGTCATCGAGTCCAACCCCCTGCTCAACAGAACCCCAACTAAATCATCCCAGCCAGGGCTCTGTCAAGCTGGGCCTTAAAAACCTCTAAGGATGGAGATTCCACCACTTCCCTAGATAACCCATTCCAGTGCTTCACCACCCTCCTAGTGGAATAGTTTTTCCTAATATCCAACCTAGACCTCCCCCACTGTAACTTGAGACCATTGTTCCTTGTTCTGTCATCTGCCACCACTAAAAACAGCCTAGCTCCATCCTCTTTGGAACCACCCTTCAGGTAGTTGAAGGCCGCTATCAAATCCCCCTTCACTCTTCTCTTCTGCAGACTAAATAAGCCCAGTTCCCTCAGCCTCTCCTCCTAAGTCATGTGCCCCAGCCCCCTAATCATTTTAGTTGCCCTCCTCTAGACTCCCTCCAATTTGTCCACATCCTTTCTGTACTGGGGGCCCAAATCTGGACATAATACTCCAAATGTGGCCTCACCAGTGCTGAAGAGAGGGGAATAATCACTTCCCTCAATCTGCTGGCAGTGCTCCTACTAATGCAGCACAATATGCTATTAGCCTTCTTGGCAACAAGGGCACATTGCTGACTCATATCCAGCTTCTCGTTCACTGTAATCCCCAAGTCCTTTACTGCTGAACTGCCACTTAGCCAGTTGATCCCCAGCCTGTAGCAGTGCATGGGTTTCTTCCATCCTAAGTGCAGGACTCTGCACTTGTCCTTGTTGAACCTCATCAGATTTCTTTTGGCCCAATCCTCCAATTTGTCTAGGTTACTCTGGACCCTATCCCTACCCTCCAGCGTATCTACCTCTCCCCCCCAGCTTGGTGTCACCTGCGAACTTGCTGAGGATGCACTCTATCCCATCACCCAGATCATTAATGAAGATGTTGAACAAAACCGGCCCCAGGACAGACCCCTGGGGCACTCCGCTTGATATCAGCTGCCAACTAGACATCTAGCCATTGATCACTACCCATTGAGCCCGACGATCTAGCCAGCTTTCTATCCACCTTATAGTCCATTCATCCAATCCACATTTCTTTAACTTGCTGGCAAGAATACTGTTGGAGACCGTATCAAAAGCTCTGCTAAAGTCAAGCTATATCACGTCCACCGCTTTTCCCATATCCACAGAGCCATTTATGTCATCAAAGAAGGCAATCAGGTTTGTCCTCTCCTCCAAGTGCTTCAAAATGGATTCCTTGAGGACCTTCTCCATGATTTTTCTAGGGGCTAGGTGAGACTGGCCGGTCTGTAGTTCCCCAGGTTCTCCTTCCCTTTTTGAAAGATGGGCACTATATTTACCTTTTTCCAATAGTCCAGGACCTCCCACAATTGCCATGAGTTTTCAAAGATAATGGCCAATGGCTCTGCAATCACATCAGCCAACCCCCTTAGCACCCTCAGATGCATTGCATCCAGCCCCATGGACTTGTGCATGTCCAGCTTTTCTAAAAAGTCCTTAACCTGTTCTTTCACCACTGAGGGCTGCTAACCTCCTCCCCACGCTGTGCTGCCTGGTGCATCAGTCTGGGAGCTGACTTTGCCTGAGAAGATTGAGGCAAAAAAAGCATTGAGTACTTCAGCTTTTTCCACACCATCTGTCACTAGGTGTCCTCCTTTCAGTAAGGGTCCTACACTTTCCCTAACCTTCTTCTTGTTGCTAACATACCTGTAGAAACCCTTCTTGTTACCCTTCACATCCCTTGCTAGCAACTCCAGTTGTGCTTTGGCCTTCCTGATTAGACTCCTGCACGCTTGAGCAATATTTTTTATAGAGAACAATCATATCTCTTCCCTGCCCAGCCTTTGTTCGGTTAGACTAAACTAGCCAAGCTGCTTAAGTCTCCTCTCATAAGGTAGGTTCTCCAGTCCTCTGATCATCCTAGTAGCCCTTCTCTGCCCTTGTTCCAGTTTGAATTAAACTTTCTTGAACATGGGAGACAAGAACTGCACACAATATTCCAGATGACTTATATAATGGTACTAACACTTCCCTACTCTCCTGGAAACATCTTGCCTGATGCATCCTAGGATTGCATTTTAATGGTCTCATCATTTTCATAGGCAGCTCATAGTCATCCTGTGATCAACCACTATCCAGGTCTTTCTTCTCCTCTGTTGATTCCAACTGATATGTCCCCAGATTATAGCAAAAGTTCTTATTGTTAGTCCCTAAATGCATTACCTTGCACTTTGCACTGCTAAATTTCATCCTAATTATATTACTCCAGGTCTTAGAACTCTAAGCAGGTACCCAACTTTGTTTAATTTCAGGGAATCAATACATTTTCCTAACACCAGATATATTAGAAATGAGTCCTGTATCAGTTTTCTAAGATAAGACCAGATGCCTTTCAATTTGACAAAGTCCTGGAAGATCTGAAGATGATTCCCTACACCATGGCATCTGCTCCAGCTATGTCTCTTGTTTTACAACACATGTGCAAAAAATATCTAATAATAATTTCTCTCCACAACAGGGAACTTGTACTGTTCAGAATAGTTCGCATTATATTCTTCCAATCCTCTAGAGAGATTTGCTGGTTTATTTTTTCCCCACCTTCGCTCACTTTGTCAATATTCCCTTGTATTTCTGTAGAAAAGAGTGCATCTGGGGTTTGATATCCATACAGATATTTAAAGCATTATACATACTTAACTTGCTCAAGAGGAGAATGCCTGGGACAATGCATTTGCTCTTGACACTTAAGAAACTGCTAAAATAGCAGCTCTGAAAATACCAAATAGACTTGTTCAGTGATTCTTTCAACCTTCTCCATACTGTAAAAGGATTCCCATTTACGCACCCCTGGAAGCCCTCTCCCATGTAGCTGGGACTACCCCACCCTCCATTTAGCACCTGTTTGTGACCTCCCAGCTGAGAACTCATGACTTAAATGGACATAGAGAAGGAAAGTTATGTAGGAGAGGAAGGGTTATGGCACAGCACTGGGAGGAAGAAGATCAAAGTTCTTTCCCATGTTCTATCCCAGACCTTTGGGTGACCATGGTCAAGCCACTTAACCCCTCTGTTTCCCCATCAGTAAAATAGAAATAATTATATTTACTTACCTTTCTAACAGGGTTGTTATGTTGTGAGGCTTAATTTGTTAATCTGTCAGGCACTTGGAGATATGCAGATAGAAGTCCCTGTAGAACCACAAAGTATTATTAATTATTATTATTATTATACATCTACATTTTCTAATATATTCTCTTCAGCACTCATGTACACCACTCACTGTTGGTGAATTTCCAACTGTAGTTCAATAACAAAAGAAAAAAAACATGCAAGAAGATATTCTATTAATTTGTTTCATTTAATTTTCTGGCATGACTTTTGTCCCTCATGAGATTTTATGCTGCAGTATCTTCATTTAAAATCTCTGTTGCATTTTACTTATAAATATACAAAAATACGAAAAGATACACCAAGATATATAATGAACCAATAACACATCCATAAGGTACAATATAAAAATAAAAGAAAAGAAAAACTGTATAGGAAAACGGAATTAATTTAAAAATCCCCGAAGTAGGAATTTATTTGCATTACAGACAATATTAAGTTCTTTCATCTTTTCAACCTCTAGGGGGAACTGTGTTTTCAGCAAACCCTCCCCCAAGAAGAATTTCCTTAATCTAGAGCAGGCTTCAGAAATTGTTCTTAATGTTAGCTGGAGCTTAATTTAGGAATAAAGCCTTCCAGAATAAAAAGCACAATTCACTGTAATGCTTTGAATTCGAACAGTGATTCCAATCTTGATTTGTATGCATGCTATTCTGGGAGGAAAATACTGTTTCCATAATGACCTTAGTCCTAAAGGGCCAGATTCCGAAATCCTCACTCTTATTGTAGCCAATGGACATTTTGCCTGACAAAAGATTCAGGACTCTATGAGTTGGTCCTATTAAAAACATGTATGTAGTTGAAAGAACTAATGTCTGCTCACTGGAAAACAATTTTAGATTTACAGCCCTGGAAAATGTTTGCAACCATACTGTATTTGTACTCGTGACAAGGTGGAGTAAGTGATAGATGTAATTTGGATCAACAGTAAATTGTTACACATAAGCTTTTGACTCTAAAAGATCCTTATGCTCTAAGGGCCTGATCCAGAAATGTTTACTAAAGCCAGACTCCCACTAGTTTGAATGGCAGTGTTCATGTGCATAAGGGCTGCAGGCTGGGGTCTAAATCCAAGTCTGTATCTATGTATGAAAACTGGCTTTCAAGCCTTGTATTTTCCAGTCTTCCTTTTTTTAATCACTTTTGTCCTGTATGCTGAGTAGTACCTTATTCCCTGAGAAGTAGTCAAAATGAATAAGGATGGCAGATGTGTGATTTGTTTGCTTATCTCTTCCTTATTGAAACAATTCATGCTAATTGAAATAAGATGCCCCTCAGACAAAATGCAGCACACACAAATGAAAAAGAAAAATACATTTTGGGAAAAAAACTGAAGAGATGTTGCCAGGTTGCAGTGTCATAAACAGACATATAGGGTCAATGGATAGCAGTGGCTGGAAAGGCAACATACAAAATGATCTTCAGTAGGGTGGATGTATCTGTAAACTTTAAAAATCATTCTGAAACCAAATTAAGTAATCAAATAATATTACTTTAAATGCACATCTTTCAGGCAAGTTACTTATCTTTGAATTTCTACATCTTATTTTTTTACTGATCTCCATTAGATAAATATTCCAGGAAAATATTCTGGTGAATTTTTGATTAGTTGATTAGTTCTGATTAGAAAGAAAATAGTGTTATTGGACCTTTTAAATTCTATTGCTTAGTTTAATTGCATTAAAAGCATGTGCAGTTTCCTCTTGGGTTTAATTCAGACTTCATGTGCTCTTAAAGATGAACAGCTGGGTTCCACTAGGAACCAAAGTCTTCAATTTATACTCTGTACAGTAAAGGCAGCAACAATTTGTTTATATACATTGCCCTGACAGTGACCTCAACCCTGAATTAAACAGACCCCTTCTGTAAGGTGAGAAGCAGTTCACTCACCCTACCAGTTCAACCTTAGGCCTCTCATTATAAGCATAAAATGTCAAACTGTGCAGGATTACTCTGCGTGTGCAGACGTGGACCACTGATCATTATGGAACATGCACAATCCACAGAGATTTCACAGTGCAAGTGATGAATGCAGTTAGTACCCCCTCCATTCTACTTGTATCCTCCTTCACTGTACCATTTTTAACTCTTTTCAGTATTTAATGTTGAGAATAGTTTCTTATTCAGAAAACGATCATCTATCAAGTAGCATTTCCAAAAATTTTGAAGTTATAGTTGCTTTGTTAGCAATACATATAAAACAAGTGTGTTTTTTTTCTTACCATGGGCAATAGCTAAGTACATTAGTCAGAGAGTGGTGCCCAGACTACTTAACAAGTGAATTTTCACACCAAAATACAGTGTTAAATAAACACAATTCTCTGAACACAAACTCTTTTCAAATGAAATAATATAATTGAAAAATTAGTTGTTTTGCTTTTAATCACACACATTTATGGGGGCACACAAAGTCTTCTGCAGAATTAAATTTTGCCGCTTAAGCCCAGCCTGTAATGAGGGGCAACGCAGAGCTGCTCTGTTCTAGGGGCCACACCCAGTGGCACAATGTCTCCCAGAGCTCCACAGTTGCATGGGGGGATTCGGAGCATTTAATTTGCTACATACCTTTAAATAGGGTGACCAGATGTCCCGTTTTTAAAGGGACAGTCCCGTTTTTTGGGACTTTTTCTTATAGAGGTGCCTATTACTCTCCACCCCGTCCTGTTTTTTCACAGTTGCTAGCTGGTCACCCTATCTTTAAAGGCGGCAACATGCTTCTCACATGCTGCCGACCAGCTCTGCCGGACAGTTTATGTGGGGCAGAGCCAAAGTCCTACCTACTCCCTGGAAGTAGCCTCTGGGCATCCCTGAGTGCTAGTGTTTCAATTATACCCCTCCCCGTGAAGGCTGTGCAAACTAGAAGAGTTCCCCCCCCCACCCCCCACCAACCAAAGAATGGACCATGTGAATTTTGGGGCAGATTCTGCTAGCTTTCCCCACACTGGTAGCCCACTGCTTTCCATGAGGCTGCCTGCGGCGTAAGTAGGATGAATCCCGCGCGTACACTGTCCATCACCCATGCACAGGCTGGTGCACGTTACACCCGGAGTTGTTCCGTCCATGTGAACGGGCATGCTCGTGCACTAAGGGACCACTCAGCCCGAGTCCGTGTGGCGCACTCGGCGCAGTAACGACCCGCCAAGAATAGTGCTGGATTGTCTGGGATTCGGCGGGCTGGGGGGCAGCTACTGGGTCCTCTCCCTGCCAGTGCCTATGCTGCTAATAGCGCTTTCTTGCACTGCTGCAGACTAGCGGCACGGTGCTTTCGCCCGCAGGGGAGCTAGGGACGCTCCCTTCCGCCAGCTTTCAGCAGGGGCAGCAGCATTAAAGGGGCGCCCCACCCGCTGTTGCATGAAAGGGCCATTTCAAGTGTGTGTGTGTGTGTATGTGTGGAGGGGGGGGGATTCATTCATTCGGAGGGCGGCTCCCAATCCTGCAAACCGGGCGTTTAAAACACGCTCGGTCTCTTGCACGGCCCCAGGTCGCTCCGCATCCAGAGTTACAGCATTACGAGTCAACTTCATGCGTGCTACTCGCTGCATCCCCAGCTCCTGATTTTAAACGGGTCTTTTGCACGCCGTGTTGGGACACGTGCACGGTGAAGGAAAAAACCCAACAACGATCGCATCCAGGGGATTTTCAAAGTCCGTATTGCAAGGGTGAGCGCGGCTTCTCAGGCAAGCAGCAGCCGAGCGGTGTCTTTTTATTTCCTACCCACCTCTCCCCTTGCTCCAGGTTTGCAGCGCCCTTTGCAAGCCATTGCTCATCAGCGCGCCCCTGGGCGAGATGTGGGTTGGTTACAGGAAGAGGGGCGGTGGGGGGGGGGGCCGGGATTTTGTTGGGGGGGGAGGGGGCGGAGGGGCGGATCAGCCCTGCAGGAATGTTAAAGAACGACTCCTCCCCAAACACAAACCCGGCCTCGCAGCGCCATGTGTGGCAACAGGCGCGTTGGCTCCCACACTATTTAAACAGAGGGCTATAGACCAGCGAGGATCAATAAGATCAGCCAGGAGGCAGAGCGTGGGGGAGGAAGATGCCCCACTAATAACAAGTTGCTGGGACAGTTAGTTAACCTGCCACAACACCCTTAAAAATCAGCCACCCAACAACCGAGAGAAAACCAGCAGCTCCCTCTTACCCCACGGGCCAGTGGTCTCGGTATTAAAGTGTGCAGGGGGCGGAGGTTGGTAGCACTTTCTTGTTCTGTGCAGGGCACACGGGGCCTCGGAGGCAGCGGCGAGAGGGGGGAGGGAGCTCACTGCTATTGAAACCATGCCATCCTTCTTCTTACTTAGCGTCCCCGGCATCCTCACGGCTTGGATGCTCCTGGCAAGCAGCAGCAGCCCCGACGAGGAGAAGCTGATCAGGGTCCTGGTGCTGCTGCCCAAGGACAACTCCTACCTGTTCTCCCTGGCCAGGGTCAGGCCAGCCATCGAGTACGCCGTGCGGAGCCTGCAGGAGAACGGGACCTGCCTGCCGGGCTACCGCTTCGAGGTCAGCTACGAGGACTCGGAGTGCGGCAACCGGGCGCTCTTCAGCCTGGTGGACCTAGTGGCCCTGAAGCAGCAGAAACCGGACCTGCTGCTGGGGCCCGTCTGCGAGTACGCGGCTGCCCCGGTGGCCCGGCTGGCCTCCCACTGGAACCTGCCCATGATCTCGGCTGGGGCGCTGGCCACCGGCTTCAGCACCAAGACGGGCGAGTACTCGCACCTGACCCGGGTCTCGCCCGCCTACGCCAAGATGGGCGAGATGTTCCTGGCCCTGTTCCGGCACCACAAGTGGAGCCGGGCCACCCTGCTCTACAGCGACAACAACCAGGAGCGCAACTGCTACTTCACCATGGAGGGGGTGCATGTGGTCTTCCAGGAGGAGGCGTTCCCCATGGCCGTGCACAGCTTCGACGAGAGCGGCCGCTACTTGGACCTGGACGAGATCGTGCGCTCCATCCAGGCCGGGGAGCGAGGTGAGTGAGCCAGGGGCAGCCCGGGCAGCCGCGGGGGGGAAATTCCCCCTCCCCCTTGCCCCGATCACACCCCGCCAACTCCACCGGCGCAGGGCACCCACCCCAGCCAGGGCTGTAGCCCCGCTGCGCCCCTCTGCGTCCATCACCTGCCTCCCAGTGGAGCTTTGTCCAACCCCCCTCCCCGGGGTCTCCGCTGAAGGAGCCTTGGCCAAATCATCGCCCACCGGTGGAGTTGAGTTAAATCACCGAAGTCTCCTTCCACACACCCCACACGCCCAACGATGCACCCTCCGTAAAAGTCTGTCCCAAGCGCTCCCTGCCCAAAGCCCTGGGCCAGCCTCCCGGAAAGCGCCTCGTGGCTGGAGAAGCGTAGTGCAAAGCCCCCTCCTGTGGCCGTGCGGAACAGCTGTGGCTCAGCCGCCGGCCCGGCCCTAGTTCGCCGCCCTACAGCCCGCTCCGCCAGTGCCGACGGGGGTGAGACGCTGTCAGATCAGCGTCTGCAAAGCAGCACCTCGCACTGGTGCAAATGGCTACGCAAGGTGGCAGAGAATCAATCTCCCGGTGTCTAGTGGAGCAGATTTCCACCGGCAGTCAGTCCTTCCCATAGTGATCTGCAGAGCTGGGACCATAAGCCTCCCCCTTTAAAGCAAAGAGACAACATTGTTTTAAAGCTGGAGAACGTCTGATAAAGCCCCGACTGTGTGCAGCTTGTAACATGCAGACACTGGGGGCGGGGGACGGTCTTCAAATCCTCTTTGTGTGGAAAGTCATTGCAATAGGATTACTATGTCCTGAATGCCACAGCGGTTTATTCCCACGTTGACTGCATGTAAACGGGAAACATTCAGGGGATTCCTAGCTTGCAAAACATGACGCTCAGAATTCAGTTCCTGCAGCCAGTGGTTTGTTGGACGCATTCACAGTCCTAGTAACGCCGTCTCCCATATACGCTGTGCTCCCGAGTGCTCTCCAGCTTCCTTAGCGGGGATTGATGGTGTGCAGTGAGCTGTATTTTCTCGCTATGCATTCGTTCAAGTGCCGTGCACCTGAACTGGGGGAGATGGAGGCCGTAGGTGCAACGTGTTGACAGAGGCGACCGGCAGTTTGTCTGATCCGTAAGGCAGCTAGTGAGAAATAGCCATTAATTGTAGCTGCATTCAGCTGGGGGCCACACTGATAATCTGTCTGAAAGTAAAGCAAACTCATGGCGGAAGTAACACAGTGAAATGTATGTGTGTTGATAAAGTAGGTTTGCGTATCAAGGCTCGCAAGCAGAGTAATCTGAAATCCAAAGCAGTATGGACAAGAAATGATGAATAAACATGACTATGAAACTGCACAGGATGAGATAAAACCTTTGGTCCAGAATGACTTAACCCTTGAGGCATTACTTTGCTGTTTATCGCCTGTTGAAGCTAAATCCTCGAGTATCTTTTCTTCAGCTAGCTCTTTGCATGTTTTGCATGCTGCATGCATTTTCTGTTTTTAGGGAGGGTATTAGTTATGTTTCCTCGGGTATATAATAGCAAACAACTTGCCAGAGTCTTTTTTCTAGCGCTTCCCCTAAAACGTGACACATTAAAAATGTGTTAGTTGTGCACAGAGATAAGTAAGAGAGATTTTCTAGGCTATTTTGTTGTGTATACTGTGCTGCAAATATTTCATGTTCTGTGCTTTCAAGTGGCCACTCGCAGTATCGGCAGGGTAGATCTTTTGTGTCGTTTCCTGTTTTTATTCAGATCGGGAAGTTTTCTCCGTTCAGGTTACACACTGATGGCTTTTAGGCTTGTAGTTCAGCACTGCGGTAGCTATCAAAGGAGCCAGTTATGCAAGTGGTGGGGGTGGGATATACACTGCAGAACCTTTACACTGGCTCTGCTGTGTTATTCATTGCATATGTATGTCATCTGTTATGCAGAGACATCTCAAAGGGCAGATTTCACTGTTGGTCTGTGGCACTTTAGACTCATTGACTGATTCTGATTATGGATATCTCTCTCTCTCTCTCATACACTCACACTCTCTCTCTCCCAAATAATCTAAATGCCAGAGTAAAAGAAACATGGCATGCTTGTGTGGTGTGTCTGAGTATGAAAATTACATGCGGTTTCTGAATAACCTGCTTAGAACTTGTAGGGAACGCTCCTTGAAATAATTTATGTGGACATATAGTTCCTTTAAGGTTATATTTAAATATTAAAATGTATTGAGTCTTGCACCTCCTTACACCACGCTGAATTTGGCCCAGCATCTGAGATGTATGGTATTTTGGCTGATCATCCTCATTAGCAGGGATTAATGCAGATAAGGGCAGTTGAGACCCTGGAGGTATTGGGAGAGGGAGGACACTTGAAAGGGATAATATTTTGCCCAGCTGACTGTCACATGTTGAAAAGTTTGGGCATGATTCTGTTCCCAGTGAACCTACTGACTTAGATGAGAGCAGGACCAGCGCCTTTGGGTGAAATCCTGGCTCTATTGAAATCAATTTGAATTTTGCCATTTACTTCAGCGGGGGTAGGATTTCACCCTTTTGTATTATGATGCTCTTTATTTATAGTAGAAATCTGATTTATCACAAACAAGCTGCATTGCTAACAAGAGAGAAAACACATGTATCTGCCAAACCGCAGATTTCTGGATTGGACAGCAGACCTGTTGCTTATCCTGCAAGTTTTTGTTTTAGTGACTCTGCATATGTTCAAAGGTTGAGCAAAGTTTTCCTCTCATCCTGCTAAGTCTTACCATGGAGATTTTCTCCCCTCTCCGTCCATTTAGAAGCCCCGTTGAGTATTACATAAATAACAAAAACATTTTGTGGAAGCAGCTAGCAGGGGAATATGTGAATTTCTAACTCTTGCATGTGTGCAGTAATTTTGCCACCAACTGTTAGCAAAAAAACAACAGGGAGATAAGTGTCTTGTAAAATATCTTCAAAAAATCACCCTTAGGCTGGATGAATTGATTATATATCATATAATAGCAAAAAGCGTGAAACATAATAGAACAACCCACATATTTAGAATGCACTGGATTAATTGCAAACCTGAATTAATTCTTATTAATTTATTCATTTGGTACATAAGCATATTAAATGAAATTTTCCTGCTAAGGCAATGACAACCTGGGAATTTTTTTTGTTAATTGCTTGTTGAAAAGAACCCCCCCCCAAAAAAAAAAAAAAAGAAAAAAAAAAGGCAGAAACATGTCCAAATATTCCAAGCATGCACTGTGCACTAATTGATAGTGGATCAAGTTAAAGAAACTTCTTCCCTAAAACTGACTGGAGATTTAAATTTTAAAATATGCACTTAAAACTATTTTTCTTTAACTCCCAGTTAAATAGAATCCTATTGAGTGAGTGATTTTTTTTTTTCAAAACAGATACAAATCACGCTCCATATAACCCCAATGCAGTCACCACATGGTATATTATTTGTATTGATGCAGTGTATATACTTTAGCACATGGTATATTTGTATTGATGCAGTGTATGTGCTTTAGGACTTTGCACTGGTGATATAGCTACACTGGTGTGAATTTCATGAACTCACAGGGCCTATGAGATAATTGGTACCAACTGATGGATTTTTAATATCTCAGGAGAGCACTTACGCAAGTGCTAAAGTTGAACAGAGAGGAATTTAAGCACTAGTTTAAGTGATTTCCTGAATGAATAAGATGCAACAAATGACAGCTAGCCAAAATAGCCAAGCAGAGAAAAGCATTTTTAATTAACATAAGGCTTATGTCTCTGCTTTGTTTTCTTGATGATTAAAAGCATAATAATTCTATTTCAATAAGAAAAGTGTTAACCTGTAGCAAATAGAACTTGATTTCTTTTTTATTCTCTTCCTAATTGCAGTATATATATACAGCCACATTTTATTTTAACAAAGGGAATGGCGTTCTCTTCCTTCAACTCATCTATCTTCAGTTTCATTCCTGTTTACAAGGGGAATTTCCATAATTTCTCAGAGGATTATACTTTCAATTGATGGTTGCTTAATTTTTCATATATTTTGATTTTTTTATTCGAATGAGAGTGACAGTCACTGAAATCTTGATATAGACTCAAATTCTACTCATTTTACTCATGCAGATAGTCCCACTCACTTCCATAGCAACGGAGAAGGGATTTACTTCAGTGGGGCTTATGCACATGTTTTAAGTTAATAATCTGCTTATGTAGTCATTCATAAATGTCTGCATTAATGAGTTAATGAATTTTAGTTTTCAAAATACACTTTTTACAATTTTCACACTAAGGTAACATTTTGAAAATGTAGTTTGGAAACCAAAATTCCAGTTCCTTCAGCCTCCTGGATCGCACATCCTTAACAGCATAGAGCACACCCTCCTGTCTTTGCACCCTCCTGGAGGGTGTGGGTGTTTCTGGACTGCCTCTACTGCATGGTGGCCAGGTGTATGTAGCTCTCTGCGCCTGGCACACCTGGTGAGCTGTACCAGCAGGATTGCCGTGCTGTGCTCAGTGCCGTTTGGGAGACCATCCCTGTGGTAGCATCATCCCACGTGCCCTGGGTAGGATCTAGCCCTAATACAGAAGGACATTTTAAAAGTTATACCAAGTTATGGCCCTACCAAATTCATGGCCCATTTTGGTCAATTTCACGGTCATGGGATTTAAAAAATCATAAATTTCATTATTTCAGCTATTTAAATCTGAAATTTCACAGTGTTGTTATTGTAGGGGTCGTGACCCAAAAAGGAGTTGGGAGGGTCACAAGGTTATTGGAGAGGGGGTTGTGGTACTGCTACCCTTACTTCTGCACTGCTGCTGGCGACAGTGCTGCCTTCAGAGCTGGGCAGCTGGAGAGCAGCGGCTGCAGGCCGGGAGTCCAGCTCTGAATGCCGCGCTGCCACTGGCAGCAGCGCAGAAGTAAGGATGATATGGTATTGTCACCTTTGCTTCTGCTTTGCTGCCCCCAGAGCTGGACTCTCAGTCAGCAGCCGCCACTGTGCGGCTGCCCAGCTCTGAAAGCAGCAGCACAGAAGTAAGGGTGGCAATACCATACTATGCCATTCTTACTTCTGCTGGCAGCGGCTCTGCCTTCAAAGCTGGACTCCCAGCCTGCAGCCGCTGCTCTCCAGCTGGCCCAGCTCTGATGGCAGCAGCACAGAAGTAAGAGTGGCAATACGGCACCCCCCCCAAATGACTTTGTGACTCCCCTGCAACTACCTTTTGGGTCAGGACCCCCAGCTTGAAAAACGCTGGTCTCCCCCGTGAAATCTGTAAAGTATAGGGTAAAAGCACACAAAAGACCAGATTTCACGGAGGAGACCAGATTTTATGGTCTGTGACACGGTTTTTGTGGCCATGAATTTGGTAGGGCCAAATTTGGTAACCATGGTTGAGAAAGGAAGACAGCTTGGCAAATATGAATCTAAGCCTTTGAAAATGGTTCTTCCAAATCTTAATGTCACAAAAAATTGCCATGAAAAGTGAGTGTTTATTACAAAGATTGGCCTTTTTATTTTTAATGCTTTTCCAGATCTAGTCAACTGGCTAAAGCTTTCAATTCAGCAATAATTAGTTTAACAAAACTCAGCAATGCTGGCTGAGGTCCAGATCCTACAAACACTTTAGCACATGCTTAATTTAAGAATTTGAGTAATCCCATTAATTTCAGTAAGACTACTCTATGTCCATAGAGGTAAGCACTGTATAAGTGCTTGCAGGATCAAAATAGTAATATCGGAATTGCTTTGATATGTATATTTTAAACTGAAGAAAGTATAAGAATTTAGTTATATTTTCTACTAATTTACAAATACAGATCAAATAAACATAGTTACATTTTTACTTCATTTACATTTTTAAAAGCTTGCAAAAAATGACACACACACAACTTATCTTTGGAGTTCATGAGTGTATTTCCTGTACACACCAAAAAAATGTAATCTTTGATATATTCCTGCTGTGCTAAAACCACATCCAAATAGTTAACATTTGTCCCCTCACATTCCTTTATCAGCTCTCAAACTACGACCTATCAACACATTTTAAAGCAGAAATTTTTCCACTCTTCATTCCTGTTAGTCAAGGTCATAAACTGGTGCAGGGGGAATAACTTCAATTTCACTTACAGGATGGGGATTTTATAGTAGATGTGAATTATGAAGGCAAAAGTCAAGAGACGATTGGGAGGCAATTAGAAAGTGTTTTAAAAGAAAAACAGCTCACCTTTCCAATTAGGAACAGTGTGCCAAATTCATTCCTGGTGTAAATCCAGAAAGAATTTGATCCCATAGGCTGTATTTGCTGATAATGATTCAGTAATTCCTATGCCAAAGTTTATATCAAACATGAGCTCTTTTTCCTCACCCCCATCCCCTCCAATGTAAGAGACTAACAATACTCATAAGTTATAGTTTGCTCTGGAAATCATTATACTAATCGACTACCGTCATTAAGACAGACCTGTCCCTGGTGGAATTTCTCTGAAGTGTGTTGGGTTATGCCAGGGATGAATTTGGATCATTATGCCTATAATGGAATAAACCTAGAAAAGAGAGAGAAGATGGATTGTGTGAGCAAAGATTTGGCTTGTGTGCAACTTTTATGTGAGCACAAGCACTTGACAAGAAAAACTGAATATGATTTTGATTGAGCTTTATTGTTTGGATGAAAATAGCTGCTTCCATTGTTGTAGCTTTACCATGGCATGGCAGTACTTCTTGAGACTATGTTATGTTTCTTTTTAGTCAGCGCACTGACAACTTTTATTTTGATTTTTCTGATCAAATCTCATGGACCAGGCCATTAAACAAGCATACTTGTATCACACCAGACCGCCTTCTGTGCTTGCTGCATGTGTCATCCTAGGAATGGGAACAGAATGCTCTGCCTGGACACAGACCTGCACATATTTAATAGTTTAGCTAGTTTCACATGTGTTGTGAAGTTATATAGCAATTTGTGATATAGACTGTTTACTATGAGAGAAGTACACCTCTTGATGAAAGGGGAGAGGGAAACAGGTGATGTCGCCTTACATGCTTTGTATGCTGGGGAACTGACCTATGTGCTAGCATCATTAAGCTAGTACAGAGGGAAAAGCAGGGATTAGATCCATGCTTACACAGATCAAGTGGCTAGAAAAAAAAGGCAGCATGATGGAACAGCAACCATGTTCCTATAGGCTGGAATAGCAGCTGCAACCTATTAGTGGCAGGTTGGGAAGTACATTCTATCTAGCAGTTTCCACTTAGCTCCCTGCACAAAGTCTCTTTACTCAAGTTATTGAGTGGGAAGGGATGAATTTCACCACATGCACAAAACGGACTATTAACATGCCCTGGGAGTTTTTGACCAGACTTCGCTCTCAAGCTTATTGGGCCATCCAGTATCTTGTCCTTCTGCAGATCACTGGCACTAATTCTGACATATGGTAACAACAGTAGATTTCCACTGTAACCCCCTCCTCTCCAGCATATAGTACAAACCAGAATGCTAAGTGCCCAGCTGCATCTCCATATTTAGAATTTTGAAGTAATGTAAATGTTGCCTGGATATTACCTCTTGGATGATAGCATAGCTCTGATCTTCTAATCCGCTAGCATGGATGGAGTACCGCTGAATAATAGCGGATCACATTTTAGGATCCAAACTTTTATATGTCTTTTGGATCATTGATAAATGAGACCTTGAATCTTTTAACAATGTAACTGTTTTCAAGGTATTCAAAATGAAATTCTGAATGATAATTTTATCATTTTATGTCTTAATCTTGGAATAATTTCATATTCACTTGCAATAACAAGGCAGTGGATAGAGCTCTGAACTGGGAGTCAGGAGACCTAGGTTCTCCTCCTGGCGCTGCCACTGACCTGTGGGTGACCTTGGGCAAGTTACTTCTCCAGCTGTGCCTCAATTTCCCAATCCATAAAATGGAGATAATGATACTCCTTTGTATAGTGCTTTAAGATCTATTGATGAAAAGTGCTATATTAGAGTTAGATGTTGTTGTAATAAAAATTAAATGCACAATTAAACAAACCAACAAAAACCTCACCACATTACATGAATCAAGAATAAGATAGTATTTGGGCATAATTCTTTGCCCATTGAAGTCAATAGGATGTTTGGCATTGACTTCAGTGGGTAAAGGATTGGCCTTTGGTATTTGTATGCCCCTGTCTCATGTAGGCTCCTTTGGAAATCCCAGATTTAATTGTTAGCCCTGTTCCCATGATTTTTAAAATGTTGGGAGGACAGTTCAGGTCACTGTCTCTGGCAATGGACAAGCTTTATAATCTGTTCCCAGAGGTTTCAAGAACAGCTTCTTATCTCTGTTTTCCATTTTCCTCCACCAGTTGTAATAATGTGTGCCAGTGGTGACACAATAAGGAACATCATGTTAGCTGCTCATCGACAAGGAATGACCAATGGGGACTACGCTTTCTTCAATATTGAACTTTTCAACAGCTCGTCATATGGTAATGTTATTC
Organism: Mauremys mutica; assembly: GCF_020497125.1. Taxonomy (NCBI): domain Eukaryota; kingdom Metazoa; phylum Chordata; order Testudines; family Geoemydidae; genus Mauremys; species Mauremys mutica. The sequence goes on along the minus strand of NC_059077.1, from coordinate 22,528,855 downwards.
CCCACCCCCGCAGTATGTTGCAAAACTTTCTGTAAACATGATAACATTTTTAGATTTGTTAGTCTTAAAATATACCACTATTCATCTTAAAATACACCACTATCTCTCCCTGGCCCCGAGGTTACCCGCCACTTGAATTATGATATTAGCAAGACGGAAACCAGAAATTCTAGATTTAACTACTTCTGGACTGATCTGTGTGAAGAAGCTATGTGACTAAATGAGAGTTCTAATACAGAAATTCCCTTACATTGTGGGAAAACTGCTTCCAACAAAGACCTTTGTTATACCAGCCAGTTCTCACTACCTTCTATTCTAGTGTGTGTGTTCTGATTCACAGTAGGTTGCTCCAAATCCCAGTCTTGTGATTGCAAGTCTTGGGCCTGGAATAGCCCAACCCTTGTTGTGGGCTAGACTGCACATGACTGACTGGGAGGTAGGCAGCAGTGACACAGTGAATCCCAGCACAGAGCGTCATTGTTAAGGTAGTGAGGGGTTGCCTAGATCACCAGCCAGAAAATCTTGATGCCTTAGGGCGAAATCCTAGTCCCACAGAAGTCAGTGGGAGTTTTGCAGATTTGTACACCTGCCAGTGGCTGGAAACCCTTGATCTAATATGTGCTCCAGTTTTTGACGGCACATAATTCCTGCAGAGACACGCTGCTATATCTAGCCTTGTAGTATCACCTGGCGCACAGAAGCACAGTCATGTTCACCCCAGTATAATATAGTCACATACATGTGATGTGCTTATATTTTTTAATTGGTTCAGATTTCTGTGTCCCACACATCCATATACTAAAAGGTATCCTTAGGAGTTAAGGTAAATAGTTCACAAAAGACTCAGCACCACAACCCCAGAGTTAAGGGAGCACTGTCTATCTGGCTTCTTGGCAACTGACCAGTTTAAATAGCATTTCCTGAATCATTTTTGTAAATAATTCCTAGGGGAAAAAACATTAGAAGGATCTTTTGTTCTTTTTTAAGAAGGGGCAAACTAACTCGGAAGAGAAATCTATGCAACTGACTGTACACAAATTATTGTCAAATGCATAAAGTAAACAATCTGAACACACAGAATGCCCATACCTCCTCTTACAGTTCTAATAAACTTTGTGTTATTGGAAGTCTAAAAAGGTACAGAACTGTAAGACAGAATATGATTTACAAGTAGCTATTGTTCCTGTAAGATAACACAGTCGCACTCCTTTTTTTGTTGTCTTTAAAGTTTTTTTATTTTAATTTGTAAAAAGACACATTAATTGTTGAGGCGGCAACAGTTGCGCTGCTTCATCAGAAAGTCATTTTAAGTGCTGCTCCCAGACTCCATGCCCAAAGCAATCTTTGAAAGAATTTGAAAGTGTGTAAAATTACTTTAGAAGCTCTGTTAAGTAATGGTAGCGTCTCTGTTTCCATTTACAACAGCTGTTCAAGTGAACATGTTTAGGTCAGACTGAGGTACAGAAGCGTGTTCACATTTAGGCCAATATTACCTGAAACCCAGCTGTCTCTGGGAAAGCCAAGATCCAAAATGTGGCATATATGTGGGATTGGGGAACTATGCTTCTTAGAGGATGGCTTAATAACGTTTTGTGGCTGTCAGCTGTTGTCATGCTCTTTTCAGAGATCTTCTGTGTGGACCTCATGGTAGAACAAAGCTTTTGTGCTTGATTGGGTTACAATCTAGAATTGTGATAGCTGGCTGGAACAGTAGCTGAGAACCTCATGAGGAGATGAGACAAAGAATTGATTGAAAAAGAGAAGATAGATGGTCAATAAAAATTAAAGAATTAAAAAAGGATCATTTATGAATTTTGCTAAGATCATAATCCACAAGGGCTGTAGAGATGCAGCACCTTCACAGCATTGTGCTTTGGTAAACAAACAACAAAGAGTCCCAAGCACAGCGGCCTTTCTCTGGGAAAGGAGAGAGAATGGAAGGGAGCCACCATTTGACTTGGATCTCACTGAGGGCTAGACTGTGGCTTTGCCACAGGTCCTGTGTATGGAGTGGCAAGCAGCTGCAGTAGCCCGGTAGCAGCTCACTGAAAGAAATGTGCTTCTCAGAGGCCCTGTTCCTTCATTGGTTCCCTCATGCTCGGTCAGGAGGAGGTGAATAACTTGCTAGTGGCCTGTACTTCCAGCAAATTATGACATTCCCAGTGGCTCGGCTGCTATCACAACACACTGGGGAACAGAGGAGATGAAACGCAGGCTTCTCCCACTTTTCACCCACCTGCATGCCTGGATCCAGGGTCCGTGTAACCCACTCATGGCCATAAGATCTTTATCCCTCATCCATCCCTGTGCAAGCACACAGTCCCAAGTCAAGGCGGATAGAATGTTTGATACTTGGCTGCTACCATCTCTGGCATTCACTCCATCTCATCCATCTCCATTCCCTTCCCTTGGTCTCAGCTGACCTGCTTTCTGCCTGTCTATAAATCAACAAATTCCTTTAACCAGGCTGAATGACCACATCCTCCCTCATCTCAGGGTCCTGCGTGTCTCTGGATTCCAAACCTCAACAGCTATTTGTGTTCTGCAGTTTTAGTCTTTGTACTTTTACAACTGGCTTTTAGTTCCAAAAATAAAAATGACTGTCTGGCTTTTTAATTATTTTTAAGCATTTAAAAGCAAGTTATTTAAGGACACTGTTATTCCCCCGGGGCCTCATTATTTATCAGTTCCATAGAACAGCCTTAGCACCTGATTCAAGGCAATAGGAGTCTTTCCACTGACCTCAGTGGGCTTTGAATCAGGTCCTTTGGCCTCAGCCAACGCACAGGAAGTACTCAGGACATGACAGGAAGGCAAAGGCATTTAAACAAATAACCTGTAACTGAATTTAAAAATCTCTGATTACTTGTAGTTGTTTCCCGAGTCCAGTCTCCCACCTGCTGTGTCATTGGGCAAATGCAAGTACAATGTGTGCAATGGCACATTTGTAGTTGGGTGTTTGTTTTCTGCTAAGAGAAACTGGGCCTATCATGCAGCTAGTGTGCACGTGGCATTCCCATTGATTTCAGTGGTAGAGCTGGGTGACAAGTGGCTACAAGATCAGGCCCTCTGTGACATCATTCCAGGTAATTACTTTACTCTTCTTACTCTACTTAGACCTGACTTTGCTCAAAGTTTAAAAGGGAGTCAGTGGCACATTGACTGGGAACTGAACCCAGTTTTGTCTCCCTCTCACCTGTTCTAGCCCCTAGACAGCCTGCTTCTCTGTATTTGAGGATGTTATTTGCTCATATCTAGACTTGACTTCAGATGTTAAAAATAATCAAGTAAATATGGGAAGAAAACCTTATTGCTGACCATTCTGCTAGGCTGGGCTTCTGACTAAGGATCATAATCTGTATAATTATTTCAAGGGCATTATGCCAGTCCCCCTTGCTATCTTGTTCCCCTAGTATCAAGAGGCACGTTGAATTCTCTTACATTAGCCTCACAGCACACATTGCACAAATGTGACAATATATTGTACATTGCTGTCTACCCCAAGCAACATATAGGGGATATTTAAGCAGAAAGGGAGAGCAAGCCCTTTATGCAAACTAGCCTGGAATTGTAAATATTTTTATTTCTCCCTTAGGAAATGGCTCGTGGAAGAGAGGAGACAAACATGACCTTGAAGCAAAGCAAGCCTACTCATCCCTCCAAACAGTCACTCTACTGAGGACAGTGAAACCTGAGTTTGAGAGGTTTTCCATGGAAGTGAAAAGTTCTGTTCAGAAACAAGGTCTGAACGAGGATGATTACGTAAGTACTTGATTATGAGCCTAGGGCTTTTAGCATCCTCAAAAACAGGCTCCTGATTAAATCAAAGGTGACAAAGTGTTCTATTCTGAATCTGTCAAAAACACCTGTGTTCAGTTGTGAAACTCACTGTTACTTTGTGAACTCTCTCTGGTAAGATGTTTTTCTCCCTGGCTAAAGAAAATTGCTCTTTATGTTTGTCCACAGTCATCAGGGAGTACACAGAGGGAGGGGCAGCACTTCCATCGTTCATCACACTCCTTTTATTGGTAAAATATTTTTTTCGTTCTTGATTTCTGTGTTCTCTGTCTCACTCCAACTCTCCCTCATGCTTTTTCACTCTAGGGAAATGGGGTTTCAGCAGGTTGTGCTATCCTGTTGTATCTGGTACATTGAACTTTTCTTATCCTTAAGGGGAGTTGTGCCCTACTTCCCAGCGTATCAGGCTAAACTTGTCTGTGTGGTTTTAACCATCCAAATACCCACTGGAGGTATTCCACAAATCCTGTCAAGTATTTTAAACCTGGAAGTACCACAGTGCTCCAAAGAGGGAAGTAAAATACTATAGTTCTTGTTACTGTTCACCTCTAGAGGAAGATGCTTCTGGGAATTAGTATAGAGTATCAGAAACACTGAAAGGATAGTGCTCTAAGATCATTCCTAGATGTGTCATCTTTGAGATGAAGATAGGAGGAGCTCACAGCACAATACACACATACAGTTGCCTGCATGCTGGTGCAGGTACTTCGCTCCCCGTGAAGGGGGAACTTTCCATGGCCACTAAAAAACCCCTGATGTGGCTAGAAGAGAATGTGGCTACATGAGAGCTGAAGCTCATACCGCTCCAGGGGAACATGGTGAGGATGTCAATCCATTGCAGCGACAGTGCCGTGCAAGAACTTTCCCACCATCGCTACTACTGGAACTAAAATTACCACATTTACACAGGAGACCAGTGAAATTGGTAAAGTCAGGAAAAGCTACTTGTTTGATACATTCATACACTATTTTATGTTGTTTTTATATTGTTTAAAGGATTGGCATTCATTGACTTCTATAAAATAAAGGAAAGCAGAAACAGTAAATATATATTGCTTGAAAACTCAGATTTTGAGCAGAAACAATTTTCAGAAAATCTGCACTCAACCAACCATAGAACAGCTCTCTCTGAAAATCTATCACTGATTTGTGCTTTTAGGTATCGGGGAGGGTTATTTGGAATGAAAAGCCTTTTTGATACAGTTACCCAGGGGGGTTTACAGTCACAGTTCGGGTCATAATTCCATGAAACATGCAAATCCAGACTGAATCCTGGAAAGTCTGGTTCACACCTTACTGCTACAATGAAACAGAAAGCATGACTGAGTTCAAATAGTGCTCCAACGAAGGGCACAGGAGGCCCATTCAGATTTGCACATCTTTTTGCAGATGAAGTTATAAGACAACACAACTCCCATAGGACATGGGGATAATGATGCCTTCCAAGGAACTTTGAGATCTGTTAAGGGGAGCGACAAACCCTGATTCCCACCAACTGGAACCGAAGACTTGCCCTGGTAGCCCCACCAGTCAAGAGCAGGCAGGCTAACGTTCAGAAAGCAGGAGCAGCTGAATGGCTAGGAGAGCCAATGAAGCCAGGAGCATGAATGTTATCTATCCAGCTCACAGGCTGAGGTGGGTGAATTAGGGAGGACAGTTTGGAGTAAGAAGGAGAGGCACTCTGTGGTTCTGTAGGACATGGAGCCCGCTTCAAAGATCTGTTTGGAGGACGATGCGTGTATCAATTCAGCGTTGTGTTAAACACCTGGCTAGAATTACATTGCCAACAAAACATGAGTCCTATTATAATGTGCAGAGTTTGCACAATGCATGTGAGAGATCAGCAACCTCCCTCATGCTAGCAAACAGATGCGTTTTTTGTTGGCTAACTTATTCTCCAAATAGGAGATTCCCTGCAAATACATCTATGTTGCCAACTGTTCTTTGTTCACTTTTATCAGACCGTAGCTGCTCGAGCAGTCAGATCTCCATGCTGATAACATTCATTGGTTGCTCTCCACAGTACAGACTCAGGTGACCCCAAAGCTCTCTTGTATTTTGCTCAGAGCAGGGGCTCAGAGCTACTGGGAAAAGGGGGTTGGCTTCAAACACAAGTTCAATGTGTACCGAAATTGTACTATTACTTACCGTGCAATACAGATCTACTCAAAAACCTTCCCACATCAGTTTATCTTCATGATTTTTTAAAAAATAAACAATTTTAAAGGGATGCTACCAGGTTAAATATCATTATGTGTCACTAATACCTGAGAGCATACAAAAATGAACAGATTTTAGTAGTCTAATTTACTACCATTTGTGATACCATTTATTTTTTGCAGTCACTCAGCGTGGGCAATGAAAACAGACTGGTCAGTTTCCCCTATATAATTCTCATGCACCAGCACACTACAGCAATGACTGGGTTGCAGACACTGCAGTCAGACAGACACTGCAATCAGTTGCAGACACTGTTACAATCCAATTTTAAAAAAATGTAAATTAAGAAAAGTTACATTTTTGTAAAATTGTGAAAGAAGAAAAAGCAAAACAAAAACTAAGGACCTGACTAAGGGCCTCATCACCCAGCCCTCTTCCTACCTGCATGGAAGGGAAAGGGGATGCCAGCTTCACTGTATGCTGGCCTTTGCTACTCCAAGAGAGTTTCCCTCTGTGGAGGCTTCCCAGCATTCAGGCTCTGTGGAATGGGAGGAGGTGGGGATGTCTCCACTCTACTGGATTTTTCTACACATGATTTTTCTACTGGGGAAGGTGAGCATGTTACTGCAGGTGGAATCTTGCCTGCAGTGGATTACAGAGGTGATCAGTGGGTGTTTGAGTGCAATTCTCAGCTGTTTCTGCATGTGGCAAACCATGTGTCCCAGTGTAAATATCCAGGGAAACTCTGAATTGTAAAACAGAGTGTCCACTTCTTTGTGCTGGGTTTTCCAGCATATGGGAGAATGAAGCTCTAAATGTGTGGTTTCATTTATCTGACAGTGACTCTGACAAAAAAAGAGATTCGTTAACACGGTATTTTGTCCTGAACTCTTGCCATGGTAAACTCCAAGGGCATTATTACACTGCACAGAAAAAACATAATAAAAATGGAGAAAACATAACAGCCAATAGAAAGGATAGAAAAACAGGAGGGGCAAAGCACGTAGCAGTTCTCAGACTGGTGGACATGTTTGTGGCCGGTCGAGAGCTAGCAGCTCACGATGGCACTGGCCCTCCTTGTTTCCAGCTGTTTGTGTGTTTTTGCACAGAAAGAAGCTAAAAATACACAAACCATTCCTGATGTTGCTTTTCCATGTAAGCAGTTGCTATCATTGTTAAGTACCATCCCTATACTAGGTAAGGTGATAATTGGAGATTACCAATCTCCTAGAACTGGAAGGGACCTTGAAAGGTCATTGAGTCCAGCCCCCTGCCTTCACTAGCAGGACCAATTTTTGCCCCAGATCCCTAAGTGGCCTCCTCAAGGATTGAACTCATAACCCTGGGTTTAGCAGGCCAATGCTCAAACATCCTGACTGTGCGGAGGTGTCCAGGAGACAGTCTCGCTGTTAGGATGAAGTCCAAAAGGTTTGGGAATCCTTGTCCTGGATGAATTTCTTTAAGCAGTCTTTAACTGATCACTGGTGACAGTCAGAGACGCAAGTGGTAGAGAGAGTTTTTAAGAAGGCACTAGACAGCTGGTTCCTAAACTTTTTAATAAAGCAACCCGCCAGCTGCATTGTGTCTTTTTTTTTTTTTTTGACTGAAACCCCAGCAATACCATCCTAATTCCAGCCTGGCTGTTGGAGAGTGAGCCCACCCTGCATTCACCCTCCAGCAAAGGCTCCTGTCCCATGGGGCTGGGCCTCGCTCCCCATTCCAGTGTTGGGACCTGGTGCCTAGCTTCTATTTATCTACCTAAATAACAGAGATTCTTCCCCAAAAACCCAGCACCCAACATGCTGCTTTTTGAAAATATGGCCATTTATTTTGGTTTCTAAATGGGAGCTGAGCTCTTCTGATAATCTGGTCTCCAACCTCAATCCTGCTACCCATTGCCAAACTCCAGTTGACTTTGGTAGGTGTAGGATTAGCCCCTAGAGCAGGCTTAGCGCCTGTAGAAGTTTATCTGGACTTGCTTGGATATGGGCTATGGAATCAGGCCATTAGTAGGTGAAACTTCTCAGCAATCCATCTGGAATGGATCGTCAGAATTAGGGACAGTAAAGCAGCCTAACATTACTAGCGAAGATATTGCCTCTGTCATCCTCTGGGAGCTAAACAAGGTATCAGTCAGCTACTCACAACATGCTCTGAACACTTGTAGAGTGATTTGAGATGCTTGGATTAAAGGTATAACATAAGAGCTCTAAGATAAATGTGCCAGAGACAGCAATGGGAGCGGTGTATCTGATATCAGCATTTGCAACTGCCTCCGGATTGGGGTGAGACTAATTCCAGACAGACATGTTGGTTAAAAAAATGTTTAGCAAGAAACAGTGTTTCAGTTAAAGTATATGCACAGTCCATTTTTATTAAATAACACTAAGCACTTAATGCACTGGCTTAAGGCTTCAGTTTGAAACTTGTTAATACTACCTCTGTTCCTGGCTTGGGGGTAGAATTCAATAAATGCTGTTTTTATATCTAACCCAGTATTCTGAGCTGGGATGATTTTATAACCTTGGATATTTGCTCTTTTGAGGTTAGCAGGCCACCCATGGCTTGTTTTTTCTTCTTATTTAAAAGCTGAAAATTTATCTAATTAAATAAACATTCCAACTGTGTTAACGGCACAGCAGCATTGTTTGTGGGGAAAGATGTGTGGAGTTTTTTCTTATCCACTGTCTTCTTCCCAACACTCACAATGAGCACCAGGAGAAGGAAACTGAAGTTCAATTTGCCTGCAAAGCTATCTCACCCAAAGAATGTGAACAAAGTCAAAGCTAAATACATTATTTAGATCAGCTAGACACTACCTTTTAAAAAGCGACAATCTGTTATTTTTAAGAGTTTAAGTCTTCTAAATGAGAAATGGCCCAGAAGGGAAGCCTCTAAAGCAACTTTTAGGGCGTCACCAATTATCTACAAAAGCTATGTGGGAGGTAGCAGTAGACAGCAGTCATAAAGTTTATCACTTCATCCATAACATCCGTGCCAGACTCTTCCCCCATGTGTATTGCCTTACATCATCCTTTAATTGGGATTGTACATGCACAAAGATTGGGGAGGGGGGAAGTAAGCAATTCAGTAAAGTCACTGAGAGAGACAGGAAAAATATAACATATTCAATGGTGTATGTCTCATTTGTCTTTCTCAGACCCAGCCAGGCAGGATAAATGCACAGGCAGGCTTTTGTGTCTCTTTTGACTGCATCAGAATAGGAAAGGGTTGGGAGGAAGGGGGGTTATGCCTCTGCCAGGGAATAATTTGTTCAAATGAATAGGTTTATTCAGCGCCTAGAGTGCTTTGCTAATTGTGTTTGAAAGAATAAAAGCAAATCTTATGTTGCTTTTAGTAGCAAGAAAAAAAATGAGTTCACATGCCATCTTTTTAATACGAAGATTAATTCTATCAACAAAACATAATTTGAAGTCAATGGGAGTTTTCCCACTGATTTTAATAGGAGCAAAGTTGGACTCCTGATTGCTAAGTTTTCTGGGTTTAGTAGCCATTGCAGTTTTTTTGCTTTTTGTTTTAATTAAAGATATTGCCTTTACTGCTTCTCTAACGATGGGAAAGACTAATCTCTTGAGTATATTTGGTTCTTAAACAAAAATACCTAATATTGGTAAGTTGACGAGTGCCAGAAAATATAAGAAATGAAATGAATTAGTCTTCCCTCTTATTGTTGATGTCTGTTTAGTTTTTCTGCGGGAGCAGGGAGAGTAGAGTGTGTCTCGGGATATTTCTGAAGTTGTTCAACTGAACCAGTTAGTACAAAATTTTAGTTATGACTTATAATAAGAACATTGGACTCACTGGAATGTACATGATTAGCATCGTTAGTCTTATATACTTGTATATTTCCCATAGGTCTCCAGTCTTTTTACTTTGATTTCACAGATAGTCACATTTCATTTTAGTAAACAGACATATGCATTTACCTCTATGAAATATCAGAATGCAGGCAGGATTCTCTTTCTTGAAAATACTTGCCAGATATGTATATTATATTCCACTAACAAGAAGTTAAGATGTTGAAACTTGCAGGACTTTTTAAAGCATTGTGCTTATTGCATTACCAAAAGCTAATATTGGGCCATATCCTGCTCCTATTTAAATTCACAGGAATATTGCCATTGATTTCAAAGGAGCGCAGGATTGGGCCTGTTCTCTTTGAACTAGAGCAGATCAAGCATGTATAGCTCATTTTGCACAAACTGACATTTAAAAAACTCCAGAGCATTCACTAACTGACTTTTCTAGAAGCTAGTAAGTACATCCACTACAGTTCATAGTCCCAAAGTAACTTACGAAAAATAACATTCAACTGGAATTTCTTTATTTAATGGCACAAAAATCTAAGCCCAGCAAAGATGAGGTCATTTGAACAAAAAGTCTTCGGGGATTTAGGTGATAAAGACCTCAGCAGCAGGAAATATGGTAGCAAATAGCAATCCAGTGCCAAAAAAAGAAGCACAAGGTGGCCGTTTGATCCCTTTTTCCCCCAAGATAGAAGTGCTTGTCTCAATGGGTATTCAGAGATGTTGCAGCCCTGGGGGCTCACATTCCAGCTACTGGAGAGGATTGCTTTTATGAGCAGAGCTGCAGTCAGCTATGTTGGACTAAGATTTCAGCATGAGAGAATTTACTGGAGTCAAATAGTTTGAGGTTGTTTTTTGTTTGTTTGTTTTTTTAGAGATGCAACAGAAAATGTTCAGTTGCAAATTATGGCCCTGACCTTCAAATCTGCTCATGTGGGCAGACCTGAACACCCATGATGAGGCCCAAATAGAGACAAGAGGCTACCTGTGCTGAGCCTTTAGGCCCTCTGGGCTAGATCCTCAGCTAGTAAAAAATCAGCGTCCACTGATTTCAGTGAAGCTAGTCTAAATTACACCAGTTGAGGATCTGACTACCTGACAGAAAGGGGAGTGGAGGCTGCAGTGGGGTCAGCCACCTCCCATGCACCCCCTCTTGACATGGGGTCATATTGCAGGCAACCTACCTCAGTTTCCCCCTCAAGGGGCTTCTTAAACTCCACACAGGCTTTTCTCACCTATTCACCACCCTTTCTTGGGGGTCTGAGTTTAGTCAGATAAACAAAGTTCCAAAATAAAACTCAAAGTTCCAAAACAGAGCCCGTCAGTTTTACCTTCTCGTCAGGTCACTCCCAGGCTTTTCCTGCCCATAATTTCAGCAGGGAAACTTGACGCCACTGGTCTTTCTGCTAGAGCCTGCTCACTCCCAGCAGTCTCCAACCCACTCGACTCCCCAGGCCTTCCTGCCTGGGGCGTTTCCTGCTTGGACAGGCCACTCCCGGGCCCTGTCTGGTTGGAGCCTCAGGTTTCTGGCTTTGACTTCCCACTCCAAGCCCCTTGGTATCAATAGGGTAGTCATATTTCATGTTTCCAAAAAGAGGACACTGCTGGAGGGGGAGGAGGAGATGGAGGAGAGGGTACAGTTGGGAGATACCTGCAGCAGAAGCACTGGAGTTCGGGGGCAGTGTTGCTCCCTGTCACTGTGGCTGGCACAAGCCCAGGATGCAGCGACAGCCATCAGTCAGCGACTCCCTGTGGGAACTTTTCCCAGGGAGGGGCCTGGGTGGGCGGGATCCAGCAGCTGTGGCTTGCAGGGGAGGGACCAATTGAGAAGGGGACCAATCAGGGCTCTTTCTGAGCTGCCGCTTATCTGCTCTGCAAAAACCTGGGACATTTCCTGTTATTTGAAAAATCCCCCCCAGACAGAGAAAGGAACTCAAAAAAGAGGCCAATGTCTGGGAAAACCCAGACATATAGTAACCTATTCAGGGTCTTCCTTGCTGAAGCCTTTCTCACTTCCTACAACGTCCTGAACTTCCACCTTCACCATAGCAACCTGCTATCCTTTGTAGGGAATTACTTGATTCAATCCAGGGGTGCCTCTTCAGTAGTCCAGGTTGGCTATCTCTAAGCTGTGCAGCATTTAGAGGGCAAGCCATCTGTCACAAGGGCGTTCTAAGAATAAATAGATATTATTGGTCCTATGCTGTGTTTGTGATGTTAGGCCACATGAACATTTTTATTTACCAAGCACTGACTGGGTGCTCAGTGCAGTTGTACAGATCACAGAGAGAGATCCAGTCCCTGTCTCAGAGTTTATAATGTAAGTCCTTGATTCTTCTAACACTTACATAAATAGTCCCGTTTAATTCAATAGAACTATTCACAGGCGTAAGTTACTGATATGCAGGATTGGGACCTAAGTGAGCAGGTGGAGCAATATAAACATAGCCAGCCCTGGGTGAAGAAGATTAACATAGAAGGATGCAGGCTTTGTTGTTTTTTTAATAGCTAGGTAACAAGCCTACTGACTTAGGCCTGGTCTACACTGGGCGGGGGCGAGGGGCGGGGAAATCGATCTAAGATATGCAACTTCAGCTACGAGAATAGCGTAGCTGAAGTCGACGTATCTTAGATTGACTTATCTCCCTGTAGACGGATCGGACTCACCCCTGTGGCGCCTCCTGCTGGTGACTCCGGGAATTAGCTCGTTTTCCAGCACCGGAGCGCCTTCTGCAGGCCGGTGATCCGCCTGTCTTCTGGCCCCCCGTGTCCCTCCCTGGATCCGGTGCCCTTTTACATGGGGTGCTGCCCCCTAGCAGTAACCCCTTCCTCTCTGAGTTTCCCCTCCTCAGGGAACCCCCACCCTCTATCCCCACCTTGCCTCAGTGTATGGCTACTGCCAGTCATTGTCTAGCCCCACATCCTGGGGCAGACTGCAGTATCAGCCTATTCATCACTGGCAAGGAGGGTTTGGACCTGCTGCTTTGGCCTACCCCTGGGCTGCCCTCTGCAACCCCCAGTACCTGTTAGCCCTCTGCTAGGCCGCAGCCTGGGGCTTTCCAGGCTGGAGCTCCCCAGCTCCTCAGTCTTTCCCCAGCCCTGCTTCACTCAGGTATCCAGTCTCTAGCTCCCTGCAGCCAGGCCCTTCTCTCTCTGAAGGCAGAGAGAGACTGCCTGTGCTTCTGGCTTCCCTGGCCTTTTATAGGGCCAGCTGCGGCCTGATTGGGGTGTGGCCCAGCTGCAGCCACTTCCCCAATCAGCCCAGCTTTTAGAGCAGCAGCTCTCAAGCCCTGCCAGGCCGCTTTTAAACCCCTCAGGGCAGGAGCAGGGATCCACCCTGCTACACTCCCGTCCTCACGGCTCGGGATCGACGGCCGCGGCTCCCCCGTCGACTCTGCTTCCGCCTCTCGCCCTGGTGGAGTTCTGGAGTCGATGGCAGAGCGTTCGGGGATCGATTTATCGCGTCTAGATGAGACGCGATAAATCGATCCCTGGCAGATCGATCGCTACCAGCTGATCCAGTGGGTAGTGTGGACATACCCTGAGGTGGGTTAACATAGTTAGCTTGGTAGAAACAATATATTTTTAGGATGGATTGTGTGAATAAAGAGGATGAGAGTTCTCATGCATATGAGGAATGGAGGGAAGTCTAGAAATCCTAGTAGAAGATCTTCCCCCTTGAACAGAATTAGAGTACACCTCTACCTCGATATAACGCTGTCCTCGGGAGCCAAAAAATGTTACCATGTTATAGGTGAAACCGCGTTATATCAAACTTGATTTGATCCACCAGAGCGCGCAGCCCCACCCCCCCAGAGTGCGGCTTTCCCGCGTTATATCCGAATTCGTGTTATATTGGGTGGCTTTATATCGGGGTAGCGGTGTACTAATAACCTTGGAGGAGGAGTCCAAAAGTGAAACAAAAGGCTTAGTTCATTCCAAGAGGAAAAGCTAACATATGAAGAGAGATGGATTGAAAAGACTGGGATTGTTTGCCTCGGAGAGGAGATGAATAAGATGGGGCATGAGAAGGACATCCAAAACTATGAGATGGCTCAGACCTTTCTATTCAGCCTTCCTCACAATACCAGAGCAAGGGGACAGTCAATGGAAGTAATAGGCAGAACATTCAAAACTGATAAAAGGAATTATTTCTTTCACCAACCTTCAATTATCCAATTAGCCCATGGTGCTAATTGCCACAAGATACCACTGAGGCAAGAATTTAGCAGAATTCCAGAGAGGACTGGACATTTATACTGACAGAGGCAACACATGGGCATGCAGGGTCATGTGGCACTCCAGATTTCTGCCAGAGTTTATGTGCTCTGCTCTGAACATACCACCTGCATCTTTAAATTGTGACCCCCCCACTATCAACAATTATGTGTCGTCTTAATATACTGACAGACTATCCAGAGTTGTTATAGTAAAATGTAAAAAAAAATTAATATAATAATAATCTAAGCGTTTTGGAAGTGATGTGAACCCTCAAGCTTCAGGGCATAAACCAACCTCTAGCTAATGGGGACTGAGAAGAAACTTTCCTTGTGGGCATGGTATCCATATCTGCCTATGGCAGTGTTTCTTGCCCCATCCTATGAGGCAGCTGATACTGTTCATGATTAGAGAGAAGATATTGAATGATCAGTGTATAGGACTTCCTGTGTCCCTAAATTATCAATAAGTTTTGCAACATTTTACATTTTGCATATGTGGGCAAGTGTGAAACAAGGATTGCTACATTCAAAGAGTCCTGTCCATATTACGATGAGATGCCATTTAAGGGGCATTGAGTGCATAGAACTGTTTGTTGCATTGTTTGTACTTGTAACCACACACGCACACACCTTATTTGCACCAATGCATTCAGTGGGATTGTCCACTATCTATCCCATTTTGCACAGTACATTTTTTGGAGAGCAAGGGCTTCTGGGAACTTTTCAAAACTAGGTGGCACCTTTTTTAGAGATGAGATTGGGAGGGCTGCTGAAGAAGTGCAATGCTTCTGACTTGCATTCCTCCCTTGGGAGGAGAGGAGGGTGGAAGTTGTCCTAGACTTTCACCAGGTTAGCCAGACCTTTTGTGTTTTTCAACCAAATCTTGCAAAATGCCTGCAATGAGTGGGATGCAAGTGGTGCAAGTTCAACTCACTGTTTGTAAGCAATGATTTCTTTCAGTGCTTTTTTGCTTAGTATAAATAGGGCCAAAGAGAACTGATCCAGTGGTCATGAAACCCCTCGATTTATGAGTCTATGAGTTCTGTAGTTAAAGAGATAGCAGTCAGCCAAATAAAACATAGTGACTGATATCCAGGAATTAAAAAAATAATTTTAAAGTATTTGAAAATGGAAACGTAAATAACAGCAGCCTGTGGGTTTGCATTAGCTACCTGCCATCAGGTTTTACAAATAAGTATGCACATTTACTCTGGTATTTAATAAAAATCATTCGCCATGGCAACCCCTGCCTTAGGTGAGCTCTTCAGATGCAGAGAGCATTCTTAAAGCAACACACATACCAATATATCTAGAGAGTCTTAGAATAGCAGTGAGACTTGAACACATGCTGTAGTATTTTAAATAATCAAACCAAAGGCTTGTTAGGTTTTTCCCCCCTCTTCTGAAATGGTGAGAGTGGCCATACCCAGGACAAACCTCAGTACAATGAAATCTTCCAGATGACTAAATTTGCAGAGCATAATATGAATCTAACTTTACTTTTTCATTATCATCATAGAGAATGGTACCTCTCTATAGAATATTTTAAACAACCTATAGAAATCAATAGCAGGAAGTCTTAGACTGCACTGAAAACAAATTCTCTTCTGGGTAGCCTTTCTTAAGCTATGGTCTTTACACATGGCTGTAAATTGGCTCTAGTCTTACCTTTATGTGTCAGGTTTTGCCTAGCCCCTTTCAGATGTCATCAGCCAGTACAGAACAAATGTCCTGTATTTATTTAAAGGCTTACCTTAGTAGAGTTGACTTCAGTATGAACATTCCTACAGCTCCCCAATAGTGATCTTTCTCCAAATTTGGAGGTTTTACTCATTCTGGCATGAGAAGTACTTAGAAACAACCCAAAAGCTATGTAAAAATAAAGTATTTCAAATTAAGTGGACTGGTTTTGTGATAAAATCAGCAGTCTAGGACCCCAGCATAAGTTACATGTTGTGTACAAGGTTCGAATGGCAAACATTTAACAAAAAGTGCCCTCTCTATTTGTCCTATCCTGCATTGATTTGAACCAGTTAACATATCTTAACAATTGGAACTGAGTCTTTTAGATTTTCAGATTAATTATTATTCTAAAGAACTGGCCTGTTCCTGCAGTTTTGAATTTTTACTTAGGATCTAATAAAAGCACTATTCCTTGGGTTACTAGATTATCTTACTTTTCATCTGTAGCCAAAATGCACTAATGGTCACATTATATAAGGATAATGAGACCTGTGATGTGTAGCAGGGGTTTTCACATTATAAGCCATTCAAACCTCTTACCATTAAAATGTAGGCATTCACAAAGCCAGTGTTATATGCTGCCTTCATAGACTGTCAGTAAGGTGACTAGACTAATGTGTTTGAAACAAAAGAATTTCTTCAGCTGGATTGGCATTCAGCTGAAAAGAATATTCCTCTTAATCTTTTCCCTTAGGACTTTGCCCATGTGGGTAGAAATATAACATCTAAAAATAGTCTTGTGCTCAGTGTCTTCATTACAAGAGTCAGTAAAGATTTTGTTAAAAGAAGAGCTGAACATTTGAAGATATGGAAAATGCTTCATGCTTTAAATCACAAACACACTTTTTCTAGTTATGAATCCTTTCAATAGTCATTTGACAGTAATGTTACACTTTGCACCTCGGATCTAAAAAACTGTTTTATAGATACTAATGTATAGAGTTGGTCAAATATTATTGACTGAATACAGTTGGGTGAATTTCACCATAGTTACAGGAAAACGTTATTTGACCTATAATATTTTCAAGTATTTGGCAAGCTCTCTATCTAGTTTGATTATATTAATGACTACTTTGATGAATAAAGGCAACATTAATATAATAATTCATTCAATTAATAATTTATTTCCAGTGTCAAACAGTGCTACTGCTTAATTAAGCCTGACAACACCTCTGAGGTAAGTAAACACTATACTATAATATTACAGTAACTAAGCCACAGAAAGATAAAGTAACCTGCACATGATTACATCATATGTCAGTAAGAGAGCTAGAGAAAACTGGGAATAGAAAATCTAGGAATCCTGGGCAAAATCCTGGTCCTCTCGAAGTTAATGGCAAAATTCCCATTGATTTCAGTGGGGCCGGGATTTCTCCCCTGATTCCCAGACCCCTGCTCTGACTGACATCCTTGACAGTTCTGGAGGATAATGAGACCTGTGATGTGTAGCAGGGGTTTTCAACCTTTTTCTTTCTGCGCCCTCCCCCCATCCCCCTAATATGCTATAAAACATGTGCCACAACTACTGTTCTTCTGCATGTAACAGCCAGGCTGGTATTAGGGGGTAGCAAGCAGGGCAACTGCCCAGGGCACCATGCCCTAGGGCCCCCATGACGCTAAGCTGCTCAGGCTTCAGCTTGAGGCCCGGTTGGCAGGGCTCGGGCTGGTGGGGCTTTGGCTTTCTTCCCTGAGCCCCAGTGAATCTAATGCTGGCCCTGCTTGGCAGACCCCCTGAAACCTGCTTGCGGCCTCACAGGGGGCCTCAGCCCCCTCGTTGAGAACTGCTGATGTGTAGCCAAGGGATTTACCTCCTTCCTTAAGGGCTCGGTCTGGAGCACACTGAAATCAATGGTAAAGACGCCCATTGACTTCAGTAGGCTTGGGATCAGGCCCCAAATCTGCTGAAGCAGGGAGTCTTATTGCCCTTATGCATTTAGTAATCTTAACTCAAGGAATAGTTTTAGGTTATATTTTTGATGCCTGCTGTTTGGTATGTTGGCAGCAGGCAGTTAGTGGAAATTTAAGACTATATTTTAGATAATGAGACCAAAGGAATGCCCTAGTAAAAGGTAGAATAAGCAGTAAATAAATAAAACAGTGGGGAACCATTATAATTATTGTGCTGGAGGGATTCTTCCCTGTACTTGTATGTCATTTTCCATTCTGTTATACTCTGTTCTGCATTTTACTGTGTTGCTATCCTGCAGTTCAGAACGGAAATGGGTTTATACTTTAATTCACAATTGTGACAATGAGCAACTTGTGGCTTTGCCAGCTAGATGATGAGTAAATTAACCACTTAATGATTGCAAATGAAAAATGAGGAAGAAATAATCATAGACATGTAGGGCTGGAAGGGACCTCAAGAGGTCATAGGCCCCCAACACTGAGGCGGGACCAAGGAAATCTAAACCAATCCCTGACAGGTGATTATCTAACCTGTTCTTAAAAACATCTTGTGATGGGGATTCCACAACCTCCTTTGGAAGCTTATTCAAATAGTTAACTATCCTTATAGTTTTAAGTATTTCCTACTATCTAACCTAAATCTTCCTTGCTGAAGATAAAGTAGATTATTTCTTGTCCTACCTTCAATGGGGCATGGAGAACAATTCAGAGTCCCCTTTATAATAGCCTTAACATACCTGAAGATTTATCAGGTCCACCCTCAGTCTTCTTTTCTCAAGAGTAAACATTCCCATTTTTTTTAAAACTTGTCCTAATAGCTCCGGTTTTCTAAGCCTTATATCATTTTTGTAGCTCTCCTCTGGACTCTCTTCAGTTTGTCTTCATCTTTCTTAAAGTGTGGGGTCCAAAACAGGACACAGTACTCCAGCTGAGGCCTGACAAGTGCTCTGCTGCAGGCCCTGACTCCTGACACGTTCATCTAGGCCTCATTGCCCTATTTTGCTTATGAGAATGTCATATGGGCCCATGTCAAAAGCCATACTAAAAATCAAGCTATATCATGTCTTCTGCTTCCATCTGTCACCTAGGCAAATAACCCTATCAAAAAAGAAAAATTAAGTTGTTTTGGCATGATTTGTTCTTGACAAATCCACATTGGGTTTTTCTTTATCACCCGCTTATCCTCTACTTACTTACAAATTCATTGTTTAATAATTGTTCCAGTATCTTTCCATCTATCAAAGTTAGGCAGACTGGTCTACAATTCCCTGGGTCCTCTTTGTTACCCTTTTTAAAAATAGGTACTGTGCTTGTCCTTCTCCTGTGGTCTGGGACCTCAGCTGTCCACTCTGAGTTTTCAAGGATAGTTGCTAATGGTTCTGAGATTCTACTTCAGCAAATTCCTTAAGTACCCTAGAGTTAATTTCAACAGGCCCTGCCAACTTGAATGCATCTAATTTATCTAATTATTCTGTAATATGTTCTTTCCTTATTTTGCCTTGTGTTCCTCCTCCCTTCTTGTTAATATTAATTGTGTTCAGCATCTGGTTACAATTAACATGTTTAGTGAAGACTGAAGCAAAATAGGCATTTTTATCCTGCATGCTTTGCTATTCTTTTCTACTCATCCTTAGCAATTTGTTTAATTTTCCGCTTTTTGTAGGATTCCATTTTGATTTTCAGATCATTAAAGAACTCCTGATGGAGCCATATCTGCTTCTTACTACTCTGCCTGTCTTTTCTTTGTATAGGTATAGTTTGCTGTTTATCTTTAGTATTGTGCTTTGAGAAACTGCCAGCTCTCCTGAACTCCTTTTTCCCTTAGATTTTCTTCCATGCAACCCACCTACCATTTCTCTGAGTTTAATGAAGTCTGAATTATGAGGAAGAGATAAATGAATAGGGATGTGTGTTTATATTTTTTCTCTATTAAATGACAATAACCTACCCAGATAGAAACCCTAAATTCTCTGGAATTTGTGTAATTTTGTTATAGCTCACTACCAAGTGTTGTTTTTAAATTTTGTTTTAGTATAATTTTTATTGAATAATTAGTCAGGTTCTGACCCAAGTGTGGTATTAAAACATATAATGAGTTAATTATAGTGGGTTAAATATTGCCCTAAATCCACATGCAGAACTCTCATTGATGCTGAGTTCCAGGTAGAACATGCCCCAGTATTTGTTGTAGATAATATGCTTGCTACTCGGTATTAATTATCCTTTTGTCTAGGAAGAACAGTAATAACAAATCACTAGGCTTACCTCACCCCACTGGGATAAATGGTAACCCGTGTCCCAGTGCCAGTGGACAGCTACATTAGTGGAGGGGATGGCAGGCAGCATATGCATCATCTCCTCCCTGGGGAAAGAGGTAATTAGCCAAGGGGAGAGCATCTTAAAACTGTGTCCAAGTTATAGAGAAGCACTGTTAGTAGAGGCTAAATCAGCTCATCTCTTGGGCTTCCCGGCCAGCACTGCCAACTTTTGGGGGCTCCAGGCCCACCCCCCGAAAAGCAGGGATTGCTAGAGCCTTGTGCCATTGCAACCCCCTATTGCAGCTAATTTTTTGCATCTGAGGTGCATCAGTGGAAGCCAGCAAATCCCAGGACTCAGTCATGCCTGGTTACATTTTCCTTTACATATGTATTGCTCTTGTTGCAGGAAATGTAAATGTCATGGATTGCATTCCAGTCAGAATATTGACTATTAATCGTATAGTGTGTTTGGAGTGCTATTCAGTACTGCTCAGTGATATATAGTGGAGCAGAAATCACTTTTGGTTACGCTGGAGAAAATGTCTTGTTCCAACTGTGCCTGGAGAAGGTTGGGCATGTGATGTGCCCAGGAATGGAAATTGTGGGTAGCCTTCCCTTTCTGGGAGAGGTGCTTTTCGAAATTCCATTTATATAGAAAGATGTTCAAGGTGGAACTAGAAGCACTTCTCTACAATATTTGTACATCCCCCAATTAACATAGTATTGGAGCACTTCACAATCTTTAATATACTTATTCTCACAGCACCCCTGTGAAGTAAGGACATGCTCTTAGCTGCATTTTACAGATAGGAAACTGAGGCACGGAGAGACAGGAAGCCTGTAGCAGAGCAAATGATCGACCCTGGGCCTCCCAGACTAGTGGAGTAAACACTGGGCCACCCTTCCCTTCCATTTGACTCCACCTCCTCCAGGGAGAAGGTATGAAAAGGCGAACACCAAAAGGCAGATTATTTTCTTTTCTGTTGTTGTGAGGGAGTTGCTGAATATTGGAGTGGCACTAAGAGCAGGGATCTTGTTTTAAAATATCTCTGCCACAATGCCTAGGCAGCTGCTTTGCTGTGACCTCTGCTTACTACATCTTAGTTGTCTCACTGTTGCCATGAGCTCTCCCTTCTGGTTCTTGTATCCATCTTTTCTTTCTTGACTTAGATTGTAAACTTTTTGATCAGCTTTTCATTATGTATGTGAACAGTGCCTTGCACAATGGTACTCTGATCCGTCACTGGGGTTTCTAAGTGTTACTACAATACAAATAGTAGTAAAGGGAGGGAGAGAGAAGAGGCGATTTCCTCTCCTCCCTACCCCCATGGCCGAAAACAAGCCGTCCCTCTGAGGGTTAAAAGAATGCTGCGCCTTAAGAGTTTGCTGTATTAATGATCTGGGCTTTGTTTCTCTGACAAGTCTGACATGTTACAATAAATGTTTTAATCTACAGTATGAGCTTTAATTCTGGAGAGGAGTAATCAAGCTACACACACCATATAGGATGCCTTTTATTACCATTCACAGATACAGCTTTGCTCGGTGTGAAATATAAAGTGGATGTTTCATCAATGATGAAAAATATATAACTGTGCATGAACAGGCCCGTTGACCAGGGGGGTAAAAAGGGGGTAATTGCACAGGGGTCTGGGTGATTTAAAAGGGCCCGCAGGGCTCCTAGGCACGTGCGAGGTGGCGACTGCTCCGGGCCCTGCAGGCAGGAGTGATTGGCCAGCCCAGCGCTGTCGGTGCCGGAAGTGACGGAGTCAGTCCCAGAAGTGACGGATTCGTCACTTCCGCAGTGGGCCCCGCATCCCCCGCTAGGGATGTCCCTGCAGCCCGGAATTGCTGTAGGCGGGCCTGTGCATGAATGAATGTTTCTATACCACTCTACTATCTTTCACTGTTCTATACAGCCTCTAAGGACCTCATCCTGCAAGCTTGCTCAGGTGAGCAGCCCTAGTGACTTCAGTGGGTACAACTCACCTGAGTAAAAGTTGCAGGATGCAGCCCTAAGTCACTACATAACAAAACACCATAACATCTAGTGAGGCTTGGAACGCTGTTTATCCTTTAGAAAGCCATTGCCTAGTTCTGATCTAGTAAACAAGTGAGTGCTTGGGTAGATGCCAATTTATTTCTGTATTTCATTCTTTCAACTCACAGTGGGCTAAATGCTGCCCTTAGTTACATCCATGATGCCCTGCACTATGTTCTTTTTCAAAGGTAAACTGAATATTAAGGAAATGGCCTTTTCTGCACTAGACATGTTTTTCTTTTATTATTTTTTTCCTCTTTCCCTTAGCAGGGGCTGCTTTTGTTCCTGTTTCTTTGAACCACTAAGCTCCAGCTCCATTAGGGAAGCAGTCTTGTTGCCTGAGAGAATGGGGTATATTTTCAGCATGTGTGGATTTAAACACACAAGTCCCATTAACTGCTTTGAGGCTGTTCCTCCTATTCCAACTGCTGTGTTGCCCTCAGGCTTTCCAGTATCCCACTGAACGTGCACTATCCCAGTGGACATGCAGGTTTAGGCAACTGGCCGTGTTCTTGCCAACTTAGGCCACGTCTATACTTACCGCGCGGGTCGACACGGCGAGTTCGACTTCTCGGAGTTCGAACTATCGCGTCTGATCTAGACGCGATAGTTCGAACTCCGGAAGCGCCGCGGTCGACTCCGGTACTCCACCGCGGCAGGAGGAGTTGCCGGAGTCGACCTTGGAGCCGCGGAGTTCGCTTCCGCGGCGTCTGGACGGTAAGTCATTCGAACTAGGGTAGTTCGAATTCAGCTACGTTATTCACGTAGCTGAATTCGCGTACCCTAGTTCGAACTAGGGGCTGTGTGTAGACCAGGGCTTAGACAGGCCCAAGACACAAAATATTAGTGACAGCTTTATGGCTGAATCCCAGTGCTTTTTTCTGAACACACTTAATCCAGATCTGAAGCTGGAGCTCAGCTCTCTTTTAATGGACACTTCCCTGTTAACTCCTGTAGCATGAATTGATTAGTTAGTTCATAGTCATAGTTTTTGTCCATACATTAGGCACTCGAGTTTGAAAATATTAGCCATTTCACATAGCTCGAATGAGGCTGATGCTTAGACCCTTCTCCATCACTAAAATGCTCCATGGCTTTAATATATAATAGGGAGGCTCAGTATTCGGCAATTCTAAATGCAAAACACTTTGCATAGAGCAATCAGGATATGGAGAGTTATGGGTCCCCAGTAGCTGTAACTTGGCAGTTTTCCACATAAGTAACATTTTGTATTGCTCTTCATGCTGTTAATGTATATATGTACAGTGTGGTCACACTATAGCTGTTTGGGGGATCCATAACTTTGAAGTGCCTGACTTTTGAGCATGTAAAAATCACAACCATAGTGTAGCACTGATATAGTTTTTGCATTTAATTTCCTTGGAGGATTATTTTTTATAATGAAACATGACTACAAAGGGCAGAAAGACGGGGAATAGAGGGCAAAGATGGCAAAATGAAAAGAAAAATGAGCATTTGACTATGACCTTTGGCTATGCAACTAGACCATATTTTGCACATTTTTGGATCTCACACATAGGGTGCACTGCACCCTACAATGGGTGTGTAATCTGAAGTTGGTGGTGAAGAAGTCTGAGCAGGAAGGTTCTCCGCCTCCCTTTATGACAGTCACCAAAGGGGCGCAGCAAATCTGGCAGCCTTTTCTGCTGATCACTCAGGTCATCCAAGCCACATGTTGATGGGGCACAGAGAGAATCTGGAGCAGCCAAGATTAAGATAGACCCATCTTGCCTGCATATATACAGTGTTTGGATGGGAGCGTCTCTCTTTCACTTGTTAGTTGAAAAACTAGCAGAAAATAGTGTGCCCAATATTCTTCAGTGCTTCTAACTTTTAAATCTTAGCTAGCAGAATTCTTTATTACCTACAAGATTAGAGGATCTTATAAAAGCTTTTATCAAATTTGGGGCTCTTCTTTGAGTACAGTCTACTGCTGAACTGCACAATTAGTTACTACGGAGACCCGGATTTTGCCTTTAAGCATCCTACAAAGAACTCCTCAGAAGTATAGTATTCCCCACTGGATAAATTTCATTGAATGTCCATTTATTCCATCACTTTCTACCCCTTTCCACAGTGATGAATTTTCTTCTTACGGAGAGGTGAGGGTGTGTTATTTTTGCTAGTGAATTTTGCTTTTACTATTGGACGGTCTAACATCTGAATAAACACAAGAAATTCACACATTGCTCTATAAAGTTCAATATCATTCTAAATTGCCATTTTTTAGGTACCAATGACCAATATTTTCAAAAGAGATTAGTGATTTTGGAGTGCCTCAAGTTTCGGACGCACAATTTGAGACACTATAAAGGGGCTTAAACTGATGAGGACCCACTATCTGAAAATGAGGCCACTTTAAAATATTTAAAGTTGGGCTCCTGAAAATCACTAGTCTTTTTAAATATCTTGGCCGCTGTTATTTAAGAAAAAAATAAAAACTATTGCATGTACAGATACCTCAAACATTGCCAAAGAGAATGATATCAAACTTTCCAATGCAATTCATGTGTGGGCTAAGAACTACCATGAGATATTTTGGATCAAATGG
Organism: Mauremys mutica; assembly: GCF_020497125.1. Lineage (NCBI taxonomy): Eukaryota > Metazoa > Chordata > Testudines > Geoemydidae > Mauremys > Mauremys mutica. Next base: position 22,504,328 of record NC_059077.1, on the reverse strand, counting down.
TCTTTGCTTCAAAGAGTTATGTGTTTGAAAATAGGGGATATGTAAGAAAGTGCTTTCTTAGCCATAACTAGTGTGCCTAGTATGACAGATGGTATATTAAAATTATTTTGTATTTACAGAGTCCCGTCCCCCGCCCCCCCCCCAAAAAAAACAGTTCTAGTTACAGCTGTAGAGTTACAAAGTGAAACTGGATGAGTGTTATCAAAGACAAATGGAATGGTACCCAATAACAGGAACAGAATTTCCTTCAGGACACTCTGTGAAATTATCTCAAAGTCATTAAATAGCAAAATAATGAATTAATGTTCATCTTACCGCTATGTCCTCTACTTTGCAGTATACCTTTCAGCTGCAACAGTGCAACTGTTAGAGAGGTACAGCCTAAGAGGGCTCTTTGTTACACATGCCTGTGACACCCTTATTGTGAAAAAGAAAAAAATATATCACAGCAATAGGGATTTCCAGATGGTGCAGCAGGAGGACAGGCAGGTAGACTGTAAGTGCTTTATAACATCCCATATTCCCTTTTAAGGATTTGTGCTTGAAAATGCTATGTGACTAACAGGGGCGGCTCAAGGCCCCAGCATGCCAAGCGTGTGCTTGGGGCGGCATGCCGTGGGGGGCGCTCTGCCGGTCGCCAGGAGAGCGGCAGGCGGCTCCGGTGGACCTCCCGCAGGCATGTCTGCAGGAAGTCCACCGGAGCCGCGGGACCGGCGACTGGCAGAGCGCCCCCTGCGGTGTGCCACCGTGCTTGGGGCGGCGAAATGGCTAGAGCCGCCCCTGGCGACTAATGTGAGGGCTAACCAATGCACAAGGCACTACATAGTTTGGGATGCCTCTTCCTCTAGAAATGGGGGGAATGATTTTTTTTAAACTGGAAAACATGAAACCAGCAGAATTTCCAGTGTTAGGTTTGCCAGGCCTAAAGCAGACATTACTAAAACTATTAATCTTCAGTACCTTAAGACTGACTGCTTTCAGGAACTCAGGCTGTTTGGATTAAGCCCAGTGTGATGAAAAGGTACCCTATAAGTGTTCTTAGTGGGCACTGGGAATGAAAAGCCAGCTGTGTTCATGTCACAGACAGAAGAGCACTTGCATCAGAAGCTGCTACAGTAAAAGAGCATGTTTTAGAATAAGACAGGTCTCATGCTAAAACCAGCTGGTAGAATAGACATGAGGAGAGCACCAAGAAAAGATAGGAACCATCAAACAGCTGGTATATAAGGAGTTAGGGCAGGAGCCTAATGAAACTAGAAATCATGGTCCAAAATCCAGTTGAGAAATCCTGGCATTATTGAAGTCAATGGCAAAACTCCCATTGACTTCAGTGGGGCCAGGATTTATTGAGTCGCCCAACTCTGTCTTTTGTTTGTTTGTTAAAAAAAAGACATGAAAAACTAAGCCCTCCAACATCCATATAAAGAGAGACTGTCAAAGCGTGAGCTTTTCCGCACACAGATCCTACAGTTCCACGCAAACAGCTGCTGGAGAGAGTCTACTGTCTCTCAAGGTAGAAATAGTTTTTGTCTTCCTGATCTTTAGGCTGTGGCTTCCTTTTAACATTTGCATTTCATTTTTCTGAGGTTCATTCACATGAACTGTTTGCGCCTTCGGTGGCACTGGCTCCTTTTTCTAAATGTTTGGCAGATCTTTTTAAATGAAGCACAGGTGAGAATTAGAAACATCTGCAGCCCCAATTAAGATGTCAGAGAAATTTTAACTTTGATTCTATGAACTTCAGAGTCAGGAGGAACTATGCTTATTGCAGACAGCTGGCTTAAGGACGAAAGAATGTCTTCTGTGTAGTTACATAACAAGGAGCTTGATTATCTTAACACAGCCAATCGACTATGTAATTCTTTATTATCTATGTAACAGCTATTTACTTAACTGGCTACATGTTGTTATCTTTTGGCATTGTGTATGTCCAGCTACAACTATGAGAGGTTTAACAGCACTTTATTTGTCTGGATTTTGAGTTGTTCAAAAGCAATTTAATTAATGGTAAACTAAATATTATTTCTAAACAGTAGTATATTTAGGGGTGCGGGGCACCAGAAATGTCAAGAAGAGACCCACAATGGAGTGAAATCTTTGCTTACTCATTGGCTAGTTGCAGCCCAGGCAGGGACTTTTCCAATATAACTAAACTGTGAGTGAATGGGACCACCTTCCTTGTGGCTGAAAAGATAATTCACTGTGAATTATTGTGCACCAAGCCCAGGATGTGTTGTGGTTTTGAGATGTGAGCAATTGCTTACAGAAGAGGAACACATATACAGTTTAAGCCGTATTGCCTTACAATGGGATCCATATTTGAATCCAGGCTCCTAATGTAATTCACTGCATCAGTTGGTGGTGGTGTTTATTATTATGTAGTCATTTTCTAAGCACTGTTGCGTTCTGAAGAACAGAAACATAAAGGCAGTCCCTGCAATCTAAGATTCAGGCACCTATAAGATAAGATATACTGAGAGAGACGGGAGAGTAGGGCTACATGGTGCAAACTTTATTCACATTGGTGAACACTGACTCACACAAGTGATCCCACTGAGCTCAAAGTCATCTTCCTTTCACTAGCTGTTTCTTTCCATTGTTACATTTTTTTGGTTTATATTGAGCAAAAAAATTGGGGGCCAGACTGCAGATTGAATTTGGTCCTGGCATGAGTGCACATGGTTGTCTCCTTGTACCCTCCAGTGTGCTATACCCATGCAGAGGCTAGCCCCAGGATGCTCTTGTGCAGGGAGCTGTCAAGAGGTATAGCTATGACTACACAGCTCACACTGGCCAGCAGAGCTAGTCAGACACAGGGGTGCACACATGGTCCTCTCCTAAAAGGGGCACATATTAGAAGTCAAATTCTTGTTGGTGAGGCTGCTGGGCATAGCATTTCTGCTCCATGACATTGACTTAATGGTATACTGCAGAACTGGAATTAATCTGCAAACTGGACACCATCACATTAGGCCTGAATAAAGACTGGGAGTGGCTGGGTCACTACAAAAAGTAATTTTCCCTCTGGTGATACTCACATGTTCTTGTCAACTGTTGGGAATGGGCGACATCCACGTTGATTGCATTGGCCTCATTAGCACTACAAAGGTAATTTTCCCTCTATTAATATTCACCTCTTCTTGTCAGCTATTGAGAATAGGCCACTTCCACTTTAATTGAATTGGTCTTGTTAGCACTGACCCCGCACTTGGTAAGGCTACTCCCATATTTTCATGTGCTGTAATATATATACTGCTTACTGTATTTTTCACTCCATGCATCTGATGAAGTGGGTTTTAGCCCATGAACGCTTATGCCCAAATAAATGTGTTAGTCTCTAAGGTGCCACAAGGCCTCCTCGTTGTTTTTGCTGATACAGACTAACATGGCTACCACTCTGAAACCGGTATGCATACACATTCTCAGGGGTGCTGGAACTACGGGTGCTGGTGCACCCCCTGGCTTCAAGTGGTTTCCATCATATACAGGATTTACAGTTTTGTTCAATGTCTTTCAGCACCCCCATTATACAAATTGTTCCAATGCCACCGCACACTCTTGTCTTCTTTTTTTATCATTTCTTAATCAGGTGCATAAAGTAACTGCCATGCATTGCATATCACTTCCAGGAAAGCAAGCTAAATTGACTCAGGTTTGGGTTTAGTTGATATTTTGGAGCCTGATCCTATTGAAGTCAATGGCAACACTCTCATTGACTTCAGTGGGAGCCAGGATCAGGCCCAAATCCTTTCAGGTTCAGTGGGTTTGGCAGAAATGTTAGTTGAGGATCAACCTTGGGTGAACTTTTTCCAGCTTTTGGGGGAAGGTTTTCAGAAAACCCCTTTCTTCTCCAGTGGTGCCAGGTAGGAAATCATGCTTTAGTTTAGAATCCATATGAAAACTGGATGCTTCACGTTGTTTCATCTTGAAATAGGCCTGAACCAAAACCTCAGAACTGAACACTCCAGATTTTGGGGGAAAATGAACCCAAATGTGAGTTTGTATGTGGTCCCTCTCCCTACAGGGCGCTGAACCAAAATCCCCAGCTCCAACCTCCCTGAATTTTGAGAAAGTTTGGATCCAGCACTGAACTTTGCCACCCACTCTTTTGTCTAGGTTTTGACCTCACATCAGGCAAACTTAGCTGGCTTCAACTGAGTTTGAATTTTCAGTTTGAACCCAAAACTTGAAGGAAAAAAAAAAAGATTTCAGATATAGCACCCAAAAAGACTTATTTTAAATTTGCCACCCTATTGTGAACCAAACCTACCAACTTTTGCACTGCTCTGTTCATAAGTGTTCTGGAGATCAGTGTAAGTGTAGGTCTAATGTGAAATCACATTTGCTGTCACTGAAGGGCAGTGCTGGTTTACAATACCGTATTTACTTTTTGGATTTATACTGGAAAATGACATTTCATTTAGCTCATGCCATTTACTGAAACAGACGTAAAAGATGGGAAACCAGTTTTCTGGCAACTCCAGAGAAGGTTACATAGTACAGAGTAAACAGCTTGCTCTGTTGTTCATTTGCTAGCGGAGAGATGGTCCGTTGAGCAAGATCCAGAATCAGCAGAAATGGAGGGGAGTAATCATTAAACATACAAATCTGTCAGCAAAGTCAGAAAAACTTCCTCTCGCCATAAACATAATGGGGAGAGGATATTTTCATATCCAGTGAAGTGTGCTGTGTAAAACAGACAATTAACCAGATGTGCTCTCCTGGGGTTTTGGAACAGGCGCATGTCTGCATTAAACTATTGATCCAGTTCTACTAGTCTAGTAAGCCTATGAACTATGGGTGTAAACGCTACCCAGCCAAGGGCTGCAGAATTTGGCCTGAATACAGAAGATGATGTAAGAATAGTCCTGCAAGATGATGAGGGCCCTCAGGCTAATGAGGATGAGGGTGCTCAGCACCTTATAGAAAGTACTCAGCATCTCCAGGGAACAGCTGCACAGTTTATACGCAGATTGGCACATGAACTGTGGTACAGCGAGTTTTTTCTCTGTATCACTGTTTAGATGTGATAATGAAGCACCATTTGAATGCCAGAGTTGCAGAGTAAAAAAAAAATAAAAAATCAATTAGTGGTTTTCCGTCAAAGTTCTCTGTTTTTCTTTGAAACAAAGATTCAGAACCAGAAAATGGGTTCTTTTGATTATTCTGTAGAAGTTCCCTAATATTAATCAGTTTGGGCCAAGCCTGGTCTCCCTGATCCAGGGTTTGAGCCTTTGTAAAGATAAATATTTTTTCATAGATGGCTTAAATATGAATGTTGTCATCTTGTTCTTAGATTAACATGTTTGTGGAAGGATTCCATGATGCCATTCTCCTCTATGCTCTGGCTTTGCGTGAAGTCCTAAAATATGGTTTTAGCAAGAAGGATGGGGATAAAATTGTTCATCAGACACGGAACAGGACATATGAAGGTAGGTATCTGCTAGCTGGAATACTGGATTGTATCAGTGTCATTACAACTCAGGCTATTACTGTGTGTGCCACTTGAGGACCAGGACACAAGAGGTTAAAAAATAGTCAGAATATGTGCTCTTCAAATATACACCCTGCGTTTTTAAAGATCAAATAATTCACCACTTTGAACTTTTTTCATAACGTCCCTTTAGGTATTATTCTGCTCAAAGGAACTCCTAATAACTTAATGACCCTCATTAGGGTTGTAAAGAAATGCCAATAACTTTCTCAGGCTCCTTTGTTTTTTAAAAGATTACAGCAGCGTGTCTTACTTCATGTGCATCTACTACCTCTTGAGCTTGCTTCATTTTTTCCATTTAGCGTTTTTATCTTAACAAGCTGGATTTGATAAAAGCACACTGGTGCCAATTTTTTTCTTTGTCGTTGATGCTGTTTTGAGCATTGGAAGGTTTTTCTTCCCTTCCTTTTAAGAGCTTTGTTTGTTATCTCAGATACAGTAACCAAACAGGACTGTGACTTTCTGGGCCTAATCCCTTAGGCCCTGAGTCTACAGAGACTTCAGCAGATGCGTAACTTTAAACATGTGTGTAGTCCCTCCCGTTGATGTAGTTATGCATGTGCTTAAGTTTTTGCAGAGTATGGGCCTCAGTAAAGAAACAGAGCAGTGACACATCACCAGACCCACATGTCATTTCTTACATTAATCTTTCAGTGTTTGATTTCCAGTGGAAGTACTTGAGAAAGAAAATATTTCCCTTACATGAGAAACCAACAATTAACTCAGAAATATAACAGCTATGAAAGACATAATGGGCCAGATTCTCAGCTGCCATGAGTATACACCGGGCAGAGTTGAGGAGAAGTGAAGGGGCAGGTGGCTCTAAGCCACCTTTCTGTTCCCCTGGTCCTGGGTTCACCAGAAGCTAATATGATCCCCAGTGAATTTAAAGCAGCCTGGTGACTCCTCTGAATTATGCAGCTAAAGTAGCCCCACAGGCACCACTGCATTAGGTCAGGATCAGTTACAGCGCTGTATAACGGACTCCATCCCCTCCAAATCATGGCACCCCACAGCACTTTACACCCAGGGGATTCCCCTCTGTCATGAGATTCCTTTTATAGCAGCCTCTCTGAACAGAGAATCCGCCCAAAATGGCCATCTTATATCCTATGCCAGAGGTGCGTCCTTGCACATTTCTTATAGAGATATGTGCTCCAAACAGTGGGACTGCCAGGCTACACAATAGTGTCCTAAGCTGCTTTACTCATAAAACCAGCCAAGAGAAAATAATGTTCTCTTTCCTCACTGGTAAAAACCAGTTCTTTGTTGCTGAGCAACCTCTCTCTTATCACAGCTATTTTGAAAATTGAGGCTTAACGCTGAGCTGTCAGGAGCATAAGACTGCAAGGTAAAGACCCCCGCCCCCCAACTCCTCACTATCCCAATACTCCGCTGAGCAAATATTTATTAATTATAGGGCTGATGTTGAAAGTGGTCTTCAACCTGGCCTCTTAGGAGCCAATCCTACAAGGAGAACCATGCAAGCGGACTCCTGCCCTTGTGGGGAGCCCTACCATGATCAGTGGGGCTCTGTGCGGGAGCCAGGAGACCATCCATGCAGAGTCCATTGCAGGATGGGGCCTTGTATTGCCCCTAAAATTTTGCACACAGATCATTGAAAACATAGTAGCTGCCATTTAGATTTCTAACTGCCTGGGCACCTTTTCTCCATGGTACATTCCGCTCCACATCAGATGGGTGTCCAGTCAGGAATCCTGTTGGATATTAATAGCTGCTAAAGAAACATTCATACACATCCTCCCCTCTGCATAGGTTGGGGCAGGGGAGAGCCAGTCAATGGCAGCATGAATGCTTCAGGAGAGGGATAGGGACTAGAACTGGTCAAAAAATCTCCAGTGAAACAGTTTTCCATTAGAAAATGCTGATTTAAAAAAAATATATATATTAATGTTTTGATAGTTTATCAAGTCAAAACAAAGCACTTCAATGAAGTTGTTTCAGTATTTCCAGATCAAATTTTCAAAAATTTTTGTTCTGCAGGAAATTTTCAACTTTTCATTACAATTCAGAATGAAAGAAAATTTCAGAATTTCCAAGTTTTGAATAGCTCTAGTAATGACTTCAGGCCAGATGGTCTTGGCTTCCAGAGTCACTAAGCTTCCTGTTCTAGTAAACACTTCCTTTCAGTTCTGGGAGCCAGCCTTGCCATGCCAGACAAGTTGGTAGTGGCCTCTGAGTGTTGCTATTGTCATTTGGCTGTGCTCACTCTTTAATCCTTCAGTCCGGTATAGTAACACAAATTTGTGATTGTTTGGCTACCTTACCATTACATCTACAGGCAGCCATTTGGTTGTAAACAGTTTGGTTAATACTCAGTAGCCTATGATTAAACTTGGATTAATCTTTCCTGAGGTCATTCCATTTTAACAGGAAAAGAGCAAAGGTGAGGCATTTTAGCTCATTGAGCATTTGGGAAGATTAGGTTTGTTGAGAAAAATTTACGTTCTGGTACTGAGTAGCTGAAGTCTCTCTCCTGGTTTGTAATTGCACCTTGGGACCTGATTCTCCACTACCCTGCACCTTGCGTAATCATCTCAGTGGCATGGGTGTCAAGGGCTACCATTCTGATCTGTTTTCACTTTGCACAGTGCAGCAGAGACCCAGGCCCATGGTCTTCATCCCCTGACTGAAGAAGAGCTACAATAGAACCTTGCTAACTGTGCCCTTTGCCTTGTTCTTGCCCTGTTCTCTGCCCGCCCCTCAGCAAAGAATTGGCACTGGAGAGAGGTCTTGTGCTCTTAAGATTCCATTGTTTTCACAAACTCTGCCACATTACATGTACTAGTATACTGGGAGGTATTATCCATAATCATTAAACTACAGGAAAGCTGAGAAAATAAACGATCACAGTGCACTATGTGTTGCATTTTCCTGTTTTATTATTGGGTTTGTTGACCGTTAGCCTGATTCTGCCAGCTTTATTCACGGTGAATAGCACCTTACTCCACAAGAACATCCCCTGATGTCAGTAGGACTACAGTAAGGGCCTAAATCTGCAAAGTTGCTAAATTCAGTCATTCCCCAGGGTCAAATCGTGACATCCTTGCTCACTTTTTTGCTGAGTCAGGGAAAACACCTAGTGGGCCTGATTCTGGTCTTGCTTATGTAACCCTTCTGCCCGTCTGAGTTGGCAGCAACAAGGGCCGGGTTCAGTATCTAGGGGTTCTGTTTCAATAACGCAATGCAAAACCGGCTCCAACCCCCACCCAGTGACCTGGGACAATTATGTACCACCCCCCGGGTGCCTCTAGGAGGCAATACTTCCCCTCGCGCAAGCACAGAGTCTGAGTGTAGCAAAATCCTTTTAATAAAGGAGGGAAATAATGCAGCATTATGTTGGGGAAACACCACAAACAGGATTCATAACACAAATCATGAGCAAAAGACCCACCCCCAAGTAAGTTTGGCAGTATCCTTTCCCCCTCAGGGTCTTAAGTCCAACAACCCAAAAGATCACCCCAAAGTCCCAAAAGTCCAACATCCCAAAAGTCTCTTGAGTCCAGCAACCCAAAAATCACCCAAAAGTCCAACAACCCAAATGTCTCTGTCCCTGGTCAGTGCAGTCCCAGAGTTCAAAAGTTTATTTGCAGTTTTACCCCCCAGCCTGGGTGAAAATGGGGGGGGGAAGGGGCACGCAGGGTGTTAAGGGGCACCTTACGTGGTCCGAGGGTGACTGCCCCGCCTCTCTGTGGGGTTCTGCTGCAGCCTTCACCACGAGCTGCTCCACTCCACCAGCCATCCCACAAACTGCTCTGCTTTGCCCCGCTCCGCCCCACTTCACTCCACTCGCTATCCCGTTGGCCACTCCAACCGTCCCACAAACTTCTCTACTCAGCTCCGCTCGCCATCCCATGGGCTGCATCAACCGTCCCACAAAACTGCTCTGCTCTGCCAGCCACTTAGCAATATATCTTCAGGCTCCCCCAGTAGTTAACACAGCACTCAGTGATTTCAGCTCTTAGTAATTTTAGCTCTTTAGTGATTTCAGCTCTTAATAGGGGAGCCCCAGTGCTGGTGCACCATTGGCCCAAAATGAATTCATCACAGCAGGCTGTAGCTAGATTCTTAATGGGATCAAAATTAGCTCTGCTATTCAACAGTGAAGAGAGGAGGAAGAGGAGGTGCAATTGGTGTTTAAGACTCTCAAAGGGGGGCCCAGTCCATCAGGTACAAATACCTGTCCCCAGCACCTCTCTCTCAATTCACTGGGTTTTGGAACCCATGTCCCTTGTCTAACGAGTGCTACTTAGTTGATGGTGAGTCCCTCTGTCATATAACAGTTCCACTGGCCTTGATTCACATAATCAGGGTAACAACATTTTATTCTTCCTGCCCCAATAACAAAGAAACTGGGGATCCCACAGCAGCCAAAGTGACCATTTGGGCGACTGTGGGTTCATACCAGGTGGGGTGGGTGTGCCTATGCCAACAAGACCAGCCCCTGAAGTTCTTTTCCACAACTCACCACAATTCACCACCAGATGTCAGGGTAGAGCTCATCCTGACTCTGCTTACACTTATACCGCTATAACTCAGGGGTAACTCCACTGAAATCAGTGAAGGCAAACTGCTGTAACACTGGGGTCAGAGAAGAATCAGGCCCAGTGACTTTAGTGGAGTTGTTCTGTGAGTTAAACCTGAATTAAAAACTCATTAAGAATTTCAGGATTTGGCACACAGTTTCCCAGTCATGAGTGTGTATTCACAAAGTTCTATAGTGTCTTTTACAGAAATGCATTCGGCTGTTACTGTATACATTCTGAGCCAGAGCCTTGGGGGTGTAAACTGGAATGGAACCAGGGTCTTCAGTAGAGCTACATCAGTTTACACCAATGGATAAACTGACCCTACGTTTCACTGGAGATTAGTCACTGAGGGCAGGTGCCATGCTGGGAACTTGAGAAACTGACGACAAGTGTTGAATGTGTCTTTCTCAAAGTTGTAACCAGAAATATTGAAAAGATAGGAATTGAACCCAATTTCATGTATAGAAATTTGTATAGAGCCTTGACCTTAAAAAGGGCTGATTACCCCAAACTCTGATTTTAAGTCTATATGAGCTGTGGGTCTGTCAAACCCACACAGTATATTCTTGGGTAGGGGGGTGCATAATTCAGCACTATTGAATTCCGTGGGAAGGGTCTCATTGACTTCAGTGAATGTTTAATAATTCCCTTGATCTCTACGTGTAACATAGAGAAGAAAGGAAACAAGGCCCCAATTCTGCAAAGCACTTAAACATACGTTTAAGCTTGACAGTGGGACTTAAGTATGTGCAGGAAGTACTTTACTGAACTGGAGCCTGTAAGATTAACACCGCCCTTTCAGGATCAAATTTTTCAGCCCCAGTGAAGACTATGGAATTTAAGTGAGGGCAGGATTTATCTCACAGTAAAGCAGCTATATCCCCCCATATCATATCCAGTGAGAACAGCAATAAACCAACTCCACAGGTGTACCACATGTTGGAGCTGCTGACTCTGGCCTTGGTCTCTGTTTCATTAGTTCCCAGCTTCACATGAGCATGTGTGTTTTCACTTGGGCTTTGTTATCTATTTCAGGACAAGGCCTTATGTAAATTAACTTGCATGAAATGCATTTTTATTTTTATTCCAGTGCTCTGAGTTTCTGGATTACATTTTTTTTCACATATTCCCCAAACAGGCTCACATATTTTATATTTCAAAAGGAGAAATGTTAAGCATTTCGGAATGCAGACGCTGAGATGAAATTACAATTTCTTCTGGAATGCCAATAAAAGTGCTGTGAGACTGATGAGATTTCCTGTCAAGTATCAGTCTGTAAAAATCTGTCCATTCATATTTTTGTTTTCCTTGGAAGAGTCCAACATTTTAACTAATTAATTTTCTAATTCCTTACATGCCATTCTCTAGGCATTGCAGGGCAGGTATCCATCGATGCCAATGGAGACCGATATGGGGATTTCTCAGTGATTGCAATGACCAACCCAGAAGCAGGCACACAGGAGGTAAGAAAATAAACATAACTGCAAATGCCTACTGATGAGATGTCCCAGCTAGTGTCAGTATAATGTACCATCATATTGTCTGCTTACTCAGTAGACGGATAATTATTTAACTGTGTGTATTAAAATGTCATAACATAATCCTACAAACCCTAAGTGCAAATCCTGCTTGTAAAAGTAATCTTAAAGCATAAAACCCAGTTCTACAAATCCATTCTCACTCAAAGGATTACTTGGGTGTAAGACTTTACAGGACTAGGCTCTATATCAGGGGTGGCCAAATTTATTGACGTTCCACGCCGCATGCGATAATCTTCAGAAGTTTGAGAGCTGGGCGTGCCTGCTAGGACTAAGGGCTTCTGCCCTGTGGGGGTCAGGGGAGCACCTGCCGGGGTTCAGGGCTTCAGCCCTTGAGGAGGTGCCTGCCAGGTCTAGAGACTTCAGCCCTGTGGGGTTGAGGGGGACGCCTGTTGGGTCTAGGGGCTGAAGTCCCAAGCCCCAGCAGGCACCCTCCCTCCCTTCTGGGCAGAAGCCCCAAGCCCCACTGCAGGGCAGAGGCCCCAAACTCCCCACCCCCAGCCTGGTAGGCAGAGAATGGGAGGGAGGGGGCCAGCTCCGCGAGCCGCACTAATTGAAAAAGAGCTGCATGTGGTTTGCAAGCCGCGATGTGGCCACCCTTGCTCTATATCTTAGCTGATCCTGAGATATAGTGTGAAAAAGAGAAGTTGCAGAGTAAAATGACTAAGTCCCCGTCTTCACTGGTAAGAAAAGGTATATTTTTACCCCAGGGAAGCTAAAACACATGAGCTATCCAAGGTAAAGACACAGTGAAGATAAGGCACTTTAGTTTTACCATGAGGTAAACTAGGTGAGGTCAGCGCAAAACCACTGTCTGTGGCTGATTCAGCACAGAGTCCAACTAGCTAGAGTTTAAAGCACCACTTAACTCAAGCTAGATATTTTTGTATGTGCATGGGAGTTAGGTTAAGGGCAACACTCAAGTTATACCTTGAGCTAACAGTGCAGTGCAGACAAGCTCGTAACAACTCAGGAAGTTCCAATGACCTCATTTGAATAGCCCCAGTGAGTAAGGTCTAGTCACATGAGTAATGATTTACAGGGCCGGGCCGGGACACTAATACATTTCTATAGATACAAGTGACTGAAAACTCTGAACCTAACCTGCAGATACTTACATGAGTAGTCATAGCTATTTGAAGTCAGTAGGACTGATTATGGGGGAAGGATCTTGTGTGATCAGCCCCTATTTGTATTAATTTTTTTTTAGTAATTTCATTCTCCCTTGCTTTGCTTCTGCTTGCCTTTCATTTCCTGTTGAACTTCTCTTTTCCCCCTTCGATGGTGTATTTCTGTTTCTCTTCAAAAGTATGTCTCATGCTAATTTCTTCCTTTCATTTTTGTAATCTATTAGTTGTTAATTGTGTCTGTTTTGCTCAGGTTTTTCCGCTGTCCCTGCCCTGATTTATAACCTGGCCTCTTTCTTTGATCCATTGTTTTTTTTTAATTTATTTCACTGGTTCCTTCCATCTGGTCATGAAAACATTAGTTCCTCAATGGAATTGAGCCAGATGAGTGCATGCGTTGGCCAGAACCCTGCTCACAGCTTCATACATAGACTCTAAGATCAGAAGGAACCATTAGATCATCTAGTCTGACCTCCATTGCATTTCACCCAGTTACCCCTATATTGACCTCAGTAATGGGTATTTGACTAAAACGTATCTCCCAGAAAGGCAACCATCTTAATTTGAAGACATCAAGAGATAGAAAATCCATCACTTCCCTTGGCAGTTTGTTCCAGTGGTTAATCACCCACACATTTCTAATGTGAATTTGTTTGGCTTCAGGTTCCAGCCATTCATTCTTGTTATGCCTTTCTCCGCTCAGTTAAAGAGCCCTTTAAGTACCTTCATGGGGGAAAAAATACTGGGTACTATACACTGTAACCGAGTCGCCTCTCAAGCTTGTTTTTGACACACTAAAAAAATTGAGCTCTTCAGGTCTCTCACTGTAAGGCATTTTCTCCAGCCCTTGAATAATGTTTGTGGCTCTTTTCTGCACTCTCTCCACTTTGCTGCACCTGCAGTCCCATATCTGAACAATTGTTAGTTGGAATATGAATAAAAGTGTTTCCAGTAAAGATTTGAACTACAGTTGCACTAATGGCAGAGAAATGCAGACTCCTTCAACGTGAAATTCTCCTATGCATGTAGCAAGTATACTCCATTTAAGTCTTATGTAAGCCCTCAAAATAGGATTTAAGTGGCACATCTAGCTTGGGCAGGACCTATGTACAATGGTGAATTTCACCCATCAACATGCCTCAGTGGCTCAAATAAGGAAAGTAACAAAAAGTTTACTTTAAGCCCAGAATTAACTGAAAATTCATGTCTGTGTTCAGACAATTATATCTTCTGATGCAAATGCACCACTCACATTAACTTCCCTGGCATCCGTGCATGTTACTTGAAGGCAGAATTTGGCCCTCCATTTTTTTTTAAATTTTCTTCATTAATGTTTATACATTTTAGGGAATATTTTCAGAAGGGTGGGCAGCTCCTCTCCTTTTGCAGGCAGGATTTAGTCCTGCATTTTTGCCCATGCCGTTCACATATCTGGGTATTTGTCCCTCTAACTGCAGTACTTGACTGGAGGCACAAATCAGGTAGAGATGCAGCTATTCATTTGTTCTTGCGTTTGATTTCTGCAAACTGCACCCACAAATGGGAGCCTAAAATATTCTCCTGTGTGAATTTCATCAAGTAGATAGAAAGCAGCCTCTTTTACTCTGCTAGTTATACAGATAATTTGGGCCAGATTCTCTACTGTATTATTCCATCTGTATACTGTTGTAGCTCTGTTGTTCCACTGGCGTTAAACTGGAGTGATGCAGTAGTAAACCATATTCTATATGTTTATTTGGATGCAACATGAATCGTCTTCTTGGGCATATAATATTAAGGAAGGAACCAACTCACAAACTTGATTACATACAGCCTTGAATTTTAAGGAAGTTCAGAGTTCAGAATCCTAAACTAGATTTTGAAACTCTCACATGTGAACCCAAAATCCTGAACAGAAAACAGAAATGCATGTAGACCTCTCAGAACATTATAGAATGGAACCCAAAATCAGGCAAAGCTCTCCTGCTTTTAAGTTTCTTTACAACCCCAAAACCCTTGGTCCAGGTTTACTGAGGTCCATGAACTTGGTAGAGATGGTCCATGCAAGAAAGTCAGGATCTGAGTCCAGATTTCAAATGCCAAAAAGTTTGTGGGAGATCAGATTAAAGGGTTTCTGTTCTGGCCTGTAACACCTCTGGAGCACCTGCTGCTGCATGAGATACTGCAGGTCTTTCCCACTCCTGGCACCCCTGTAGGTTGTCGACCTTACTTGGTAGCCCTCCAGTGGCTCAGTCCTCCAGCTTGGTCACAGTCAAAATGAACCCCTTCCAGGGTAGGAAGAGTTCTTACTAGGGCCTTCAGTTCTGGCTCTGGGCCCTTTAAATTCAGCCCTTGGCTGAGGTTCCCAAACAAGCCTTATCCCCTTCACAGGGTTTACACCACTTTGCCAGTCCTAGTAGGGGAGCCTGGGCCTGCCTACTACTCCATGTTCCAGCCCACCAGCAGCCACACACACAGCAGCCACATACCACTCACTTCAGTTCATTGTTGCTATTTCCCTAAACCTCTTCTTATCTGGCCCCTTTATCTTCATCCACTTATCTTAGGGTTAAAGTTCTTAGGTACTCTCTCTTCCAGCTTAAACAACTGTAGTCAGAACAAAACTCTGGTTGCCGCTCAAGTTCCTTTGTCCAGAGAAGAGCACCATTCCTCATCCTTGGTCCCAGGAACTTACTTGCTAAGGTTCTACAGCTCCTTTTTATCTCAGCCTCCTGGGCTCTGATTGACTGTATCTGTGCAGCCGCTCTAGGCAGGTCTGGAGGCCCACCTTTGCTGCTCCTTTCCTGGGGAGAGGTGTAGTAGGATTGTGGAGCCTCCAGCAGTGGGCCACAAAAGGCTTGGTACACCCCATCACAGGAACCATTTCAAGAACCATCACAAAGTTTTAAACAAGCTAACTCCAAATTTTCTCTGAACCCTGGCCATTTACTGTTTGGGGCAGAAAGCTGGTGAAATTGATTTCAGTAACTAAAGCAGAGCAAGGTATGGAAAGCCCTAGATTTATAATCTAGAATTTTGTCCATAGCCATAAGTGCTGCTAATTATTGATCGCATCAGTGGGATTCTGACAGGGCAACTTATTCAAGTCCTGTGGATAATCAGGACATTTCACACGGTTCCAAGCACATGCAGCTGTCCAGTGTGTCTCTTTTCTCTGGGAATAAATTCATTAGAAAAGCATTGTCATTTCTTGTTTTTACACAGGTGATTGGGGACTACTATGGAAAGCAAGGGCGTTTTGAAATGCGATCAAATGTGAAGTATCCTTGGGGTCCTGGCAAGCTGAGAATAGATGAAAACAGAGTTTTAGAGCACACGAACAATACGCCTTGTAAATCATGTAAGTTTAGTGACTTAATGTTTCCTTCCAAGCTGTGAGAGAGAGAGGAAGCAGCCCATGCTGGGATACAGCATCCCCTTGTTTACGCTAACATTCCTTAATGGAACACTGTCAAGGTTGCTGGGCCTGAAAATGCCAGCAGTACCTTGACAGTTGTATTGAAACAGTTCTGTTTATAATGGCTGGAACAGATCTTTATTCCCAGACATTGCATGCTGCTACTGGGAACAAAAAAGCTCAAGCAGATATGCAACTTCTTGTCAGACTCCCATCATTAAGCTGGTGCATGCCCATTATGCTACAGATATATCCGTGTTGGCCCTAAGCCCATGGAAGTCTCCTTCCAGGAAAATAAATGGGTAGCTCTCCGCAGGCCAGAAGGGAGCAAACACAGTGAGTAGCTGGAATATGCAAGCTTGTCGCCCGAGACAAGGCATAATCATACCCCTTTGACAGATGCTGATCAGAACAGCATTAACTCTCCACGGGGTTTGGGATGGTGCCCTCCAGGGATTCGCAACCTGAGCAGCCCCATCTCTTTCCAGTTCCCTGCGTTCACAGACCATGCCTCACAGAGGGGACAATGAGGTGACTGGAAAAAGATACTTGCAATATTTCTGTGGCAAGTTTCCCTCTGCTGTGGACATTTCCCTCAAAAGGATGGTCTTAGCTCCCCTTTTATAAGGAGGGTTTTGCAGGAGATGAATTGCTAGCTCTGGAGCCAGGAGATACCTCCAGCTCCACAGTATTATTTCCCTCTTTTCCATTAAGATTTAAAACAATAGCTGTACTCTATACTTTTCTGTATACATTCATTCTGGCCCGGTCTGTCCCCGACTAGCACAGAGGGGGACAGGGCATTTGTGCCTCCTTGTTATCTCCATGCGTCCCTGGGTGGGGAGCAGCAATGCCATTCAAAGGGTCAAAGAAGCGTGAAGAGGAGTCAGGTCCATGGCTTCCCCCTCCCTCTGTACCAGCCCATGGTGTGGGCCAGGCATAGCAAGAGAAGCAGGCTATGCCATTCTAAAGACTGATGCCGCGAGCATGCTCCTTTTTTGCTCCCTAGAGGGACTTTCTTCCCTGAGCTCCCCCTGGGTCATTGCATCTCTGCTCTGCCCCCTACTCAACTCTGTGGCGAAGTGCTATGTTCTCACCATTCAGCTGAATATTGATTTCTGATTGTGTTCACATAGTCATTTGTTGACTGTAACTTCATGTGCAAAACTTTCAGCACAGAACTAAAATCACATGAATTTTACTTGAAACTCAGCCCAGGTTCATCAAAAGGTTTGCTGAGATCTGTGAGGCTACTGAGTGAAGATGAGCCCATCCTTGCGTTAAACCTGGGCTGGTGTACGATTTTCATGCTAACCCAGGTGAAACGCGGTCGTTTCTGTCATAGTAGCTGCTGCAGTCATTAGACCCTGACCCCTGCCATGTGATCTATTGTAATCCTAGCCCCTGTTGTGAGGGGTAGGCCATACACACCCATCTCTTACCAGCATTTCTCTATATCACACCAACGAGATTATAAACAGCTCTAGTTATTTTTTTGCATTGGTCATTTCTTTAACACGGATTTTCCAAAATGTGAACATGAACAGTTCTGGGTATGAATGCTGATCATTTATTTCTTTTTGCTTTTTCAAGCAGGTGGCCTAGGAGAGTCAGCAGTTACAGGGATCGTAGTGGGCGCCTTACTTGGAGCAGGATTACTAATGGCTTTCTACTTTTTCAGGTTAGTCCCGGTTACTAAAAGTTCCTTAGCTACCTACAGAGCCCAAACCTCTCCACACCTTGCATGCCTGTGTCTGGTATGGGGAGAGGAGACAGACAGGTGCTAAAACAAGGGCCTACTTCTCTGGGGCAAAACTCCCACTGAAGCCAGTTCATTCACTTTACTGTCTCGATAGCTGTTTTGTATGCTTAAGTCAGCTTTATTGTGTTAGGCCCTGATCCTTCAATCCCTTATGCTTGTGGGTAATTTTACTTGTGTTAGTATTGCCAGTAAATTCACGGCTAACATAATAAAGCTCACAGGTGTGGAAAGCTTTCCTATGGTAATTTTTCAGCATTGTGCATGTAGTGATCGCACACAGGACCAGCTGCCTAGTAGAGCAGAGTAATGTCTTTAATTAATTGCTGAACAAAATTATACAGTATTATACTGGAGATATTTCGAAGTGACTGCTTTAGCACGGTTGGCCAAAGGGAATTGTTGAGTTTCAGTGGGTTCCAAGAGGCAGGACCAAATCCTCTGTTGCTAGGTTGTTTGTGTATTTTTAAATCTTGTACTGTCAACCAACAAATCTACAACATTCGAGGCCATCCTACATCTCAGGCAAAACTCCCATTGACTTAACTGTTGAGCATATTATACATGTGCTGTATTTTCCTTATGCATGGAAGAAAATAAGTAAAAAGAATACATTTGATTCCTTGTATATTACAATGAAATAATGTTTTTATGCAACAGTAACAATTAAGACAACTGCCCCTTTTTTGCTGTTTTTGAAATACAGGTTAACAAAATGAAACATAGTGAAACCTGCGTTTCTGATGTACAAGCCCATCTTAAGCAATCATTCTGAAATAGCTCCAATATTTGACTAGTTTTGCTCAGAAGATACTTAAAGTCCAAATTCTACTGGGCAATCAATGCTGGTCAATTGCACAGTCAATGAATACACATTACGGTGGAAAAGTACTGCTCTAAGAAGTTTTAATTCCCTCTCCATATCATTAAGTCAGCCATGGGAAGAAAGTCTAAGGGAAAAACAGTCCAAGAGAGTTAGCAGTTTTTCAAAGAGACATTATTAAAGACACAAGAGCAAACAATCCCACTGCGTAGGAAAGATAGGACATATGGCAAGGGACCAACCTGGCTTTACCAAGAGATCTTCAATTATCTGAAGCTCAAAAAAGGAGTCCTAAAAAGGGTGGAAATTAAGTCAAATTACAAAGGGTGAATATAAACAAATAACACAAGTCCGTAGGGACAAAATTAGAAAGGCCAAGACATAAAACAAGATCAAACTAGTTAGAGTCATAAAGGGTAACAAGAAAACATTCTACAAATACATTAGAAGCAAGAGGAGGACCAAGGACAGGGTAGGCCCATTACTCAATGGGGGGGGCAATAACAGAAAATGTGGAAATGGAAGAAGTGCTAAATGACTTCTTTGTTTCACTTTTCACAAAGTTTAGTAACAATTGGACATCTAACATCTAACTTAATGAATGCTGGTTCAGAGATAAAATAGGGAAAGAACAAGGAAAAAATTACTTAGGGCTAGTCTACACTTACCGTCTGGGTCGACGCGGTGAGTTTGACTTCTCGGAGTTCGAACTATCGCATCTGATCTAGACGCGATAGTTCGAACTCCGGAAGCGCCGCGGTCGACTCCGGTACTCCTCCACTGCAAACGGCAGTGGCGGAGTCGACCTTGGAGCCGTGGAGTTCGACCCTGCCGCGTCTGGACGGGTGAGTAGTTCAAATTAGGGTACTTCGAATTCAGCTACGCTATTCACGTAGCTGAATTTGCGTACCCTAATTCAAACCCCCTTTTTAGTGTAGACCAGGCCTTAGACAAGTTAGATGTCTTTAAATCACTAGGGCCTGATGACATACATCCTAGAATACTCAAGAAGCTGACTGAGGAGATACCTGAGCCATTATCAATTATCTCTGAAAAGTCACGAAAGATGAGAGAGATTCCAGAGGACTGGAAAAGGGCAAATATAGTGCCAACCTATAAAAAGTGAAATAAGGAAAATTTGGGGAATTACAGATGAGTCAACTTAACTTCAGTAGCCGGAAAGAGAATGGAGCAAAGAAGTAAGCAATCAGTTTACAAACTCTTAGAAGATAATAAGGTGATAAGTAACAGTAAGTATGGATTTGTCAAGAACAAATAGTGTCAAACCAACCTAATAGCTTTTTTTGACAAGCCTTGTGGAAATGGCAGTAACAAGCCTTGTGGGTAGGGGGAAGTGGTAGATGTGGTATATCTTGACTTCATTAAGGCTTTTGATACTGTCTCACATCACCTTCTCATAACAAAAACCAGGGAAATACAACCTAGATGGAGCTACTATAAGGTGGGTGCATAACTGGTTGGAAAACTGTTCCCAGAGAGTAGTTATCAGTGGTTCACAGTCAAGCTGGAAGGGCAAATGAAGTGGGATCTGCAGGGATCAGTTCTAGGTCAGGTTCTGTTCAATATCTTCATTAATGATTTAGATAATGGTATAGAGAGTACACTTATAAAGCTTGCAGGAGATACCAAGATGGGAGAGGTTGCAGGTGTTTGGAGGTTAGGATTAAAATTCAAAATGATCTGGACAAACTGGAGAAATCGTCTGAAGTAAATAGGATGAAATTCAATAAGGACAATTGCAAAGTACTCCACTTAGGAAGGAACAATCAGTTGCACACATACAAAATGGGAAATGACTGCCTAGGAAGGAGTACTGTGGAAAGGGATCTGGGGGTCATAGTGGATCACAAGCTAAATATGAATCAACAGTGTAACACTATTGCAAAAAAGGCAAACATCATTCTAGGATGTATTAGCAGGAGTGTTGTAAACTGGATATGAGAAGTAATTCTTCTGCTCTACTCTGCACTGATTAGGTCTCAACTGGAGTATTGTGTCCAGTTCTGGGCGCAACATTTCAGGAAAGATGTGGACAAATTGGAGAAAGTCCAGAGAAGAGCAACAAAAATGATTAAAGGTCTGGAAAACATGACCTATGAGGGAAAATTGAAAAAAATGGGTCTGTTTAGTCTGGAGAAAAAAGACTGAGGGGGACGGGATAACAGTTTTCAAGTACATAAAAATTTGTTACAAGGAGGAGGGTGAAATTTTTTTTTCTTAACCTCTGAGGATAGGACAAGAAGCAAAGGGCTTAAATTGCAGCAAGAGTGATTTAGGTTGGACATTAGGAAAAACTTCTTAGCTGTCAGGGTAGTTCAGCAGTGGAATAAATTGCCAAAGGAGGTTGTAGAATCTCTGTTATTGGAGATTTTTAAGAGCAAGTTAAACAAACACCTGTCAGGGATGGCCTATAATACTTAGTCCTCCCTTGAGTGCAAGAGATCTAGACCTCTACAGGTCCCTTTCAGTCCTACACTTCTGTGATTCTATGATATATGTCCACAAGAAAAACTTACTTTTGCCTGCGTCAGTGCATGTTCAGAACATCCTGTGGGTCTCAAACAAAGCACCCATTTATCAAATGACCAGGATTGATTAAAGACCCCATTGATGTTTTGAAAAAGACAAAAAGATGGTACAAACGTGCCTTTATAATTTACTTTGTGCATGGTCACAGCCAGACCCTTTCCTTTTTTTACAACACTCCCAATTTGAAAGTACAAAATATAAGGGTGGTATTTTTTTTAACACACCAGGGGGCAGATCCATAGGTGGTGTAAACTGACAGTATGCACCAGCAGAAGACTTGCCCCAAGTGCTTCTGACTTTGACATTTGGGGACGGATTCTGCACCCATTGACGCTAGGGCGAGGAGGGTCAGGGCCTTATTTCATCCATTAGAATGAATGGCAAGAATTAAATATCAGACCTGGCATACATTCACTGGACATATAGGGCCAGATTTTAAGAAAAGCGCATATAGGATTGTGTTCACAAAAATTATTTGTATCTACAGCCACAGTTATGCAGCAGTTACACTAATGTGCATGCAAATATAGTTATACAACTATTTGGTCATCTGCATGTGTAATTACCACAATTAGGGATACAACTTCTTGCATATCTTTGAGTGTACAACTGCACTTCGTTGAAAAATCAGAACCATAGTTCTTCTGATATATTGTGTTGAAAGGAAGAAAAAGGCTATATTTCCAAAAATGGCCTGGTTTTGTGCCTCAACAACTTCCATGCACAAAGAAATAATAGAATATACATAAAGTAAGAGTCTGTTTTTTAAAGGTATTTAGGTACCTAAAGATTCAGATAGCTGCCTAGTGGGATTTTCAAAAGCAGCTAGGTGCCTAAGTCCCATTGATTTCAATGGGAGTTAGGCACTTGTTAGCATTTTCAAAAGGGTGTTAGCAAGTTAAATGCCTAGCTGCATCTTCAGAAGCCTAACTTTGGAAATCCTGGACTTAAATCCTCTTGTTCATGCAAATTGAATGCAAATTTCCTGTGTGTGTGAACATTGTGTCATTTGTGTGCAAAAGCAGTATTGTGCAAAAACTGCATGTACAACAGGGGCTGGTTTGAGGCCCTTTTGAATAATTAGCCCTGAAACCCAGTGGGTTCATAGGTGTAATGTTAAAAATATTAGACTCAGAGTTTCTAAAATTTCATTTTGGAGGTTTATGGGAGGAAGTGGGTTTAGTACCTTACTTTGATGTATGAATAATATAAAGAAACTCTTGATAAGGGCTTGAGGTGGGCACACATGGAAAACCATGGCTGATGCACAAGCAATTTAATATACCCCTTAGATATCATTTAAATCTCTTTCCTTAAGATCCTTAGGGCTGGATCCAGTGTTAATTACACAGATAATACTTCCAGTGATATAAACACACTAATCTATCTTATGTAGATGTTGTGAGGAGTTAATTAGATAGTATCTGGCTTCAGTGGGAGTTTTGACTGCATAAAGAGCCAGATCCATTGTGCAGATCCCACAGAAAGTGGCCCCCACGTCTGGTATAAGAAAGTAATTTGGCTCTGATCAATGCAAAAAGAGTAATCTGGCATAGTTCCCATGCCACTGTACAAAAACGTCCTAATCGTTTAGTTCACAAATTGTCAAAGAAGAAAATGTTTGTGTCTGTGTGCCTTGAGAATGCCTGTTAACTTTTACACAGAATTCTTGGGCTAGGGCAAAATGCTTCAAGGCAAACGACTTTAATCTTTTACCAGGGTTTCAGATTCTGTCACTTCTCATTTCTCAACAGAAACCCAGTTGTCCCCTATAGGCATTCTTTGAAAGAGAAGTCCTATTATCTTGTTATTGAGGGAGGATTTCTCACTCTGTTCCTCTCCTTTCATGCAGAAAGAAATACAGAATAACTATTGAGAGACGAAGTCAACAGGAAGAGTGTAATGTGGGCAAGCATCGGCAGTTACGTGAAGACTCGATTAGATCTCATTTTTCTGCCGCGTAAAGAAGAAAAAAAAATCCCATTCTTCCTGAAAAAAACTTTAGGGAAATGGACAAAACCAAAGACATCAGTGTAAAAGAAGAGGCTCTTGAAGAACTAATTCTTTAAGCAGTAGAGTCATTTTATCTTAATTTCTTTCAGAAACTCAGGAATGATTTACTAATCACATTATGCCACATGGCCTTTCATCTCGTGGAAAAAAAAAAGATAATTTCACATTGTAGGATGTTCTTAGTGTTTTGAGAGGGTATTTTCTAAAACATTTATTGAGGGCAGCAGTTTTGTGCTTAGGGCTGGGAATGCTTCTTCCTGACCCCTTCTTTTTAACTCCTAGTTCTTCCTTTCTTAGCTGCATCACAAGCAAGGATATCAAAATGTGGTTTCAATGCTGCTTTGCCATTAAAATAAAAATGTCTTCATTATGGGCTTCCTGCATTATTGAAACCAATTGGCCACTTTGCCATGGACCTCAGTGGGTGCAGGATTAGACCGCTAGAGTTTAATCTCAGGAGTTGGTACTTGAGATGTAAATAACTATTGAGAAAGTAAAGAAGGTGGAAACACTCAAGTCATTTTTTCATTGCACGTACAGTATCAAAATCAAGACAGGGAATACAGAGACTGAATCTCTTCTCACTTATACTAGTGTAAGTCAAGAGTAGCTGCATTGCAGTCAGTGGAGTTTCACTGGTATGAGACATAAGCAAGGGGAGAAACAGAACCCTAGAGTGGATTTGCCTTTTCTTCAGCCTGACATATGCTTTTATATTGTAACAAAACATCCCAGAAGAGTCATCATCCTTCTCTCTCTCCACCATCATCACCTCTTAGAAAGGCTAGTGCAGTACCTAAAGGGCCGGCTTCTGCTCCCATTGAAGTCAATGGCAGAAGTGCCCCTGATTTCAGTGAGAGGAGGGTACGATCCAGACTCTGTAAATATTAATGATAGGGGGGTGTTTGTACAGTAACGGTAATTCAGAAGATTTTTTTTTTTTTTTATAAAAATGACATTCCATGCTAGCATTTTATTTTTAGGTATCTTTATCTTGTATTTTTCTATTAGAAAATGTCTATTTTTGCTTTGGTAAAATTAAAAGTCAAGGTGAGAAGGTTTGAAGAAATATTTTTACAGTGTGAATAAT
Organism: Mauremys mutica; assembly: GCF_020497125.1. Lineage (NCBI taxonomy): Eukaryota > Metazoa > Chordata > Testudines > Geoemydidae > Mauremys > Mauremys mutica. The sequence goes on along the minus strand of NC_059077.1, from coordinate 22,479,987 downwards.
GTACACAGGAAGTCATTGATGTAAATAAAAGTTATTTTGGTTTATGAATATTAACCAGATTTTTTCCCCTCCCTCTTTCCCAAGCATGTGCAGAATGCAAATAATTAATTAGCTAAAGTAAAATGCAATTGATTAATTAGTTGTAAAATTGCCAAAAATTATTCAGATTACAAATTTAGGCCCTAATCCTGCAGACACTTAACTTTACACACATTCAAGTCAATGAGACTGACTACTTACATGGGTAAAGTAAAGCGTCCGCAGGATTGGGGCTTTAAGATGCTGCTGTGGGGCCTGATCCAGATCCTGCTGCCATTGGTATCTCTGATAATTATCTCCTTAATTTTATCATGGACTTCAATTGGAGCAGGACTGGCTCTGTTAAAAGTAGGTTATTTTATACTGTATATAGAAAAGTTCTTAACACTTTCTAGTCAGGAAATGTAGGTATTATTTAGAATGCCTGATTTGGAGAGTAACCGCTCTAAGAGTATTGCCTGAGAGAGAGAAAATTTACTAAGTTTGTGAATCCTTTGGTTTATCCTGGCAATTTTTCATATTAAGAAAACTTTTCTTTAACAGAGCCCTTAAAACTAGACCCTAAGGCAGTGGTCCCCAAACTGGGGGGAATACCCTCCTGGGGTGTGTGCGCACAGAGGAACATCTGGGGGCAGCACAGCAGGGCCCATGCCAGCCCCTACCAGGGGGCAGGGAGGGAGCTCCATCCAGCCCTGCTCTGCCCCCAGTTCCGCTCCAGCCCCAGTTCCTGGCCACAGCTGACACCCTGACTCCACTCCTGGCCCTGGCCACAGCTCTGCTCCCGGCCCTACTCTCAGCTGCTGGCTCCCGCTCCTGGCCCCAGCTGCGGCTCCCAGCCCAGCCACAACTCCACTCCCGGGGCGGTGCAGACACATTCTATTACTGGCAAGGGGGAGAGCGCGAGATGAAAAGTTTGGGGACCACTGCTCTAAGGGCCAGATTCTGCCATCATTTACACTAGTGTAAATCCAGAGAAAGTGCACGGAAGTAGCTTACAGTAAATGGAGAGCAGAATTTGGCCTGATTTGTTTTATTACAGCTCTCTATTTTTTCAGTGTGTGGACAGATTTTGCTGGTGTGTTTCATCTACTTTTTTCTAAAATATGTATCTGGGCATGCGGTTTACTGCCTGCATTTGTGAAGTTCTGTCTGATTCCTCAGGCATCGAGGCAGGGGTCCATTCTTGGAGCTGCTCCAGAGTAGATCAAAGCAGCTGGAAACGGTGGATTTGAGACCTTAAGGATTCCCTCTCATTGGGTAGCACAGAGTAAGGTAGAGGCTCTAACATCACCCATTTCACAGTCCAGGTCTGCAGTGTGTGTCTGTTGAAAAAATGACATGGCCAATGCACCACTACAGCCCAGTGAACTTTGGCCACTAGAATGGCCCCCCTCAAGCCATGAACCACCAAGCTTGGCATAGGTTAGAGAAGAATTCACATTGCTCTAGAGCTGGCTGAAAAAAGTTGATCAATTTTTTGGAAAATTTCTAAAAAGTTTTAGTTGAAACTGATTTTGAAAATGTTAGCAACTTTTTTTACTGGTTTCAAACTCAATTTGTTTGTCACTTTTGGAAATATTCAATTTGTTTTTTTCCTCTTTTTCTCTCATTTTCTGTTTTGCTACTGAAAGTAGGGAAAGAAAAAGAGGGAAGGAAAAAAGCAAAAAATAAAAACCAAAATGTTTTTGTTGTAAACCAAGGGCAGTTTAAAATATTATATTTTTCCACAAAACAAAACATTTTGTTTGCTGTGACATACATGGGAGGCTGGTCTATTGTCTCCCGCGAGCTGTCTCCCAGATCACAAACACAAAGGTGGGCTCAAGCTGCATTTGTCCTCATCACCTGGTCTTGTGCCAAGCACAGTTAAGTCCAGGTAGAGGATCTGGGGTAATTAACAGGACAATTTTTGATCACATGATCTTGTTTCAGCTAAATGGAATTGAGGAGAAAACAGAAAAGGGTAATTAGAGAGTCACTGTGAGGCTGAAAAAAAATCATGCAGCCCTGGATTATCTGTATGCTTTTAATCACAACCCTAGATAGCATTGCCCAGGAAGTCCCACCAGCTGGGGCTCCTGTGCAGGACTAGCCACAGCTTAAAGCACCACAACCCACTTTATTCACTTCCAGAGGAGGCACCATAACATTGGGAGCATAGCAGACTGCTGTTGGAGGAATGCATGTTTAGCTATTTTTTTAAAATCTCTGTCCTGTGTTAGTAATAACACCTTAAAAATTGTTCACTTTTAATCATCTAACATTACTTTTTACCACTGACGTGGTTAGTTTATTTTTTTACATTTTTCTCAATTAGGACAAGGAAAATAGACTAGTCAGTCTCCCTCTCTGGTTCTCCTGCAGGAGCTTAGGCTTCAAATACTGCAGGGCAATGTTTAAATTCAAACAAAAAACACTGATTTTCAAATAAGTTTTTAAAGAATTCTTTGGATCTAAGGGGCTATACAAGTAAATAAAATGTATTGTAAAATGTGGGTGTCAGAAGCTTGTTTAACCAAAACCTGTGTTTGTGGCTATCCATATATAACAATAACAACAACTAATCAACATATAAAGGCCACAAATGAGCCCAGCACTTTAGCACACAAACTTAAGCACAGCCGTACGTGTTAAAGTGATATAGTTAATAGAGGATTCATACATAATTTTTTTTTTTGGTAGCAGTTAAAGATGTTGGGGAAAGCTCTGCTTTCAGATATATGCCTAATGCCCATTGGCTGTCTGAATATCTGCAGGCAGAGTTTATGAGTACAGGAGCTTTAGTTTAAATGACACATTTCACATGAGAAAGTTGAAGTATTTGCACTGTGCACATCTCTGTTTATAGAAATATTAGGCAGAAAGGAGTTTAAATGTGTGTGGTCTTTTATTTTCAGACATCTTCGAATACGGAATGAGAATGATCCCGTAGACCATATGCAGGCCAAATTTCTGTTGAAGTCAATAGAAATGTTGCCAGTGAAAGATTTCAGGACTGGACCATCTGAAGGGGTTAACAAGTAGTGCAATGGGCTATGATAGTGTTCTCTCCTCTTGGGAATCACAAGAAACCTATGCACGTCTTTTTGGCCTTAATTCAGTCTTAAATTTAGCATGTCTGTGAAATGGAGACCATTCCTTTATATTTTACCCATCTGGGTTAAAGGGGAGGCTTTGGTGTTTTACAAGGATATTATTGACTTTTCATCAGGAAAATAATATTGCCATGACTTGGAGACTTTCTTGGATTAGTGTTTAATTATGAAATAACTGTGTAGGTTTTTTTTTTAAATCCAGAATTGCTTCTTCCAGAATGCACATTTCAAAATGCCTCTGACTGGTGTACACCACATTTAGACCCTACAAAAATGACTTTTAAAAGGTGCTGGACTAGAGTTCATTCAAAATTTCTCATTAACCACTAATGTTAATATTTTGCATCGATCGCAAAATACTCTGAAGAATCTGACACTGTTAAAGTTTATGTGTTAAACTACAGCACATCAGACGTCTTTCATGGATTCATTAGGTGCTGAAACTTCAGAAGGTTAAAAATCCTGACTCGGTGTAAACTGTTGCTTGGTGTTTCTATTGTGTGAATGTTCCTACCAGACACTTGAGCAAGCAGAGGAAATGTACCTAATAAGGGATTTTAAAAAATCTTGTTTTAATTGTTAATTTCTTAATCTAAGATGATCTGCACAAGGAATAACTGCACAATTCTCTCACACCAAAGTATGTAATCATGGGTTTTACAAACATTAGGCCAGATCATCAGCTGACATTTATTGGCACAGCTACATTGACTTCAGTAGAGTTGCACTGATATTTACCAGCTGAAGATCTGGTTCATTTCTTTGACACCTTATCCCCTATGACCCACATGCATGGGTGTTTCTCCGTATAGTATAGGAGGCACCACTAAAAATCCAATGTAACAGTTACCACATAGCGGTATACGAGATCATTACAGTTTTTCTTTGTATTTAGTACATATCTGGGGTGACTGTGGGGTAACGATTGGCAAGTGTTGACTGTTTAATGCTTCTACTGTAGCAAAGAATTCAAGGAGTGGAAAGGTCTGTTGGGAATAGAGAATTAATAGCTGCACAGTTGAGTTGAGGGAGAAAAGAAAGAGAAACTCAGGGACTGATTGTACGCCCATTGATGTGCTACTGACTTCAGTGAGAGAAGGATTAAGCTCTTGCTTTCTGCACAGGATGCGGTCTATATTTTTTATAGTTAAGCTCAGAGGGCCAGCCCAAGGACTATTCACCAATTAAATCCCACTTAAGACCTCAAAATATGGCTTAAATTGAATTTAAGTGGCACATAGGACTTGGGCTGACCCTCTGCCCAGGGGTGAATCTCACCTCTAAAACTAAGTGCTTACCTAAATAAGAGTGTTTATTTTATTGAGCATGTCTAAAAATATAAAGCCCCAGGCATTGGGGCAGAATGCTGAGAGGAAGGTGATGGGATGGATTTGCTTTGTTCCTTGTGCCTAGTATGTAATTATCGCGAAACAAAGAGGACTCAGGATAGAGACTGTGGAAGTTAACTTTGTCCCCTTTTTTGGGATGTTACTATTCATTATCAATGTAAAAATACTGGACAACACAGAAATGTAGTATCAGTCTAGTAGAAAATGAATGGAAAGCTGCACAGTATATTGTACTGATGTAAGTAGAACTATATGCATATAATGTGATTTTATTTATTGTTGTTTTTGTGTAAAGGAGAATGTGTATTCATGACTGTGGATATAACCTCTGTTTTGTGTGTGTAATGTATTTCTTTCTTTTACAAGTTGGTCATTTAAAATATCTACATTCATCAGTGCCCACTGATTTTAATTGTGTACATTTTTTGTAAACACATCAAGGCGGCAAGAATATCACATATCCAGAGTATAACAAAATGTTCCCATTAAAGAAATAGAAATCTGATAGTGTACATTTTCCTGCTCTGTTCTCATCACCTGTTGATTTTATTGTTGGTCTCTAATGTTTGGAGCCATCAGAGTATAGTATGTTAATGATAAAAAGATTCTTCTGATTTAACTTTTTACACATCTAATGAAATCCTGATTTTAATAATGACTAGGGCTTATCAAAGGTGAAGTATTAAATAAATCCAGTAATTGATTACACTGGGAGTCATTTTAATTGTTTCAGAAGAAAGCTACCACAACTGTGTCAAAGTCCAAAAAAGGCTTTGATAAATAAATGTAAAATGTTTGATACATTTCTTGGATTCTCCAATGAGATATAAAATAGAGACATGATTATTTAAATCAACCAGCTATTAAACCTCTGTGTGCAAATTCTTGCAGTCAGGCAAAACTTGCACTGAAGAATTTTTCCCAAGAATGGACTGCAGGATATGTATCAAATCTCTTACATTAGTGACTGTATCACTCTGACACATTTCTGGGATTTTAAAATACAGTCATTAGGACATCCTGTCACTCCTGGTCTACAGCCTTCTTATAAACATACATTTGTATGTTGCATCAATGTTATGGTGCAATCCAAATTTAAAGCCAGTTATTGAAACCATAACAGACTTTGATAACCTAAAACAACTTGAAAATGAATATGAGGAGTCAACATCTAATCCATATTCACATCAAAATAAAAGACTTTGAGAATTTACAGGAGAGAAGGTTTAGATATGTAACAGCCAACGGAGTTACCAGGGCCATAACCAGGGTAGGCCGAGCAGGGCAGCCACCCAGGGCCCAAAGCTGCGGGCATGGAAAAATTATGAAAACACAGTAGGGAGTGCAAATAGGCTTGCTCTCTCCAGGCAGTACAATGACTAGTTGTGACTCTGTGCAAGTCTATGGGCAAACAAGAAAAGGGTAAATGAAAGCAAAAAATATAGGCCCAACGAGGTCCAACAATTGAACACTTTGCACTACATAGTATCTTTTATCCATGGATCTCCAAACAGGGCACTAATATTAATTCTTTCAGCACACCTTTGATACTGATGCATATTATTCAATCAATTTATAGGGATGAGTAAAAATTCCCAAGGGCTGCATAGCAATTTTTTAGGCTGTTTTCTAAGAAAAAAACTATCCCAGGAGAAAAATGGGACTGCATTGTTCCCCTGCTCTGGTAATTCTCTTCTCACCTCAATCTATGATGTGCCATTTTCTAGTTATTACCCAGTAACCTAATTCCCCCAATCTAGTGTCCTATCAATTTCAGGGGGCTGCCAAGTGGTTCATTCTCCCCATACTTGCCAAGATACCGGGGCTAACTATACCCCTTTCACTGGGCCCTGTGCTGTGATGATGATGGTAGGTCCTTTGGGGCTTTTCTACAATTCATGTCCCAGATTGTACTATGTACCAGAAAGGTGCTAACCTCACAGGAAGGGAATGAGTGAGAAGTCCAGTTCTCTTCTGACTCTTCCATCCCACACTTTGAGGTGTGATGCATAAGAAAGGACTTGCTGAAGGATGTAGGTTTGGGATCATTTTGAGGGATGGTGTTTGGGGTGTAATACTACTTTAACCAAGCCAGTTTGTTTAAATTTCTATTTATAATTTCTCCGATGATCCTAACCAACTGCTTTGACCCCTTCGTGCATAAAGTCTGAAATTGTCAACAAGAAATGCAGAGTCAAGTTGTTTTTACATAGTTCTATACTGGAGCTCTTTGAAGAGCTAGTAATGACATTTTATGGTTATACACTGGAAAGTCAGGGAGTCAAAACTGGGCAGTAACCAACCACCTTGACACGATAAACACGAGGAGCAGGGCCTATTGCAGGGAGATGGGCAGCATGGGGAAAGTGGAAACTAGGCCTGGCTGTGAGACTCCCACAAGATTTAGATAAGCAGATGCATTTTTTGATGCCTAACTGGACTGAAATAAGCCTCTGAACCCTTTGAGATTCACCCAACACCAGTTATAAATAGGATAATGAATCATGACATTGAACAGATGAAAATGTAGGCTGGTATCAGGAAAAATTGCAGAGCAGTCTAGTCTACTAATCTCCCAAATTTTTGTTGCTTCAGGTATTTAAAGCAAAAGCCTTTGAGACTACGCAGGAGGGGAAAATCCTGCAGCAGCACGTGGGAAGGCAAGATGATCTGATTAGTTATCATTTCCATCTCTGATTCCCCATTATTTATGGGCCAGGATACATTCAGAGGAAAGCTCCAAATTAGTGCTGGAGTTGAAAGCAGCCTGGATACTGACAGAGTGATCTGGGGGAAGCACACAGGAAAAGGGAGACAGGGAAGAGAGGGATCTAATTTAACTAAAGCAAGCCACACGCGGGTATAAAAATTTCCAGTTCCATTTGGGAAGAGAATTGAGGTTCAAGCTCAGGAGGATTGGTTCACAAATCTCAGCCCAGAAACCCATAATTTCTTGAATATTTATAGATGTGCACCACAAGGCAATAGCAAATATCTTAAAGGCCTCATTAACAATTCCCTCTTTTGTCAGATCCTGGAGATTAAAGACATTAGGAGCTATTGACAGTTCCAGGACTCAATATGCTGCTATATGTTCTCATCACCTGGGCCATGATTGGCCTGAAAATTCCTTCCCCGGTCCCTAACTGCAACTGGACCAACAGATTTTATCAGCACCAGCTAACATTGAGTTTCCCACTTCTGAATTTCCCCTTTCTGGACCTAGGAAATAAATGAAGGATGAATAACATTTCCCAACCTTGAAAGTCTATGTGTGAGCAAGAGGAAGACCTGAATTTCCATCACACTCTCTTTTTATTTTTCATTGCTCATTTTCACCTTCAGATCATTCTCTATTTTTCCCTCTTTCCTTCTCCTCCTTTGTGGTCCTCCCATGCTTCTCTCCCTCCCCCTTTCCTTCTAATTTTCCTCAGCTCTCTCTCTTTCTTCAAGGTATTTCTGATTTTCAAAAGGGTCAATCTGGGTGCTGTAGAACCCAGAAAGATGTCCTGACAGTACCTGCAGCCAAAGACAACCAAACACAAGCTCTAATGGCCTTTTCTCTGTTTGGATTCACTGGAGTGGGAGTCAGGAAACCTGGATCTATTCATAGCTCTGTCACTGACATGCTGCATGTTTCTCCCCACCTCTGTGTTTCTCCTCCCTCTCTGTCTGTCTTGCAGGGGGTAGTTAGGGGATAGGGAAGGGGGGTGGATGGGGCAGGGGTCCCAGGGGGCGGGCCATGACCCCCTCGTGGGGTGAGGAGGGAACTGGTTGTTAAGATTTTGGCAGCTCAACACTGGCCGGGGGTGGGAGGCTGAGGAGGCGAGCGGGCGGGCAGTGGCGGGGGGTGAGTATGTGAGCCGGGGGGCGAGAGGGGGGCTGAGAAGGCGAGCAGGGGGGCAGATGAGCCGGAGGAGTGGGGGTCTGAGGAGGCGAGCGGGCGGGCATTGGTGGGGGGGCAGGTGAACTGGCGGCAGGGTAGGAGGGCTGAGGAGGCGAGTGGGCAGGCAGTGGCAGGGTGGCAGGTGAGCCGGCAGCAGGGGAGGATGGCTGAGGAAGCGAGCGGGCGGGCGAGCTGGCGGTGGGGGAAGGGGGCTGAGGAGACGAGCTACGAGTCGGTGGCTGACCTGTTCTACTGATCTGGTCTGGCTCCCATCCCCTCTCCAAGGGTTGCAGCTGTCTGGAGGTGCTGCCTTCCACTCCTTCCTCAGTCACACCTCATTCATTCAACAGGGCAATTGATTACAAAGTGGGGGGAAGATCTTATTCTACTTCTAGCAAAAAAACGTTTTTCTTTTACCTTAATTATACTACCTTAGGGGCCCGCTATAACATATTATCAAGGTTCAATACCTCTGTTTCGGCGGGGCGGCGCTGGGGAAGGACTAAGTGTTTGTTTCCGTGGGGCAGGCAGCGCTTGGGGGGAGTTGTTTTGGGGGGGCTGGGCAGCACTGGGGGGGGCGTGTTTCGGCGGCGCGAGCGGGGCGGGGGGGATTCGGCCCTCAGCTGTTTTCTTTGGAGTAATATGGCCCTCACCGCTTTACGAGCTAAGGTCTCTCCTGTGCTGAGTAGAGTGAAACAGTTACCTCCCATGTCTTGCATGCAACACTTCTGTTAACACACTCCAGAATGATATTAGCCTTTTTTGCAACTGCATCACATTGTTGACTCATATTCAATCTGTGATCCACTATAACGTCTTATCATATGGATTATTTTCACGTTCTCTTACTAGGAAGGTAAAATAAACCTCATTTGGGTATTCTGAATCTTTTTTTTTTTTTCAGATGTTGCTGCCTTCTCTCTGAACTCTGTCCCTTCGACCCTTGAGGAAAAATTAAAATCTACACTGCAATCTTGCAACCTTCAGCCATGCCCAGGCCCACCCATTGACAACTTGACCTTAAATACAATTTATTGTCAAACATATGCTGTTATGAGTTCATGTCCAGCTAGAACATATTGTACCTAACTTAACAACCTTACACTATCAACAAGAGGGAGGAGGCGAAGACATGCCTTCACATTCCTCATGACATCTGTGCAATTCTTCTTATTACCATATGGCTGTAAAATGTAAAATCATATGCTGTATGGTTTTTTTTATTATCTTTAGAATTGCACCTCTATGCACAACCAACAAGGAAAGATACATGGCAGACAAAAACTGTAAAAGTGTGGTAATGGTTCCCTCTTTGTAAATGGAAAAAGGGATCCACAAAACAGTAACTAAACCATACATCACTGCAGTGACAATGAACAGCACCACCTCTCAGAGAATGTTACATGTTACTTGAGAATGTAACATTCTCAATGGCAGCTCCATTTTCCTTACAAAGTAAGTTCAGGTATTTGACAAAGCCCTTTCTTTTTCTATTGTTGAGTTAGTTAAATATTCAGGTTGAGTCACTATAAGTGATGGAAGTGGGGCAACACCCTCTATTTCCACACATCAAAGTACCCTGGTTGATCTGAAATGTTTTCAGATTCTTTGGTGGAAATTTTGAACAGTGATGAGTTAAAGTTTGTGCAGCATTTTTTACATGTATGTTGGATCGCTCTGTTTCTGGTTGCCCAATTTGACACACCTAAAAAGCACCTGATTTTCACCTCTGAAAATCAGGGTCCTCAAGTGCCTCAGATTGAGGCATCCAAAAATCACTACTCACTTTTCAAGAACTTGACCTTTGTCTCCTCTCTTTCTGGTAGTTTCATTAACTAAGACTATTTCCATAAAAGTTACATATTGAGAGGCATGAACCATAGTAAAGGAATTGTGTGTAAAACTTTAAAAAAAAGAAAAGCAGAAAATGATTTTTAACTCAAGTAAATAGTAACATATAAACCTCATACTCCCCCTCGTTGATAAGCTAATGGTGACTCATTTATTCTCCCTACCCTGTTGTTGCATTGATATTGTTACCTATTGACTTGAAAAAGGACATTAACCCTTTTGTGGACATCACAAATGCAACATGATTGTCTTGTACTCACATTCAGAAAGAGATCCTAATACAATGCTCTGTCAGAACATCACACCTCAGTTCTGCGGCTAGAGTGGGTGGGATGCCACACATGCAAAATACTTAATTTTTACAGTGATTCTGAGGCTTTAGTTTTCACACCTTGTTCAGCCTCACTCCTCCTAGCAAGCCTTATTGGATGGAATCAGGCTTGCTGATAAGGAGTATCTTCCCAGGAGGATGGTGGAAAGCTAGTAAGTTTTGAGGACCAGTTCATCTGACCTTGCTGATGAGCTCCCCACAGCTCTAGTTACAATGTCCAAACCAAGAAGGCAATGTCATGCCAGCTGAATGCATACTTAAAAAAAATCCAATCCAATTTTACCAGAGTTAAACCAAAAAGGCAAAAGGAAACCAACAATTGATCAATGTAGTCCATGCAGCTCACATCGATAGCATGTTGATGCGCAAGAACACTGATTAAACGTTGCTTGGCTGTTGATAAACCTTCAACGTTGAGTTGTAAGACTTGAAGTGAGGGCCAGATGGTATAAAAACCATGGGATTGCACTGTTTTAGAGTTACCAGAAGTGGCAATACTGGGATTCTTCAAGTATGAACATGCAGAATTCAGTTTTCTAGGAGGATCATTACCTTCCCTGGACTGTGCCAGATACTGACAGGTGGTGCAATGAAAATGCTGATCCATTGCCACTGAAGCATGAAGCATACCCAGTTTATTTAGGTGTGACCCTCGACTGACCACTGACATACAAAAATCACGTAAGCAAGATAGTAGAGAAGGTCAAGACATGCAACAACCTTCTCAGCAAACTGGCAGGTTCTTTATGGGGAGCAGATGCTCCAACTCTAAGGACCTCTGCCCTTGCCATCTCAGACTCAATAGAGTACTGTATGAAGTCGGTTGGCATACATCAAACTTGTTGACAAGCAACTCATCTCAACAATGTGCATCATCACAGGAACTCTCCAACTGACTCATCTTCCATGGCTTCCAGTTCTGAGCCACATTGCTCCCCCTTACATCAGGACAGAGATTGCAGCTGGCAACTTAATTGAGAAGCAAGGCTGGCCTTACCATGAGGCGAACTGAGGCGGCCGCCTCAGGTGCCAGACTGCGGGGGGGAGGAGGGAGAAGGGCGCCACTAGGACCCAGAGTGTAGAAAATTGTGTCTGCTGTTGGTGCATATGTATTCTCTCTGCTCTAGATGCACAGAGATGGTGAAGCGCTGTGCTGGAGGAAGAAGGGCACAAGAGACATAACAGGTAGGCAGGAGAAAAGGTGAGAGGGAATAACAGAAAGCAACAGGAGCTGCAGGGAGAGAGAGGAGAAGGGGGAGCCTCTTATGTACCTCTCTAGCACCCCCAGGATCCTGGACTGATTAACAACAGCTTCTCAGGGAGCTTCCTGTTTCCTGCTGCTTCTCTGAACCCACTTGAGAAGAACAGGCAGTCAACTGAAGTAGTAGGAGCCAGTTAGGCCATAAGACGCTTATATCTTCCCTCACTCTGGCCCTGCTACCAGCCTGCTTATTTGTCCCCTTCAACTGAGTGTTTAGAGCCACTATAGCTAGCACAGAACAGCAGTCCTGAGTGAGAGAAGAAAACACCCCTCTGGGGCAGCATTCAGAAAAAGAAAGAAAGCGAAGGAAGCTTTTCTATCTAAGCAGGAAGGCGCTCTCCTGAGATACATAGACACAAATGTTCATCGTGAGCCTTCTGGCCCCAGTGAGGATGTGAGTAGTGAGGAGATGCCTGATCTTCCAGTTAGTCAGAGTGCAGGTGACCTGGCAGCTACTGCAGCCATGGGCGCCAACTTATATGGGCTCTTGGAGCTAAAGCCCCAGGAATATTCATAATCAGGGGCTCTGCTCCACCAATATTTGGAGCTAGATTTTTCCCCCTCCCCGGAGTTTCCCTGCCTGAATGTAAAGAGAGCGCACATTGCGTCTCTCTCTCTCTCCTTTGCTGCTGCTGCTGTAGCCTAAGGGCTGCAACATTAGCATAAGAGGAATGCATTGCTAACTACTTCTGAAGCACTCAGGAGGGGGAGGGGAGTGGAGGGGGCCTCCCCTCTCCTGTCCCTACCTGGAGGAGACACAAACGGGCCAGGAGACAGACATCATTCACCTTAGGAGCTGCTGGGGCTTCCGTGAGTGTTTGACCTATGATTTTTTATTATGTTTGAGTGTTTGACCCTATGATTCCCCCCCTGCCCCAGCCCCAGTCCCAGCCCCTACTCCTACCCCCAGTGAGGCACAGCAGGCTGCACAGGGGAGGCAGAAAGCCACATGTGAAGGCAATGCCCCTCCCCCAGCACCCACCAACCCACCCGCCACAGGAGGGATGGGAGAGGGAGGCTTCCTAGACCTGAGCAGCTGGGGCTTGGGTGAATTTTATGACACCCTGCTCCCCTGCCCCATAGCCACCACCCTGCCTACCCCACTTCTGCCCCATGCTGGGCAAGGGGCAGCCCCATCCCCCATCCACAGTGAAGTTATGGTGAGGGGCAGCAACATGGAAGGCCACCTGTGCCCCCCCCAAGTACCCATCATAGGGGAGGGGAGTGAGCTTTCTGGACCTGAGAGGGGCTCTAGGAGCATGTGCAGAGTGTGTGCGCCGTGGGGGGCAGGAGGGGTCCCTCCCCTGGAGCTTGCTGCTGCCAGTGGTGGTGATGGGGAGTCCTCTCTGGCCCTAGCCCTGGGGCAGCCTGTCTGCACCCCAAGTTCCTCATCCTCAGCCCTGCCTCACCCCAAAGCCTGCACCCCCAGCACCGAGCATGCTCCTGCACTGTGAACCCCTCATCCCCAGCCCCACCCCAGAACCCTCACCTGAGGGGAAAAACATGCAACTTAAATTTGGTGGTCAGTTTGGAGTATCATTGTATTTAGCACAATATTTGATTATTTTACACCCTTCAAAGTATGTAACTGGTCGTATACAGGTGTTTTCTCTGAATACTGGCTGTGTGCCTCAGTTTCCCCAATGCATTTCTTAAGGCTCTAGATGGTGGGATAAGGGGGTGTGATTGTTGTAAAGCCCTAGAGGGCCAGTGTGATGCCATCTGCACAGAGAATGGCTGCAATCCTGCCTCCAGGCAACTGATGGCCTGGGCCACTCTCCTGCAAGGTGCCAACTGAAGGTTTTGGAGAACAAGGAGATCAGGTGGCCTCCTAATGCTTGGAAAAGAGACAAAGGCCAGAGGAGGGAGTGTCAGTGCCTGTGCAGACTTCCGGGAAGTGCATGGTGTGAAAGGGGATGCTGGGATGCTTTGGAACAACTCCATACAAAGCCAGTCAGGACTCTGGGGGAGCCTCCTCTCTGAGCATACTGTCTCCAGGGCAAGAAGCTTACACCTTCCTGGGTCTGACCTCGGAGCATTCAGCATGCCCTTCCACACTGTGCACTTTCCGCAGCGAGTCTGCCCAGGCAAGTCCTGGGGCAACCAGAGGTCCCTGCACCCCAACTCCACAGTCAGATGTGACTCTCAGCCAGACAGTAAAACAGAAGGTTTATTAGATGACAGGGATACAGTCTAAAACAGAGCTTGTAAGTACAGAAAACAGGACCCTCAGTCAGGTCCATCTTGGGGGGTGGGGAGCCCAGACCCAAGTTCTGGGCCTCTCCCGATTTCCCCAGCCAGCTCCAAACTGACACTCCCTCATCTGGCCTTTGTGTCTCTTCCGGACAAGGAGGCCACCTGATCTCTTTGTCCCCAACACCGTCAGTTGGCACTTTGCAGGGGAAACTGAGGCACCCACACAGTATTCAGAGAAAACATTAAGAACATTCCCACTTTGTCACAACAGGTGCAACAAAATTTAATACCGTATATTAGGTATTAATAGGCAAGTGCTGCTTCTGACTTTCCACTTTTAATTGACCCTTGTAATCTTGTGGTGCTGACGCATTGTAGCTTCATTTTATATCAGCTTACAGGGTGAGAGCGGGGGGGGGGGGGACGGACCACCATTTTGGGCCCCACCAAAAATTATACGAACCTGCCGCCTATGACTGCAGCATCCATATCTCCATCTCAAATGGATGTAACCATGCACATTCCTGAAGAAAAGTGTAGATCAGAGAAGAGTGTGGTGGAGGCGCAAGAAACAGCTGCTGCTAAGTTTAGTTCCTTAAGTCTAGATGATCCAGGACTCTGGACCCACTTGAGCAGTAGCCTGAGGGACTTCCTTGTACTGCATGGGCCACAGCAAGTGAAAAACTTCATGTTCCCCAAAGACAATGAAAATAGAAGTTTCCATCCAACACATTACTGGCATGAAATCCCCAATGGTGACAAAGTGGAGAGGCCATGGCTTATGTACTCAAAACCCCACAATGCTGCATACTGTTTTTGTTGCAAACTCTTCCAGTCTAATGTTCCAGCCACAGTGGGTTCTACAGGAACAATAGACTGGAAAAATCTGGCTAGAAATCTGGCATACCATGAGAAGGCAGCAAATCACCAGAGAGCATTCCATAGGTGGAAAGAGCTTGAGATGAGACTAAGGTTAAAGGCCACCATAAATGATCAGCATCAAGAGAAGATTGCATCAAAGTCTATTTATTGGCAAAATGTTCTGAAAAGGCTTAATGCCACTGTGAGAATGCTTGCTACCCAAAACCTAGCACTGCGTGGCACTTCAGATCAGCTGTATGTGCCAAACAATGGAAACTTCCTTAAAATTGTGGAGCTGATGGCTGAGTTTGATGCTGTATTCCAGGAGCATCTAGGAAGAGTGACCAGCCAAGAAATGTACACACACCAGTACCTTGGAAAAACAATTCAAAATGAGATCATACAGTTACTGGCAACAAAAGTCAACAGAAGATTGTGGCAGATCTGAAATCAGCAAGATATTACTCTGTTATTCCGGACTGCACAACTGACATCAGCCATATGGAATAAATGACTTTAATGGTGCGTTTTGTAACAAAAACAGAACCTAGTGAAAATGTCCCTGCAATGGTGACTGTCAGAGAGCATTTTCTAGAATTTATTGACATTGATGATACTACAGGAGCTGGTATGACAAATGCACTTCTTAAGAAGCTGGAAGATACTGGAATTGCGATAGCTGACATGAGAGGTCAGGGCTACGATAATGGTGCCAACATGAGAGGAAAGAACAGAGGAGTACAGACACGGATCTAAGTGTTAAACCCTTGAGCTTTTTTTGTCCCATGCAGTTCTCGTTCATTGAACTTGGTGGTCAGTGATGCAGCATCAGCTTCTAGTGAGGCTGCTGAATTTTTTAATGCAATTCAAAGCATCTACGTATTTTTCTCTGCATCAACTCATCGATGGCAAATTTTGAAGCAACATCTGGGAACATCCTCTCTGACACTGAAACCACTGAGTGCGACATGATGGGAAAGTCGAGTGGAGGCAACAAAGCCTATCAAACACCAAATTGGGCAGATAGATGATGCCATAGTTGCCATTATGGAGGATAATGCTATGATAGGAACTGTTCATGGAAGAACAGTGGCAGAGGGAAATGGAATCACCAGAAACATACATAACTTCAAATTTCTGTGTGACTTAGTGTGGCATGACATACTGTTCAAAATAAATGTTGTAAGCAAGAGACTCCAAGGTGCTGACCTTGATATATCTGGAGCAATGGAACAACTGGACAAAGCAAAGTCAGACCTACAGTCTTACTGGGATTTCAAAATGTTCTGAAGAGTGCACAGAAGTTGGCAGAGGAACTTCACACTGAAGCTATTTTCCTACCCATTCAAAACCACAAGAGTCACCGAAGAAGACGACATTTTGATTATGAGGCATGGGATAATCCCATAAGAGACCCCAAACAACAATTCAGAATTGAATTCTTTAACCAGGTGCTAGATTGTGCAATACAATCAGTTGAAGAACGTTTCATGCAGCTCAAGGAACACTGCAGTATATTTGGGATGTTGTATGATATTCCAAAGCTCCTCACTATACCCGAAGAAGACTTATACCAGCAATGCAGGGCACTAGAGACAGTGTTGACACATGATGAGATGCATTATATTAATGTGAGCGATTTAAGTGATGAACTGAAAGCCCTTTCAAGATACATTTAAGCAGGATCAACTCCAAAGGCTGTTCTGGAATATATGTGCACAAATAAGATGACCACCCTCTTTCCAAATGCTTTTGTTGCTCTGAGCATACTTCTAACACTTTCTGTAACAGTTGCCAGTGGAGAATGCAGCTTTTCCAAGCTGAAGTTAATAAAAACACATCTACGCTCCACAATGACAGAGGAGAGGCTGGTCAGCCTTGCAGCCATCTCAATAGAGCATGAGCTGGCCCAGACTGTGGACTTTCAGGAAGCAGTTCAAATCTTTGCAACCAAGAAAGCATGGAAAGCACCACTTTGATTATTCAAACATAAAAATGCCAGTGTTTACTATGCAGACAAGAAAAGTTACATTTGCTGTTCAAGCATTTGAAAGTTAAGTGTTACTTAAAATTTTTGAACAAGGCATTTTAAGTTGTTAGTTCTCCTTTATTGGGGTAGGTAGCAGAGCAGTACCATGAGAGGAGTACAACAGGAGGAAGGCAGAATTGAGACCTTTCAAAGTTTTGGCCCAAGGGAGGGGAATGGGGGCGTCATTTGAGCTCCCTGCCTCAGATTCCAAAATGTTGTGGGCCGGCCCTGTTGAGAAGGTACATGCCAACCCGAGCTTGCCCTTGTTCAACGACCTTTTTAGTCCACCAGCTACACATCTTTCATCAAGACACCCACTCTCATCAAGGCTGCCATGCCAGGCTGTGACAGCAGAGTCCCTATGGTAGGAAGACCGGTGCTTAACACCAACCACAAATCAGTTCCTCATCACAGACCCTACTGCTCACCCTTCCGGCTTCAATCTGCCATATCATCAGTGGACTCTTCTCAACTGATTTTGGACTGGGCAAGGCCTCTGTGCAGCCAACCAGCACTGTAGGGGTCTTTGAGACAATCCAGGCTGCAGCTGTGGCACAGATCAAACAATGAACACATTGTTGAGGAGTGCCCGCTAGCCAAATTCAGTGGTGGGCTCCGAGAGCTCCACTTGGCCACTAAGAATGCTATTGCTTGGCTTGATGAATACGCAAACACTAAGTACATAAATATAGTCTATAGTTTAAGGAATACACATGGGTTCCTCACTAATGCTACGCTATTACATAGTAGCGTCTGTGAGTAACACTCTCTATCATCTCCCATCAGAGGTGCTGGAACAATTTGTATAATAGGAGTTCTGAAAGCCATTGAACCAAACTGTAAACCCTGCATATGATAGAAACCACTTCAAGCCAGGGAGTGTGGTAGCAACCCCCAGCACTCTTGGTTCCAGCATCTGCAGTTGCTAAGAGACTCCCTCCAAATCTGGCAGATAATTACTTGGTCTCATTTTTCACACTTTCATCACCTCTTGGCTGGATTACAGCTATGCAATAGCCCTGAGCACAAAGCCTTCCATGCATGGAAACTCCAGCTAGTACAGAACATTGCAGTGCATCTCCTCAGCAACACAGATAAGGTGAGCACATCACACCTGTCCTCCACCCAACACTGGCTTCCCATAGAATTTTGAAACAAATTCAAGGTCTTGGTTCTTACCTTCTAGGCACTCCATGGCCTTGGCCCAGGATATCTAAAAGACCAGCTAGAGCTAAAGCTCTGGGATGGAGACCATGGCTGACAACTCCATTCTTCTGGCACAGTGGAACTCTCTACAATAAGGGCAAAGCTTGTCTGTGCAAAAAACAAAAATGTATTGGGGGCAGTCCTGTACTCTGTAATGAACTCCCTCAGGAATTAAAGGACCATCACAAACCCCACCATTTTCTGCTCCAAGTGCAAGGCACATTCCTTTGACCTTGCCTTCTCTAACTTAAAATTGCACCACAAGTATATGTAAAAAAAACCCACAAACCTAAAACCATATGAAAACAAGACACTCCACTGCACACTCTTCTCCCCTGGGGAAGAAGATGAGAGGACAAACAGTACATGACAGATGGTAGTCCCTTTGCTTAATGCACTACTTGAAGGTGCTCAGACACTGTGGTGATGAGTGTGATACAAGGACCAACATAGAACAGAATAGAAGAAATGTCTATGTTACATGTTAACAATATGCTGGACATAGCGCTTCATTATGTACCAGTTGTGCTTCATTATTACACCCCCCTTCTGGGCATAAAATATTATTCAATGCTATTGGAAGTGTGTCCCCTCTGTGGACTTACTGATTTGCACAGTTTCCACTGTTTGGAGAGGAAACCAATACTTGAAAAGCAACATTTATCATGGAAATTTGGTTCCTTTGTTTATTTTTTTTTATCAAGTCTAATACTCAGAAAGAGGAGCACATTTTATTTTAAATAGGGTCTGAACTTCAGAAATGGTTCCAAATGTGCTCTTCAGTGGGGTTACAACTACTTACACCAGCTGTGAATCTGGTCCAGAAGATAAAATACATACATACAAGATTTCCCATAAACTGTTATAGAACTTGTCATGTAATATTATCAAAACCAAAACCACATTTTTTGTAACTGAGAATACAGAATTTGGCAAAAAAAACCCACATCTTTTAGAGGACATATTCCAGGTTTTGAAGGATCTGGATGTCTATCGGGTTCTTCTCCATTTTTTCCCAATTGGGTAATCACAAAAGAAAAACCTTTAAGAAAAGCTAGTTGAAAATTTTTCATCAAAATTACTTTTGAGGAAAATTGGGTTTTCAACTAATCTACATTTTTCACAAAAAGTGTCTGCTTTCCAAGGAAAATGTTGATATTTCACCAAAAATGAAAACAGAATTATTTCAGCTAAAAACCAAAATATTTACATTCAAAATAACACCACAGTGCCTTATGGGAGTTGTAGGTCACTTGCCTCATATTCACATTTCTTCCAAGCTCTGGGCTCTCTGTAGGGTTTGAACAGCCTGGCCAGTTTTTTTTATGGGCTTGCCAGTTGCCAGAAAAATAATTTACTCTGCCAGGTTTTCTTTACATGGATCTAAAGATTTGCATTATCATCACACTGGGATATCTAATGTTAAAAGTTTCTGTGTCCAGCTAAAGATGCAGTTTAAGCGATAACAGATCAAAACTGTTGAAAATACAGCAGGTGTCCACCCACCAATACGCAAGAGCACTGCGCGTGCGTAGAGGAGAGGGTTTGAGTTGCGCGAGAGTGAGGAGATGTGTGATGTTATCAATCACTATATGTGCTCTCTCTCTAGATACTATAAGTGGCTGTCGAAGGGGCAGGGGAGAGTGCAGAATTGCCTTGTGGTTGGGGTTGCCTGGTGTGTGGGGGTTTTGAATTTCAAAAGTGCTAACCCTTGGTCTCTGGCTGTAGGACATCTCTCATTATGCACCACAGCCAGGGATTCCTATGATACGCCCTTCACCAAGATGGGAAAAATAGTGCATCATGGGAAATACAGTCTGGCCAGAGAATCCAGTCAATAAAAGAGAATGGGAACATAGCACACTAGAACTAAAACTTCCATGAGGCACCAGAGCTCCATTTTGAATTGAAATATTTCAGTTTTCTGCTGAAATATTTCTCGCAAAGTCAACATTTTCCCTAGGAAAAAACCCTTATTTTCTGACCAGCTCTACTTTTAAGCAAGCAGAAAACTTAAACAGTAAATTTTACTTTCCTGGTAAACTCAAAGGAGAATGCCTAATATCTAAGGACCCAAATTCTGCCTACTTTATGATGGATAATAATTTACTCCACTGTAGTCCTATTGAATTCAGTGAGATTATTTGCATAACACGGTCCTCATGCAAAGCCCATGGAAGTCAATGGAAGATTCCCATTGAGTTCAGTGGCCTTTCAATCAAGCTCTATGTTACTTCTCAGTGTGAGGAATGGCAGCAGATTCAGGCCCTGCTTTTAAATTGTCCCATGCTCTGACAGGAATTTGTATCAGCTGATCTGGATACATTGCACGATAAAAATTCTGAATAGTATTATAGACTGGAGTAATTGCTTTCCTTTGGCACTGAAGCAAGCCGAGGATAAAGACAAGAGAAATAAATATTTTTGCAAAATACATTCTAAACAATGAACATTAAATCATTTTTCCAGGAGTGCGCACAGTAAAAGGGACACAAAAGAAAATTGTCACAAGTTTCTTTAATTCAGAATTTCTCCATTTAATTTTTACATTCACATTGTATTCTAAAATCTCTTGCTTCCTAAAATCAGTAACTATTAATGTGTATTTAAGTCTCCACTGATTTAAGCAGCGGATTAAAAAAAAAGGGCAGACAGGTCTGTTTTTTAGAATCAGAGGTATCTGTTGTGAAAAGATGTCAGTTCCCAAATGTTCACTATACTATGCAGATCTGTGTACCTAGGACAGGTTTACAGATCAAAATCCATCTCCCCAGGGATTTACAGCAACTTGTAAATCTATGAGGAATTTTTCAGCAAAGTTCTATGTCCTAATTCATTCACTTATGAGAGCAGATTTGTTCTAATGTTCTTTAAAAGGGGGTGTTTTAAACTACATCCTTTCTCCCCCCACCCCCAGTTTCATAAATTCAGAGTGATATCATTTTATCTACTTTGTTAGATTAGATCTGTTCATAAGGAATTCCCATGACTTTTGTGTTCTTATCTGACATGAGAAACAAGACACAGAAAGCCATTGAGTATTCACTGTAGGTTCTTTTCTCAGATTTGTTGCTGAACGTACTTTTCACCCTGTAGCACAGAAGCTTGTGTCAGCAGTTTAAGTGACTGAGATAATTATAACTAAGGATGCAAGATCTTTATCTGTTTTCCACATTAAAGTACTCCTGAACATCTAAAAAAGTTTCCATTTTTCTGAAAAGAATACTTGTTTTATTTCATTGGAAATTACATAGGAATACACAATACAATAAAATGTACATTTCCTAGCTCAGTATATAACTTCAGATTTTGACTCAGGTTAAAATAAATAGTAAACCTTTGGTGATTTCACAGCCTCTTTGCCTGAATGGGTTACTTGGGGCTAGATTGCTATGTAACTATCTTTATTCCCCCTCCCTCCCACTTCAGTGCTCCAGTTCTGCCCTTGCGGCCCTCTCTCTCTTTCACCTTCACTTTCTTTCTCTCTCCATCCTTAGATATTTTTTCTTTCTGTTATGAAAATCACAGCCAATGCTTTGTCGAAACATCTTCCAGTTCCACTCTCTGAATATCAGAAGCATACTGAAAATGATTTCACTCTTCATACCATGCTTTCCACCACAATATTAGCCCCCTGGAAAGTCCAAGAATGTTGTAGATGTAGTTACGGTGAGGAAGTAAATGATATAGCTAGATCCAGGTTTGCAGAAACAGTGCTTGTAGCCCTGGCCTAAGGAGTGTATCAGGGTCATGAGAAAGCGGCCAAAGCCCTGCCATGCTCTGGCAATCCCAGACTGAGAAATGACCCCTGAGGGCTATGATAGCTTAGAGTGATTTGGAACAACTTTGAGATGCTCTAAATTACACAAGGGATGCAGATGGTCCCCTCCCAGTCAGCCTCAGGATTCGGGAAGATTAAAGTTTCTTAATAACATGATTGCACACACACACACGCTGTTCAGGTGCACGGATCAGAGCTCTAGCACCCCTGAAAAATTGGTCCAATGGGACTAAGCATGAAATTTAGGCCTTTCAAAATTGGGCCCTAAAATTCAAACAGTACTTTGTTAAATCAGGCTTTTGATACTGTTGTCACTTCACCATTTTAAAGGGCTTTTGTAAACCGTCCTCCCTTCTATTCTGTTCTGGTTCTTACACCACTTCCATTACCATGGTGTGCAAATGTGTGCAGAACAAAAGATGTGATTACATTGTTTTATCAATACATGATATGATACTGGGCAATTGTGACCGGCAATTAAAATTACATTGCTTCTCTCTCTTTGTAATAACTGTTTAAAAGTGAACCAAAAATATTATGTTAGCCATCTGTTAATATTAGTTTGAAAAAAATAAGTGATAAATATTTTTGAGCAAAGTTATTTCTAAAGACATAGGAAATTATCTCCATGCAGAATTCTTGACTACAATTTGTTTGCAAGAGGACTTTTCTGATGTTCTCAGTAGGCTAGGAAATGCTCCTGGAGAGCAGAAGCACCCTTTTTGAGCTTTGAAAAAAACAATTATATTGTATCATCCTGTGGTAAGATCTATACTGCCAGGGGAAAAATATATCCAAATATGTTTTTTTCCATAGGACTCTTGGGAGAACACAAGCATGAACTCATGAAACCCAGATGCCGAAACCACACAGAAGCCAGAGTATGTTGTAATTGTGATAAATGATTTCCTATCATTCTCAGTTAGCCTCAAGGCTTCCCAAGGAGATTTTTTTTAAAGTCTGAATCGATATAAAAAAGCTAACCTACTGTACAGCATTTGCAAAGCATTTGGTATTTTTGTTACTCAAGAAGATAGGAGAGTAAACAAAAGGAAGAAAGAACTCACACAAGCCATCAAACTGCTATTTACACAGGAATAAATTTAAATGTGATCTCCAGGGTAGGTTTTTTTTAAACAAACTTTGAACTGGATACTGGGTTCACTTATCCAGAAGTAAATCAGGAATAAGTCCATGAAGCTAATGGAGTCATGCAGGTGGCATGCACTCATAATCAGGCCCGTTATTTTTATTTATTTAATCACCACCTCTCTAAGAACAGGAACAATAAAGGAATTTAACAATCACAAATCTCTGGCACCATGCCAGCAAAGCACTTTAAGCACACAAATAATCCCAATGAAGTCAAAATTAAGGATAAGCACATGCTTGAAATATTTGCTGGATGGTGCCTAAATGCAAAAGGCACTTGGTACTTCAGGAAGAGACAAGAACTCATGAAACCACTGACTATCAACAATTTCTTAGGATTTATACCACTAACATGGAAATCATAACCTGATCCACAAAATTTTGTTCATTCAGTTTTCTGGACTGTTGCTTTTTTCAGTATCTAGTGGATGTTCCTTGTTGGACAGCACATTCTGACAGGGGGACCCTTGTTAATTTGTTTTCCTCTCTCCCATTATTTTACCAGTTAGTTTGATGAGATATTTTAAAGGTTTGGCTCTTGATTTTTAAAAATCATGAGGAAAATCTGCTAACTGATGTTTCTGACCATTGATCTTCTATGTCAAAAAAATAGCTAAATAAACATCCCAGGGGCCTGATTTCTCCTGTTTCTTAAAGCAGTGTAAAGCAAGAGTAACTTCATTAAAGTCAGTGGGGTTACACTGGTGATGTGAGACAAGATCCACCGTGTTTTCAGCTTGTGTACGGGTGGTTGGTTCTACCAACAGGTGAACTCAGTAACTGCTGCAATTGAGAAAAAACATTCCTGAAAGTGACATGTAAATAACCACCCTTTTTCTCTCTAATCTCATGGATAAAGAAGTTGTGCAAGTCTTTCTATGACTAGTTAGCAATTAATCTTATTCCAGAGGAGGGTGTGATCTGCCACTGAGGGCTGTATTGCTTCTGTTATGTCGAATCAGAAATATCAAGAAGGCAATAAATTAAGAAAAGAATAGTTTGTTTGCTGTGACTTTTGCTCATGAAACATATTAGGAATACAGGAATTGTCATACTGAATCAGACCAACGGTGCGTCTAACCCACAATCCTGCATTCCACAATGGCTACATATTTCAGGGGAAGCTGTAAAAACTTCCATACTGGACAATTATAGAATACCCTGCCCATAAGGGAAGTTTATGCCTAGATCCCCTTCAATTAGTGGTTTGCTTCTGCCCTGAAGCAAGAGGGTTTGTACTCTTCATGCATTTTGTAATCCTGTCTAACTTAACTGTGGATTGTTGCATTACCCACAGAAACGTCAAGTCCCCTTTTTGAACCTACAGGTTCATTATGATTGTGTCAAAAAGTTTTTCCTTTGTGCCACCCAGGGATTCCCAGACATTGGCATAGCCTAAGAAGGCTGATTAAGCCAACTGCAATGCTGGGCCAATATAAAGGGGCTGTAACAGAGCCCAGGATCTGGCCCTCGGTATGTCATTAGTACCCAATAACACTGCAACACTGTGTGGAAGTTAAGGTTGCTCTATACATAACACAAATGCAAGGAAATGAAGAGTGATGGCAGCTAACACAACACACTTTTTACTCCTGCGTGCAGAGATGTGCACCTCATCACTGCAGCCACCACTGTACAACACAGACAACCAGCCCTGACCCTCGGTCTCTCTCGGAAGGGATGCCAGCCTCCCAGTGCTCCCTTCCTCAAGCTCCCCACAACTAGGAACAGCCACTCTTCTCCCCAAGGCTTCCCCCCTACTATGGGTTCTGAGCAGTTCTGGAGATCACATTTACTAAGAACTGGGGAAGGAAGTGCTAGGAGGTTTCCCTTGTTCTGCATTTCCATTGTTTGAACAATATCTGTTTGGCTAGAATAACTGCTTACACCGTGCCATGTAGCCATGCTGCCATATCTCAGCATCAATTTTTGTGTGGATCAATACCAGGATACTCTCATAGGTGCTAAGGATATAATCCTGATTACTAAAAGATGTCTCCAGTACAGTGGGATGCATCAGATAAAGGTACCTGTACTAAGGCTGTCTAAAGGGCTATCACAAGAATATGTAAACATTGGGCATGTGATGGGGTAGTCTGCCCTCTGAAAGACAGTAGTGCCTAGTGGTCAGTCCACCCCACCAGGTGGCATGGCCCATTAAAAGTTTGAAATCTCCAATATAAGGACCTAAGGGGGATGTGGAGAGACAGGAAGTAGTCCTAGGAATGAATGGTACTTGGGAGCAAATCCTGACACTGTATCTTCAAGGGCTTGGAGCCAGGAGACTTGCAGAGAGGGCAGGTCTCCCTGCAACCAACTGGGAATGAGCTGGGAGAAGGAGACCAGCATAAATGCCCCTCCTCCCTCACAGCAGGGCAGTAGATGATACTGCAGGGAATAAGGCAGCTCCTGAAGATCCCTGAGTTAGCAGGGAGAAGATGCCAGTTGAAGGCTACCTCCTGGACCCTCCTAACCCAGTGGTTTTCAACCTGGCGTCCGCAGTCTATGTCTAAGATTTCCACCTCCATCTGAAATATTTTGGGGGTCTGCAAATGAAAAAAAGGTTGAAAATCACTGTCCTAAGCTAAGGATTAGCTGAGGAAAAAGGGTCCAGCTGAGGGAGAAGCTGCCTAAGGCGCGACAGCAGCTAACTTATAACCCGGCCCCAAGGAAGAGGGCTGGAGCTAGCGACGGAGTGACTGGTTGAAGCACAATGCCAGCTCTGGGGGGCCAGGGGTGTGTGTGTTCCTCCTGAACCGGGACAAAGAGCTGACCAGGCCTCTTATAGGGACCCAGAGCAGGATGACTTGGGGCAACTAATAAAGCAAGTCACCCTTTGTATAAAACTTAATAAAATCAGACCCCACTATGGAGGTGCATGTTCTTGAGCCAACCGAGGTCTGGTAACTGAAAGAACCTGAGGGGAGCCGACGGGCCACAAGGGGGCATATAGGAGAGGCGCCACCCGTAACAGGCAACTGGTTTGGGCTGTGTTTTTTTAAAACTATAATAGGCCTTGTGTAGCCCTCCCAGGAGGAATTTTGGAGGCACTTCATTCCCACATATTTTACAGGGAGAAAATATCTCTCACTTATCTGTGAGTAGAAGGAAAAGGATATTCAGGAGAACAAGGTCAAGCAACAGCAAGTTGACCCTGAGTGCCCTACCCTTACTGAAGTGCTAGCAATTATACATAGGAATTATTCCTGTAGAGTTATAGAGGTTGAAAGTATTACTGTATTTGAAATAAATTAGGTTGCCTACTAGAGCCGCTTATATAAAATGTAATAAAAATCTTTATTTTTATATGAAGTTAATCCAAACGAATTTGCTATTTTACTTCTAATAAAAAAATCAAAAAAAAATCAGATTATTGAAGTGATGGAGCCCACATCCTATATATCATCAGTTCAAAGGATCAAAGAGTCCTGTGGCACCTTATAGACTAACAGACATATAGGAGCACAAGCTTTCCTGGGTGAATACCCACTTCGTTGGATGCATGTTCAAAGGATGATATTTATATTTCACCTACAAAATTAGCATATATATCTTTTGGGCATGCAAATTCCCACCTTTGTTCCTACCAATGGACATTGCTACACACAACTGCCTATTTCCATGCATGAGGGACATGGTGGGTGAGGTAATACCTTTTATTGGAACAACTTCCGTTGGTGAGAGAGACCAGCTTTTGAGCTACAAATAGCTCTTCTTCAGGAAGAGCTATGCACAAAATATGGGTTTTTCATACCCACTTGGTCTACGTGCAATTCATCTAGACACAGTTTAGGTGGTTGGCCTTCTATGTTTGGTTATTTCTTAAATCTTTTGCATACTCATTCATCAGGATTTAAATTACATTCTGTGGGGATTAAGCAAACCTGCCTGTGTGTGGTAGTGCTGGTATAAATCAAGCCTGGACTAGCAGTGAGTCAAGTTTAAACCTGCAGAAAATCTAAACCCCTCTCCTCAGACAGTGAATTATGGGGTACTATCCAGATGTTGTCCTGTTCTGCAAATATAACCCCTCACTTGCAAAATCTGGGAATTTACCACCAAGTCTGCATATTTGCAAGTGTCAGTTTACATTTGAATAAAAAAAATTAGAAAACCCTAAGATATCATGAGATGTATGTAAAATTTCTTAGCTAATTTTTATACAATTATCAAAATTGGCTACGCAAATTAGGGACTAAGTTTCATAAATGATCAGTGACTTTGGGTACCTCAATTTTTGGGTGCCCAACTAGAGGCACCTTAAAGGTGTCAGAGGAGAGGTGCTGAGAACTTTCTGAAAATCAGGTCTCTTTAAAGTGCTCAAGTAGGGCACCCAAAATCAATAGTCACTTTTGAAAATTGAGGACCACATATTTGTAAGTGTAGATGCCCAGTTTGTATTCACAATGACAGTAACTTGAAACAAACATTCCTGGGTTCTCAGCTTTCGAAAACCAATTTCTAAATCTGTAACAAATGATTAACTAACCTTATAGAGATTTGTTACAAAATCTCAGTTTTCAGTAAATCAAATACTGCCTTACACATCTGATCACAGAAATATCTTACATTACATAGCACATTTAATCATGAAGCTCTTCACAAATTGTGGCTCAATCCTTCTCTGGACAATGCTGCTAGGTGGAAAAGAGATCCTAGCAGGTACCTGCTGAGCTATAGGAATCCTGTTGACCAGAGCTGGATTGCAAGGAGTGGACTGGGGCATTCCATGGTGGAATAGAATGAACTTTACTGCTACTTTGACAAGGACCACTGTGCAACCCTGGATAGCACATGCCAATAACTGCAGCCTGCATAATCATCAGATAGGATGTCCAGAAAAGCCCTCATCTGCTGCATCACCATCTCTTTGTGGCTCTGGGCTCAGTACAATGCAGGATCTAGTACACTCTGCTAGTACTCTTGAATGCTGAGGGGAGATGTAGCCCTGTCACTTGTAGGAGAAAAGCAGCTTCTTGCACCTTTTATCCCCAGTTGTATTGGTGAACCACAGAGCAGGATATAGGCTCTTGTAAAGGGACTGCTTAGTGAAACAAAAGATCTACTCTCAGAACTGCAGGCTGGGAACTTGTGGTTTTATTTAATTGCATCACAGAGTGCGTGCATGCGTGTGCAAGCCTGGTGCTGGGAGGACTCCCACTAACTAAACAGGAAGTAATGGAGGGGAGGCGTATTCCTCCAATGCAATACTCTAAGTAACCCAATTAACTTCTTGACGGCCACTTTATGACATAGACCTTAACATCATTAGGGAAGGGATCACCAGATGGTGCCTTTACACATAGTCTTAAAATATGTTCATTTCATTTTAGTGCATGAGCAAGTTGGGTCATGGTTTTTCCCCGGGAACCAGACACTGGTGTTTGGGCTAAGATCCCTGAAAGAGAAGAACCTATATGCCTGGTCAAGGACTGTTGCATATGTGTCATACAACAAGTTATACTAAGAACGTACCCAGATTCCTCATCACTGATTTCTCCTGCAACAGGAAACCAACTAGCAACCTGGACATTTGCCATTGCTTGGCAGATGAGTAACAATATAGAGAAATCATGTCCCTCATCAGTGAAGTACAGCCACGTCTAGGTTGAAATGTGATCGACAGCTAGCAGTGCACTATAATATTACACCATTGTTTAAGCTAGGAAGTGAAAAATTGCATTATGTCCAACTGGCAGCTTCAAGGAAAATGTCGGTAGGCATAAGGTCATGTCCAAATTCAAATGTGGCCGGGACCCCAAGGTTAATACTCCTAGTCTTGAAAAAAGTGCAATAGCTAACATTAGACTGGGCAAAACTTGGGTCACAAGATGTCATGTGAACCTAGAGGACAGTAGGGTTGTAAATAGCCAGCATGGATCTGTCAAGAACCAAACCAACCTACAAGATTGGCTCTTTGATAGTTACTGGCCTGGTGGATGTGGGGAGCTATAGACAGCCAGTGCTAGGCATAAGCAGACTAAGCAATTGCTTAAGGCCCCAGCAGCTCAAGTTGGCCCCTATTAATCATTAGTATGTGTTGTGTGTGGAGGGGGGGGCTCAAAAATATTCCTGCTTAGGGCCTCCCAATGCACTAGCACCAGCACTGGCTGTAGATGTAATATATCTTGATTTTCAGTAAGGCTTTTGACACAGTCCCACATGGGATTCTCATAAGCAAACTAGGGAAATGTGCTCTAGATGAAATTACTATTGGGGGATGTATAACTGGCTGAAAAATTGTAGCCAAAGAGTAGTGATTAATGGCTCACTGTCAAACTGGGGGATGTACCTAACCGGTACAAACCCCCCGGGCGGGGGGTTTGAAGGATTTTGTCCTGGGTCCATAACTATTCAATATTTTCATTAGCGACTTGGATAATGGAGTGCAGAATATACTTACAAAAATGTGCAGATGACAAGCTGAGCGGGGTTGCAAGCACTTTGGAAGACAGCATAAGAATTCAAAATGACAAACTGGACTATTGATCTGAAATCAATAAAATGAAATTCAGCGAAAACAAGTACTAGACTTAAGGAAAACTCAAATGCACAACTACACAGTGGGGAATAACAGGCTAGGCAGTAGTACTGCTGAAGAAGATCTGGGGGTCATAGTGAATCACAAACTGAATATGAGCCAGCAATGTGATTCAGTTGGAAAACAGGCTAATATTCTGCAGTGTATTAACAGGACTGTCTTATGTAAGACATGGAAGGTAACTTTCCTGCTGTGCTCAGTGCTGGTGAAGCCTCAGATGGAGTACTGTGTCCAGTTCTGGGCACCACTTTAAGAAAGATGTGGACAAATTGGAGAGAGTGTCCACCCACAGCAACAAAAAAATAAGATTTAGAAAACTTGACCTATAAGACAAGATTAAAAATACTGAGTATGCTTAGTCTTGAGAAAAAGATGACTTGGGGATGGGGGGGGGCGGTTTGAGGGCGTAGGTGGGAGGGAAATCTGAAAAGTCTTCAAATATATTAAGTGCTGTTATAAAGAGTGATCAATTGTTCTCCATGTCCACTGAAGGTAGCACAAGAAGTAATAGGCTTAATGTGCAGCAAGGGCAATTTAAGTTAGATAGTAGGAAGAACTTTCTAACTATCAGGATAGTTAAACTCTAGAATAGGCTTCTAAGGGAAGTTGTGGAATCCCCATAATGGATGGCTTTTAAGAACAAGATAAGATACCTGATAGGGATTGCATAGGTATACTGTGTCCTGCCTCAGCATGGGGGGATGGGACATGGGGAGTATAGCCTAGATCAGGAGTTCTCAACCTTTTTCTTTCTGAGGCCCCCCACACCATGCTGTAAAAATGCCACGTCCACCAGTGCCACAACAACTGTTTTTCTGCATATAAAAAACAGGGCCAGCATTAGGAGGTAGCAAGCACAGCAATTGCCCGGGGCCCCACGAAGCTAAATTGCCCAAGCTTTGGCTTGAGCTCTGGGTGGCAGGGTTCAGGGCCCCAGGCATCAGCCCTGCAGAACGGGGCTTCGGCTTTCTGTCCTGGGCCCAGAGAGTCTAACAATGACTCTGCTTGGCAGACCCCTTGAAACCTGTTCACGGCCCCCAGGGGGCCCTGGATCCCTGGTTGAGAACCGCTGGCCTAGATGACCTTTCAAGTGCCCTTCCAATCTTATATATATATATATTTCTAATATTTCCTTCACTCTCAATATGTATAGGAACAAACGAGGGCAGTTCATTAAGGGGTTTGTGAAGTGAAGCCTGTAGCTGGGTACGAGGAATGGAAGTCTGAAGATTTGCTCAAGGGTTCAGTTTACCTTAGATGTATTCACAAAGGGGTTCCTGAAGCTTCATATGGGAGCATGAAGCAGAGAAGGATGGAGAGTTTGCCAGTTTGAGCTGTACAGATAATCTCATCTGCCCTGAACTTTCAAAAGTGTGGGTTGAAGTTCACATATATCCAAAACCTTGATGCATTTGTAATCATCTGCTGTCTAAAAATGATCCCTAAGATTAAGTCAAATACACATCAATTTAACCTTTAATTATAATAAAATATTGAGTCATGGTGTAATAGGTTCAAAGATTTTAAGGCCAGAATCATATATTATCAGGGTTGGAAGGGACCTCAGGAAGTCATCTAGTCCAATCTGCTGCTCAAAGCAGGACCAATCCCCAGACAGATTTTTGCCCCAGATCCTTAAATGGCCCCCTCAAGGAGGGGGGTCACAACCCTGGGTTTGCAGGCCAATGCTCAAACCACTGAACTATCCTTCCCCCCGTTTTAATCTGATGTCCAGCACAACCAAGGCCAATCTGATTAGACTGATTAACATGTTGATTATATTAATAGGGTCCATTCACCATTATGAAAGCCTATATTTTTAGTAGATGTGACATTTAGCTAGAGTTGTTTCTTTAAATTTAAAATATCTTCTTAGCTCAAGGAAGATCTGTTCATGAGCTCTTGAATTTCCAAGGGTTATAAAGAGAAGTCTGGCTTTGATAAAGCATATGCTATACAGTACTCTTTCTTCTTCTATGTTTTCTAAAAAACATTCTTAGGACTTTGAAAAGACATTTTGCCTTGAATTAATTTGGTTTATAAGCAAAAAAGCTAGCAAAATATCTAAGAAGAAGAAAGAATATTTTGTTATCTTTCAGGAAGAAAAGCCAGGCAGCCTGCTTTTCAATGCACCAGGTATCTTGCTTTCACTTCCCATTGGTCTTATATAAAATAAAAGAGGAGGGCGAGTGCTCACTCCCCTAGCCAAAGAGGAAGGGGAATCCCTTTAATTTAACCTCTGGTACTGCCTATAGCATACTTTGCTGAATTAAAAATAGTATGCTATATACACACACATGTATTCCTAGCTTGATTTAAATACATGTCTATAGTAAAGTAGAATTTTATGAAATATTTCCTCCATGTGAACACAAAGTGTGACATCCTGGCCCCCTGGGAGTTTTGTCACTGACTTTAATGGGACCAAGATTTCACCCATAGTATTCTGAAGAACAGCGCCAGTGATATCTCTAAATATGTATATTTTAAATTCCTGTTCAGCCCTATTTTCAAAGTTATTTTCCCTTGTGAAAAATGCATCTCTAGAGACAAAACAGGTTTTGAAAATGAGTTGGAGCTATATGCTGGAAGCAAAGTCTAATTTCCGTGGCATGCTGCCATGTTTCTTTTGATTAGGAAGCTAAAGGCTGGATAAT
This sequence comes from Mauremys mutica, assembly GCF_020497125.1. Taxonomy (NCBI): domain Eukaryota; kingdom Metazoa; phylum Chordata; order Testudines; family Geoemydidae; genus Mauremys; species Mauremys mutica. The sequence continues at coordinate 22,447,752 of NC_059077.1, read as the reverse complement.
TTCTGAAAACAGGAAGGTACAGCAGCAAAACTTTCTTTCAATAAGTTGCTCTCACATAAACACAGGAATTCCACTCTCGTCTTAGCTTCTTATTCTCAGTAGGCTCTGCAAGGGCAGGCTGGCTGGGTAAAAGACCCGGAAGCTATGCTACGAGTGCAGGTCAGAGCAGACTTGATAACAGTTAGGCTGCTGGTGTGCTGCCGCCACTGCCCATCATGGTGACCAATACAGTCTCATTGTTTCCTTGTTCTCATCTGTCTGACTTTACCCACCTGCCCTCTCTTGTCTGACACTTAGGGGGTAGGCTCTTTTGGGGAGGGACCATCTTTTTGGTCTGCGTTTGTAAAGCACCTAGCACAATGGGGTCCTAGTTCCTGACTAGGACTCCTAGGCACTAGTGGAATACAAATAAAAAAAACAACTGGCCTCTCAATTGGTTCAGGCAGGCAACCTATTTCTTCTTGTTTGTCACAGTCTAGGTAGATTCTCCCCTTTAGGACTGGTTGCATGTGAACAATAGTGCTGGAAGATGTGACTTCTGAGTGCACAGGAACGGTGCTGGTGCATGGGCCTGAGAATTGAACGTGTTTGATCATTAGCACTGATACCAGAGCTCAGAAAAGCTAGTTGTTCCTATAAGCACTAATGCTGAGCTCCCAGAGCATTTCTTTGCTTTGGCAAGGAACAAAACATTGCACTGTATACCGTAGGCATCACCTGACTGGTTAAGAGTGCTTTCGCAATAATTAATATTCTAAAGTGACAGAGTATGAAAAAATTCAAATAGCTTTAAAATGAATTGTAAAGATCTTGTTCCTTGTGACAGTGAACAGCTGTCAGGAATCTCATTCCCCCACCCCACCAATCTCCAGCAAACAGCAGCATCTTGGTGAAGGGGTTCAGGACACCGTCAGGGGTACTGGGTGGGGGAAGGGAAGAGTCTGTGGGAGATGAAAAGCAGGTGAATGCGGTTCTCTCAGGAAAGTTGGAGGGTACAAAGGAGGAGGGCCCTGAGGGGGGCTGCAGGGGAGACAGGTGAAGAGAGGAATTCATGTTCCTGGTGTGTGGCTCCTGAGGAGAGACTGGCATTGCTGGGGTGTAGGAGTGGCTTGGAAGTGTGACTGGGGGCAGGAAGGAGGATGAGGGGAATGGAGCTGGGAGCTACTGGTGGGATGGAAGGGGTTGAGCTGGGGGAAGGAAGGAAGAAAGACAAGGACGGGGTGAAGTGGGAAGCATCTGGGGGCAGAGTTGGAGTCTGCATGACAAAGGCTTGAGATATCAGTGCACTTGTTGCCTAGAGGTATTGTCAGCTCAGCCAGTTGACAAGTGAGGCTGTAAGAGGGTGTAGGAGAGGCCATGACTCCACTGCCTACCTATGGTGGTGGGCTTGATACCATCACCTGTCCCGTTGGGGGCTGAAGACTGACACTGGAGAAGTACCTCAGCATCCATGCCCTACACAACTTGAGGGGACCACATTGAGAGATGGCTGCACTTGGGGGTGAGGGAAGGCCAGGTACCTCCAGCTCAGACATAGAGGTATGGAGCCAAAACAATATCCTGTTTGTGCATCTACCAATGAGAATTCTTGACACGTGCACAGTTCGCCTCGGGCCACTGACTCATGTCAACCAATATAATGGAGAGAAAGAGCAATAACTTTTGAGTTATCTTTGACACAATCACTCTATTTAAGAATGACCTGAGTTGAACTGGCACTGATTAGAATTATAATTGTCATGAACACCACCTGTGAATGGCTTTGCTTAATTGTAACCTGGATTTGTTCACATGTCTAGCCCCAGAGTTTTCAATCATAGGAAAAATTTGCTGAAACTCAAATGTGATTTCTTAAATTCTTTAGAAAGGTCTGTTTTTTATTTATTTTAATGCAAACTAAATGAACAGATCCTCAAAGTTCAATGTTATTCACAGAATAGGTATAAATTTGGGAAAGACACTGCATTCTCCTTATGAAACAAAGAGATTTAATGTAATCCCTGCTTTAAATGGAGGGGGGGGGAACAAAACAAAACAACCCCTCCCCAAACCACATCATCCTCAAGCATGGAGTCATTACCAGCACCTCTGTAACAGAATTGAATCTAGCTCTTGCAGGTCCTTGGATAATGGTCATTATCAGCTAGGTCAGAATTAGGTAGGAAAAACAAAAGTATAACTCAAGATTCTTTTAATATCTAATATCTCTTGTACAAACAGGACTACAAAAAATGTCATTCATCACCTGGAAGCTGTTTTTCCATGGTATATATTCGCTGTTTTCTGTCTGGTTCATAAATTAACAGATCAAATTGGGTTGGTTACTAGTGCTTCTGACCAAGCAGGCCATTAAATGCAGACCACTTACCAGCCAGAATGTGTTTTGGTATCTCAAGGATGCAAGTGCAATCCACCCATAAGCCTCTGATCAATACAGAAAGGTCCCTCACATTGATAAATTAAGTTAATAACTTATTCTTAGTTATCTTTCTTGTATTAAACCTCCATTCTCAATACTTCCTTTAATGGTCATTGATTATTTTAACTGTGCAAACTGTGACGCCTTAGAACAATTACACAAAGAAACTGCCTATGTTTCTTTATAAACAATGCCGAGTAGGATTGGAATGTAATTAATTAGTTGAAATAGCTTCCTCTGCTTCAACTTTGATGTAGTGAAAATGCTATTACTAGTTCTTCCTTTGGTAGAATAAACAAGCACATCTGATATGTATGCAAATATAATGTCCCTATTTACATAATTGAAAATCCTGTTAGTTCTAAAACAATTTTTAATTTAAAAGAGGGCCAAAAAGAAGAACAACAAAGGAAAAGAGTGACCTTAGTGGTACTGTGCTGACGTATCTTCGCAAGAACTGGCATGGGAAGGTCATTTTGTCAGAACTGGCATGGGAAATCTGAAGGAGATGTTGCTGCCAGTGTGTGTACTCAGATCATAAATAATGATCTATCAGAAGTTCACTTTGACTTGCATTTCAGTTAAGCTTTCTGGGTGAAATTCACCCCTGTGCAGAGGGCCTGCACAGGACCTATGCAACCACTAATGTTCCACTCAATCCCTCTAAATATGGTTTTCAAAGGAGCGCAGTGTCAGATTTTTAAGTGCTCAAAAGAACTCAGCACCCAGCCACTTCCATTGCGACACCTCTGGCCAGATTTTCAAAGACCACCCAGTGCGCTACACTGTTTTGAAAATCTGGGAATTTATTTAGATACCAAGATGAGAGCTGAGATCTTTTGAAAATGTAAGGCTAATTATGGGTGCTGATACTTTCTGAAAATTATGGGGGCATAGGGACACATTTTTAAAGGTATTTATCTGCCTAAAGATGCACACAGGCACCCAATGGGATTTTCAAAAGCACTTATGTGCATAACTTCCATGAATTAGGCATTTAAGTACTCTTGAAAATCCCACTAAGGACCTAGGGATGCAGATAGGCACCTAAATATCTTTAAAAATTCAGCCCGTAAATCTTATGCTGGCTCTTCATGCAGGAGTGAATTTCTCCAGCCACGGTTAATATATTCAAATCAAATCTGGGCTGGCTGTCCAACACCTCCCATGATGTATTTTGAAACATTCTGAAGTTCTCTTCTGGCTTTCATCATGGCACCTATTCAAGAATGAACTTATATATTTTGTTAAAATTGATGAGTATTTGACATATTTAGCCTAACTAAACATACATTTCAGATACATTCCCCACTTCATTGTCTACAAGATTTGTTGTTAAAAGATTGCTCAAAGAGACCATGGTGAAATCCTGACCCCACAAAAGTCAATCGCAAAACTCTCATTGTGGCTTCAGTGGAGCCAGGATTTCACTCCATTTCTCGGCCAGGGAAAAGCTTATGTCCTTTCCTTCTAAGGTGCTGAGTTGGCCTCACTACTAATTCGTTTCAGGACAAGGCCCTACATACATCTCAATGAAGGTTTAATTTAAATGCATTTTTTCTGAATTATCCCACATTTCACAGCAGTTGTAGTACATTACTTCAGAACGTTACATAGTTGTGTAATGCCGACAGACTCGAGTTGTCAGAGGGCAGGATCGAACCTGGGACCGCTGGAGCTAAATGCATGAGCTAAAAGTTATATGGCTGTTAGCTAAGGCTGTAGAGCAGACTCATTAATCTCTCTCTAAGTGGTCTTGGTGCCACTAGATGGAACAGAACACCACACCCAGGAGGTGTGTGGGTTACAGTTGCATAATGATATAGGTGTGGAAAATTGAAAGTACCTCTAAATACATCCAAACAGCCATGTCATTAGTTACAGCTAACTTACAATGATTTAACTCATGATGTCCTTGCAGTTTATTGGACAGGTCATAAATAGCCTTACCTCCAGTTATAAAGATTCCTTAAAGGAATGTTGAGTTATGCTTCTGCTGCATGAGACTTAGAGCTGATCTACAGTTTTGGTACCAATTTAACTATTTCAGTGTGATTTTTCTGCCAAAATTGTTTAATTGGTACAAGCCCTAGTGTGGATGAAGTTATCCTGAGATTAAGGTACCTATTTTCCATCCCTAAATGGGACAAACTATACCAGCATAAACACCTTTAATGTTATAACTAACTCCAGACTGAGACTGACCAGGGAGTTAAAGTCGTAATTCTTGCGTGTGGACGAAGGCCGGAGAGTCACATCCTTTTGTCTAGTGAGGTTCCACAGTCCATGGGGTTAGATATTTTAGAAAATGGTGTCAGGGTTATTTTTTATATTATTATTATTATTATTATTGCTGGACTCAACTCCATATTTTCAACATCCTGGGAAAAATACAAACACACCAATCTCACCTACTGGCTCGGTCCAGATGTTTGTTCATCTGGTATAGTTCCAGAACAGAAACTGCACTTCATGCTTTCTCAGCTTTGCGCAAATGAAAATGGCTGGGTGTAGACTAGGGAGGGGAAAGGGAACAATCTAGAAGGAGCTCAGAAAATAGATCAAATTATTCTGAAAGTTTATTTTTGAATATTTTCAGGCTTTTCCTTTCCTTTATTTAAATTCCTAAGGCAAATGGTACTGTTAGACCCACACTGTGAGTTTTCATTATTTGGCTTGATTTATGCTATTAGGGCCAAATCATCTCAACAGTACCTAGCCAATATAACTGGTTCTCCAAAGCAGATTGAGGTGGAAGAATCCTCTCCCAGGCAGCAAAGCAGCGGGGGAGTAAAGTAATGTTTAGTCTGTGATCTTTGTACTTTACAGTTTTTGTCTTTGTGTATTTCATTTATAATCAAAGTGCACACCTCTAGTGGTTTACCATATGCTTTCTCTTTCACCTGTTGAAATCTTTGTGATCTGTATTAAGTACTTCCATTTGCATTTTTCTTTATTATGTGCATGCAGATTTATGGGACCAACTTCACTATGGCATCGGTGGGAATAACTTCCTTGAAGTCGATGGAATTGAGTCTACTTCTGAGGACAGTGAATTCAACCTAGAGATCCATTAAGATCACTTATTTTAAATACCTACAAGAAAAGAAACAAACATTCCTGTTTCCTCAGCTCAGAAAAAAAAACTGATTTCTCTGTTGTGTAATAAATATTACTCTAGCTTTAAAAAGTTAGAAATTCCAACATACCAAAGTTACGCTGCAGCTGGGACATGCTAAGACTAGGAGCTGGACAGGAGGAACAGCTGGTAAAGAGTCTTATAAAATAAAAAACAAAACCAAGTGGGCAACAGCTTTAGTTTTAAAACAAAATTAGCAACAGGTCTCAGAAATGGAGGTATTGAGGCCACTAATGGTAAAGCAGTAAAATTCCACCAGCCCTGCGTGCCCTGAATCTCAGTGAGTAATAGTAGGGTTCCTACAGGACAGTTGGAACTGTAAGGCTCCAGGTTTCTATACTCAGACCAAGAAGCAAAAGAGGCATAGCTTTAAAGCTGATATATAGATGGCAACTAAGGGGTTACTAAAGTGCCTTAAAACAGAAACATCACTGTTCAAAACAGCGTGTTCTGTTTCACGTGCAGAGCAGACATTTCTGACAGCAGTAAATTCTTTTGAGGTGCTCAGGAAGGATTTACAATATGAAATGGACAGTTTCACGTGGTATATTGTGTATGCAAAACTTGTTTTTTCTCATACCATGCAGATATTTCATTCATTTGTATAGCTTAATATTAGCCCTGTTTTAATATCCCACAGTCTTTTATCGGATGATAAACTGCGTTCTTGAACAATGGGATTTAGGAGACGTTTTCAAAAATGCCACCCTGCTGATCTAAAAGTGAGTAGCAGCCTCTCATGCCACTGGATGCACTAATAGATTAGAGCAGGGCACTGATAACCAGGACACTTTGGTACCAGTCTCAGCATTTTGACTGACTCACTGTATGACCTAGGACAAGCTATTTAATCTCAGTGCTTCAGTTTTCTCAGCTCTAAATTTGGATCATACAATTTATTTCACAATGGTGATATCAGGCTAAGTTATTGGTAATTTTGTCTCCTCCCCTAGTAAACTGTTGGAGACAAGAGGCTGGATATTGCACTTTTCAGGAAAATAGGAATTTTGTCACTCACTTTAATTGAAATGAAGGACAGTTTTGTGGCTAAGGCACTAGCCTAAGACTCACGAAATCAAGTTTCAGTTCCTCACTCTGTACCAAACTAACTGTGTGACCTTCAGCAAGTCACTGAATCTTTCTCTGACTCAGTTTCCCCCTGAGTAAGATGCAGATAATGCTGCTTTGTTCCTCTCATCCTTTTTTTCTGTCTTGTTTATTTAGACTGTAAGCTCTTTGGAGCAGGGACTGTGTCTTACTAGGTGTATGTACAGTGGCTAGACAGAGTCAGGTCAGGCTGTGCTTGTTACCGTAGTTAGAGTAGACGATACTACCTGCGGCTCATCAACCCATCTGCCTTGTGGGTGAATTCGTGAATATGTAAGGCTCCGAGAGTAAACTCAGACAGAAAATCTGGAGTGGAGCCCCAATGGAGGTCAGTTACTAACATCTTAGTATCTTTCTGGCAATTCCTGCAATGGATTAGGTACCAGATATATTGGTTCTTCCTCTCCTCATCTACCCAGGCTTGCGCCCTGGAGAGGTACTCCAGCTCTTTACTACTCAGGAGTGCATACCCATGGTCTCTCAAGACTGAAGGATACCTACTATCCACCCATTTGTGCTCTCTCAATTGTAGCCTCTAGACGGAACTTTTAACAAAGCTATAATAGCAGCCCTGGCTTTACTAGAGAGGTGACACATTTTAGTCTGAACAAAAGTGTGTGTGAGTAGCCATGCTGTACAAGCAAAATTGCTGGATAATCTAGTTTGTGAGACTGAACAAACCTCTCCACAGCTTCCATACCCCTCTTTACAGAGGGGAAAAAAAGTATCTTAGTGGTTGCTATGAGAAAGCTCAAAGTCAAAGAAAAAACAATTTTCCTTTTAATATGAAATCTGTTGAAAAAAAGATGAAAACATGAACAAGCCTGGATTTAGTGGTATGTCTCCCAAGAGTCCTACACCTAAACCCACATGTATCTAATAGACAAAGCTCAAAAGGTTCAAGTTCAGTTCAGAAAAGCATGGAAAAATTCAAATTATTTCGAGGGGCTTGCTCAGCAGGCACTAAACACAACTGCTACAACACAGTCCTTGCATCACAACAGGCTACAGATCTCTCCTATCTGGTGGTTAGTCTTTTGGGCAGTCTGCTACCTTACCTAACACTGATACTTACCTAACACTGGGCCTTATCGTCAGAGGTGGCTCACTCTAGCCTTTGGTAACTTTAGGTGTGAACCTGGTGTACCTGCTGGTACCTGCTAGCAATGTAAAGGGACTGTAACAGGGGTGTACATTTACATCCAATTTAAAACCTTTTTGCACTGCCAGTGCAATGTAGAGGGGCCTTCGTCTACATGAGAATTGGGCCAATGGCCTTATTTTTTAAACGGTTGGTTATACAAGAGGAATTGTTTGACTGGTGCAAAGCACTTTGGGTCTTTAGAACTAAAAGTAGCTATATAGATGTAAAATAGTTTCATTGCTATTCATAATTTTGGTTGTCATAACAAACAGGGTTGAAATCAGTGGAAATTAACACACAGTGAAGGCCCTTAAAAGTCAACATGTGCTCTGGTGAGGTATAATGCTTACTACAGTACTATCATTCACTAAGACTAGGAATGAGTGGGAGACACAAATTATAGGGTATGGTAAATGTTGACTTTCCCATGGGACTCACTGTAACTGAAAGCCAGAGACAGGCAGCTTCATGTGTGAAATAGAAGGCTTACAACTGAGCTGTATAGGAATGAGTTGTATTCCTGGGAGATGTCAGGAGCTTAGGTTGACAGATCATTTCACATCTTTTAGCTGTACATTTCTAAACTGTTTCTTTACACGTATTTCTCCACTCCATAAACTATTTTAAATGATACTTGGATTGCACTTTGTCACATTCCTGTAAAGATGCCGGTAGTTGAGGCTAGTCATTCACTTCATAGCAACCATTACTATTTAAGGAATATTAAGTGTCTCTTTGAGGCTGTGGCATCCATCTTCACATCTTACCAAGACCACTTAACTCACCATTTATTCATATTATTATTTTATCCATGGTGTCAATAGAAACACTAATTTGGAAACTTCTGGATGTTATTGGCATTGAACCCCTACAGCCTGATCTGAGAGATGCTGAGCACCCTTAATGCCTATTAATGACCATGGGAATTGAGTAGGACCAGCACCTCACAGATTCGAGCACCTAGATAATTAGGGGCCAGATTCTTGGGTGCAGCCACCCTGCACAGAGTGCAAGTCATGGCTGTGTGCATAGGAAGCTTGAATCTGTACAGTGCGCTCTTCTGATCCTGGTACTGTTCTGTTAATGCTCATTCCCCTGCACTTCATTAGAAGTTTATGCCAGCCCACAAAATTCATGAGGGCCAAAAAATCAGCCCAGACCCAGTGTAATGCAAGCAGAAGGGTGGATGAGTGGCATAAGGCTTCCTACAGTGTATCCATACCACCACAGGCAATCACTCTGACACGGGGGTGATCTATAATTACCTTAAGTACCAACTGCTATAGATAATTTATATTGCATAATCTGGTACATATAGGAGACATTAATGACAAGACTTCAGCTTGTGCCCTGACTTACTGACATTCTACTTTATTTAATAGTTCCAAAGCACAGGAGAGAGTGTGTTTCCTCTGGCTGAAATCAGGTTTTGTTGAATATTACATTTGGGTTACGTACTGTAGCTAAACTTGTTGATTCTCATAAGCCTGATTCCACAGAAGTGAATATGGACAGTTTTGCCTAGCAAATGGTTGGATTCAGACAGCCTTTGAAGAACAATCTCTAGTTCATACATCCACTAAAGACATCAGAATACTGGGGGGAAAGGGACATGCCACCCATACACTCATATAATCAAGCTCATGGCAACGATTTTGATCTTTTTTCATGCATAAGATCATGGGAAAAGGTTGCAGATCCAGCTTGTACACCGATCAAGCTAGGTGACATCAAACATGCTGACCCCTGCAAGCATTTTTAATTAATCAATGGTTGCCTTTCATGGAGAAGATATTGGATGTGTGGGAAACTCCTAGTGTGTTATCCATTTTTTCCTTCCTACCTCTTCTTCTATCCTATACCCACCCCTGGATTCCCTACCTGCCCCCAAAGATATGAAACCTAAAGCCTAATTAAAGGAGAAGGAGCCCGTTTCCAGTAGAAACATTTGGGGAGGGGATCAACTTGAGGGCTAAGCTGGTGCTGAGTAAAAGGACAAAGTCTCAATCAGCAAATGAACTGTGGAGTCCAAGTGCATGAACCTCACCTAAGCACCCTTACCAAAGGCTTGCTCCAACACCCATTCCAGTCAATAAGAGCCTTTCTACCAACGTCAATGGGTGCTGGATCAGGTATCAAGTGAATGACTCTGAAGGGCCCTGCACAGAGATGGCCCAATCAGTATTGACTGTCTTTTTCCACCCTTCAGTCCGCTCCTGGGACAAGTTAGTTTAGGAAAAATAAAAATCCTCAGAACTAGTGTTGGTCTCCACTGCAAGTTATTTGGCTTTTTAAATGCATTTGCTATGTCTGCTTCACCTTCCTTTTGTTTTCACTTCCCATGAATAGTCTAGTGGCAGGAATCTTTGGAGAAAGCCTAAAGCTTATGTGAATATTGCAGAACGGTCACGGAAAATGAATTTCAACTTTGTAATTGTAACGTGCCCTTCTTTAGTCATCAGTACTCATCTGCAAGCCTGATTCTAAGGCTTCTCTTACAAGAATGGTCCCTTCTTGACCTCCACACTTGGGACAACTGAATCTACAGTCTGTGAGCTCGGAATCTTCTGGAAAACAGTGTCTGTTAAAACCATTTCCCCATCCCTATCAGGCAAGTTTCTGAGAGCATAAAAGGAACATCCTGAAGTTCCATTCAACTGTTGAAGGTACAGCAAACTTGGAGTGATCCCGGGCCTGTCCACACTTAAAACTTAAGGGTACATAACTATACAACTCAGTGTGTGGATTTTCCCCCCTCCCAAGCACCACAGCTATGCCAACCTAAGCCCTGCTGTAGACACAGCGAGGTCTATGGAAGAGTGCTTCTGTTGACCTAGCTGCCAACACTTGGGGACGTGGAGTTCCTACAGTGATTGGAAAAACTCTTCTTGTAGTCTGCATCTATGCTATGGGGTTACTGAGGCATAGCTATGCCTTTGTGGCACCTATAGTGTAGACATGGCCTCAGTGTTCTCAGTGCTTCCCTTGTCAGTTTCCCCTGCAACACACCTTTTTTCTGTCCCTTTGGGAGCTCTGTTTTGTACATCACAGGTTAACTAGCCACGCTGTCAGGCTTCATCTGAGGTCTTTCCCTCCCTGCCTCCAAGGTTGGTCTGTTAGGCTGATTCTTCCTCACAGATGTTCTCCCTGTTTAGGTTCCATTGTCTCCACAAATAGCATAGCTGAAGTGGCTAAGGGTATGTCTACATTGCAGCTGGAAAGAGATTGCAGCTTGGGTAGGCAGGCATACCCATGCAAGCATTAATCTAGCTAGCACGGCTAAATGAACAGCAGTGAAGACATGGTGATACAGGCCTTTGTGAGGGCTAATAATGCAAGTATGTATCCAGGATTCTGTGCAGGATCATTTCAAACAGCACTACATTAAAGCACACTCGGGAAAATGTAGTGTGCACCAGCAGCGTCACATGGACCAATTAATGTCCAACACATTAGTGCACTTTAGGTGTGCATTATCCTGCCATGTAGAGAAGCCCAACTCTCATTTTCAACAGCAACTTAAGTGATTCTGAAAATTTTACCCCATCTCACATTATTTCCGCCTGGTGCCTGAAGTAGACGAGAGATACTGTTTCTTGCAAGATTTCCAGCCCTATTTTGCAGACACAAGGGATTTGGTAACTCAGATAAGCTCAACAGAAGCAAATGAATTTTTGATACTTATCCAAATGAACACAAACTCCAAAGTTTTGGAAGCTTACTGGTCACTAATGACCTCCTCTGTGCACTTATATACTGCAAGATAGGCTTTTGAGTTGCTCCTCCAGCTCTCAAAATGTAGTAAATTTTTCTGTTTAAAAAAAACCCTTCAGTTGTTAAGGGCAATACACCCTCAGTCAAAGGCTTCCTGGGTTTGTTTGTGAGATTGACTTTTTTGGGGGAAGGGGGGGGAAGCTTGCCTTAATGTTGATGATCTTCTGAAGTCTTCAATCTGTCTCAGATGGACCACCCACCCTTCACAGTGACATCACAGGACTCCCTGAGCTTGCATAGCTCTATAACAAGAAAATCTTAACTAAATACCGTTGACTGCATAGATGTTGAGCCAAGCAATGGAAGCCCATGGACTGCCTTCCATTGCTCTCAGCATTCCCTGACTCTGATTTATTTTTCTTCTGAACAGAACCCCTCAGTAACAAAACTTCTCTTTTGGTACATTTGTGATAAGAAAATAGCATTCCAATAGCTGATCCATTGTAGTGCAAAGCGTGTTATGCTTGTATTAGAAAAAGCTGGCTAAGGAATGAATGGAACATTTTAAAAAAATACTTGCATGTCACAAAGCCTGCTGAGTGATCACCAAGAATGCATTCCTTCCCTTTGAATCCAATGGAATGCAGCATGCATGGGATTAGTACATTTCTCACCTTATCACACTCTCTCCTCTAGTGTTTCCATAGCACTTTACTTGCACTGAGGGTCCTATTAACCTTGACCCCTGGGCACAGCCTTCCTTGAGGTCACTTGAAGATGCACATTGAAAGCAGTATATTATCCTCAACTCGTAGAGGCAGAATTTAAGGCCAGAAGGGACTACTTGATGATCTAGTCTGACCTTCTGTCTATCACAGGCCACCAGCACCATGCAGCACCCTGACACTAAATCCAACAACTGGAATGAAACCAAAGCATTGCAGCTCACAGGAGACTAAGCTAGACTGATCCTGTTTATAGTGAAAATGCGATTTATTAAGCTTCAAAGATATTTATTTCAACAAAGTCTTGCAGAGATGGAAAAAAATTGTAGCACAATTGGCCAAAAAGAGAAGATTATGAAATTAAAGTTCCTATATTTAATTTTCACAGATACATTTTCCCTTACTTTTCCTCTAAAGAGTTTAATGATGAAGCCATTGCTGTCCATCAAGTCCTTGTCTACACTGGCATTTTTTCTTAAAATCTCCCATCATTATACTGCCACTAGTAGGAGCAACAATGAAAATGTTAATGTAGGCAGAGCCCCGGCAGCTGCCAGAGTTTGAACATTCAGGTCATCTAGACTTGTTAGGAGCAAGTAAGAGGATAATGATGGTCAAAAAGCTGGTGGCTGGTATACAATACAATGCTAATTGTTGCTACCAGTGGTGAAGCTGAAATGGTAGTAGAACAGTGGGAGTACGTTAGAATTAAGTTCTAATGTAGACACACCATACCACAGTATTTATGGTAGCAGAGTAAAGCAGGGGTTCCTGTATTATAGAATCATAGAATCTCAGGGTTGGAAGGGACCTCAGGAGGTCATCTAGTCCAACCCCCTGCTCAAAGCAGGACCAAACCCAACTAAATCATCCCAGCCAGGGCTTTGTCAAGCCTGACCTTAAAAACCTCTAAGGAAGGAGATTCCACTACCTCCCTAGGTAACCCATTCCAGTTCTTCACCACCCTACTAGTGAAAAAGTTTTTCCTAATATCCAGCCTAAACCTCCCCCTCTGCAACTTGAGACCATTACTCCTTGTTCTATCATCTTCTACCACTGAGAACAGTCTAGATCCATCCTCTTTGGAACCCCCTTTCAGGTAGTTGAAAGCAGCTATCAAATCCCCCCTCATTCTTCTCTTCTGCAGACTAAACAATCCCAGCTCCCTCAGCCTCTCCTCATAAGTCATGTGCTCCAGCCCCCTAATCATTTTTGTTGCCCTCCGCTGGACTCTCGCCAATTTATCCACATCCTTCTTGTAGTGTGGGGCCCAAAACTGGACACAGTACTCCAAATGAGGCCTCACCAGTGCTGAGTAGAGGGGAATGATCACATCCCTTGATCTGCTGGAAATGCCCCTACTTATACAACCCAAAATGCCATTAGCCTTCTTGGCAACAAGGGCACACTGTTGACTCATATTCAGCTTTTCGTCCACCGTAACCCCTAGGTCCTTTTCTGCAGAACTGCTGCCCAGCCATTCGGTCCCTAGTCTGTAGCAGTGCATGGGATTCTTCCGTCCTAAGTGCAGGACTCTGCACTTGTCCTTGTTGAACCTCATCATATTTCTTTTGGCCCAATCCTCTAATTTGTCTAGGTCCCTCTGTATCCTAGCCCTACCCTCCAGCGTATCAACCACTCCTCCCAGTTTAGTGTCATCTGCAAACTTGCTAAGGGTGCAGTCCACACCATCCTCCAGATCGTTAATGAAGATATTGAATAAAACCGGCCCCAGCACCGACCCTTGGGGCACTCCACTTGATACCGGCTGCCAACTAGACATGGAACCATTGATCACTACCCGTTGAGCCCGACCATCTAGCCAGTTTTCTATCCACCTTACCGTCCATTCATCCAGCCCAGACTTCTTTAACTTGCTGGCAAGAATACTGTGGGAGACTGTATCAAAAGCTTTGCTAAAGTCCAGAAATAGCACATCCACTGCTTTCCCCTCATCCACAGAGCCGGTTATCTCGTCATAGAAGGCAATTAGATTAGTCAGGCATGACTTGCCCTTGGTGAATCCATGCTGACTGTTCCTGATCACTTTCCCCTCCTTTAAGTGGTTCAGGATTGATTCCATGCATCTTCACTAGGGTGGTCATTGCAGGCTTTTGTGACTGGTATTTTTGGCTCTCCCTGCCTAACAAAGGGCTCAGTTCTTCCAATAAGGAATAGCCCTGTGTTGGAGTCAGTGTGGAGCTGGGGTGAGCTCTGGTAGGAACACAGCCTCAGTTCACAGCAGCTCCCCAGTACACAGCATGAGCATATCCACTGCTGTGACATCCCAGGCACGCAACATGCTTCCTCCTGTGTCTTTGCACAGCTCAGTGTCCAGTGCATAGGTTGGGAGGACTACCATCATTCCCATCATCTTCTTTGCATGCTGTATCCTTCTTCCCCTGCTCTTTGGCTACTCATTTCTTTTTTACATTGTAAGTTCTTTGGGGGCAGGGAGCTCTCCTTTGTGTTCATGGAGAATCTCACACAATGATAAAGTGTGAAATTGTGACAAATATGGAGCTGCCTGGTAATGTATTGATACTGCATGTTAGCCTGGTTGTTGGGATGTTCACTGTATCAGTATATTGGTTTTACTCAATAGAGGTGTAATAGGTACACTCACCACTGTGGTGCCTCCTCATGGTGGGGCCTAGGGATCAGCTGTCATCTGGTCTAGCACCCCCTCCATCAGTTGCTCACCCATAGTTTCTTTCTAGATGTGGGGTGTTCCCTCTTTGTGATTCAGCCCTCCAGTCAGGTCAGGATAGTCCTCCCCTTTAGGGCATCAAAGTCTCATTGGACAAACAGTCTACTGGAATCTCAGGCAGTCTTCTAATCCACTTCTAAGTCTCTGTGATTTTCCTGGTGGCCAGTAGGGGAATCCAGGCCCACCAATTACTCTGGGTTCCAGTCCAGGGGCCCTATGCCCAGCAATCACAGTCTGCTCAACCTCCATCCCTGCTGCTGTTTCCTTGGACTCTTTCATATGTCTCTTCAAGCCCCCACCCCTTTTGGCTTCTTGAAAGAGTCTGCAGCCCAAAGCAGAATCAAAGAGTTTACACTTCCACTTGTACCTAGCCAATGCCTTGCCTCTCTAGGAAATGACTACAGCACTCCTCCCTGCAGGCCTCATCTTACCACCAACTTCCTCTCTTTATAAGCCTAGCCCCACTCTTCCCCCAGCTGGATTTCATCAGCTATTTGGCCTCCTCGGGCCCTGGCTCTCTTCCAGGTGCAATCCATAAGGTTAATTGCCCTATTTTATCTCTTCAGGCCTTGTGTTATGTAGAAACCATATCACAAAGGTTCTGTCTGAAATGCAGGTAGGAAGGAGAAGCATGGCTCAAGATAGCTACCTATCAGCAAACACTTGAATTGTTAAGGGACACTGTTTGAACTATTAGCTTTGATTTTGTCTCTGGGGCTCCAGCCAGCCTAAGACCAGGAAAGGAAAAGCAAGGCCAGCAAACTCAGAAGAGCAAAAGACCTAGCATAGTTTAAAGGAGGTGGCTCTCTCCAGGGAGGAGAGACCTAAGGGGAAAAATGAGACAGACTCAGGAGCCTACTGGGAGAGTCTGGAGAAGGTAGGCCCACCTCGGTCGTAGTCATGGGAGAGTAGGACTGTACATATAATAAATATGTATACATGCAATGTATTTTTTAAAAAAATCCTTTTTCTCTAATGGTTTGTTGCTACTGCTAAATAAACAATACTTTTGTTTTAAGAAAGCTGCTTGGTCACTATGTACCACTGATCACTGGCACCCAAAGGAAGAATTGCTGGTGCCAAAACCTAGTCAGACCTACAGGTCAATAAATGGTTAATACACAGGGTACTGTAGCCCTGGTTCTGGTTTAAGAGTAGGAGAATTGGAAAATGCCACCTCAAGTCAGGTAAAGGCACAAAGCCCAAGACTTGAGGATCTGCACTCAGATGAGGAAGGGTATAGAGGTGCAGCTAACCCTGTAAAAGTGACAAAGCTGCATGTGATGGTTTGGTACCATAAATACATTTTATGTGTGAACAAGGATTTCACTAACTCATGTACCATGGGGCATCTATCAAATATGGTCACTTGATATGGAAATCAATGAAAAACATAAAACTGCACAGGGGCACTTTATACAGATTCATTTTAAAAGCAGTTTAAGTCTGAGGTCGCACAGAAGGTTTATGGGAGAGTAGGGAATAGAATATAGAAATCCTGATTAATATTCCTATGCTTTAGCCATTAGATCATGCTTCATCTCCCAAAACCGGAGAGAATGAAGAAGTGAAAACTTTGGGCTAAATTTCAAAGGGTGGTTAATCCAGTTTCCATAATTCCTTGTATAGCTCTGTAAACAGAAACACTTGCATATGTAAGGAATACAACTTATAAAGGTGAATAGAATTTGCATGTGTACATTGGACCATAATAAATGTCAGTATCCAACTTGCATAAGCAAAAACTATTTACAAACAGAATCTGCATATGACTGAAATTTGTAGACTGCTCTTGAAGACTTTGTCTTTCAGGTTTAAATATAAATGAATGAAAAATGTTAACAAAAGCCAAAAGTTGCATCCAAATAAATATGTAGTGGAATTTAAGTTTGTGCAAGGCTAAAACGAATATATTTTTCAAGCTTCATTTTTGCAAGTGGAGGAATACAGACAAAAGAGAATGCAATCAATTGTTCAGCAGAACCGCATAATGGACGTTACAAATAAAACTAGTAGAAGAAAAAATTGTTCTTTCACTGTCCCAAACTCCAAAGTGAATAAAAATAAACATGTGAACATCAAGTTCTAAAAGTCTGCTAAAAGGAAACTCTCATACAAAAGCAAATTTGATAAAAAGGGATCATTTATACATAAATTAGTTCAGTGGGCCTGTCTTGAGTTTGTGTGTGTGTGTGTGCTGATTCCATATATTTTGTTTGGCTATGGTCCTTGTTTATCCTTCTACTTAAGCCTGTGAGAATACATAGTGTATTCGTGACATTGCTATCTGTTGCCATGGAAATGAATGTGATGTCACATTCTGCATCATTACTTTGCTACTAGATCAATATTTTTAAAATCAGAAATAGTTGCAAGAAAAATTCTAAGAAATGCAACAAATATCAGATATCATTACATCCTTATCCATAAAACAATTGTTCAGATTTTGGGAGACCCTAGAGCCTAAATTTATTAAAAATTATTCTTCCAAACAAACCAAACCCATCCTTCAAGACATCTTTATTTTGGAAGTAGTCTATTTTATGTACAAAAATGTGGAAATAAGTCCAATGCTGACATCTTTGGTTTGATTTATTTACAATGGATCCAGTTAAAAATTACACATAACATATTTTGTGTGTTGCTTCCAAAAAATTAGCAAATCCTTCCAAATTTGGGAACTTAGGGAATTACTGTGCTTCCACTGGAAAGTGGGATAAAAATGTTACTGAACCTTTGCTGAACTACAGTTAGCACTCTCCATCACTTAAAACACCCAATTAGCTGTGGCCAGGCAGGGGGGAGGGACAGCTCAGTGGTTTGAGCACTGGCCTGCTAACCCCCAGGGTTATGAGTTCAATCCTTAAGGGGGGCCATTTAGGGATCTAGGGCAAAAATCTGGGTAGGGATTAGTCCTCTCTGAGCAAGGGGTTGAACTAGAAAATCTCCTGAGGTCCCTTCCAACCCTGATATTCTATGAGTCAAGTGTTCCCATTACAGGTAATAGGGTTCAACAACATGTATTTCAATGCAGAATTTCTCATTATGTATTTACACCCCATTATATGCTATTGGAGGAGAAAACTGAGGCCACATCATTTCATAATAGAGTAGACAACATAGTTGCTAGCTGTAATACCTACAAGCAGCACAGGGAATAGAATTTAGGGAGGCAGATTCTAGCCCTGTTAAGTTTGCTTCCACCCTACCCCATTGCTTTCACAACATAAGGGTTATGGTGGAAAAGAGGAATGGCCAGGGCACTGCTGCACTCTAGTGACCCCTAGCTATTTGAACAGCTCCCTTGATGGCTGTTACTGCCTCATGTCATGTAGAGTAGCCTTGAGGTTGTTCAAAGTTGTGCTGGGGGCTGAATCAGCTCCCAAGCTACACCAGAATCAAGGATCCACATAACTTCGGTCATTTTTTAGATAACCAAAACCAATTTTTTTATTAGACTGTAAAGGAAAAAATGTATATTTTTTCATGCTTGTATAAATCAAAAGTGGCTTTTCCCCTCAGTTTTATTAAAAAAGCAACACCACAGCCACACCCAAAAAATCACATTGGGACTAGGATGAAGCATGGAAAATTCCAGTCAAACAAGATTACTTTGGGAAAATTATGAACAATTGCAGATTGCTTAGAATGGAAATTGGAACTTAGCAATACTATAGTGGGAATTACCAACATCTACTACAGGAGTAGGCAATTTATGGCATGCGTGCCGAAGAAAACACGCGAGCTGATTTTCAGGGGCACTCACACTGCCCAGGTCCTGGCCACTGGTCCAGGGGGCTCTGCATTTGAATTTAATTTTAAATGAAGCTTCTTAAACATTTCAAACCGCTTATTTACTTTACATACAACAATAGTTTAGTTATATATTATAGACTTATAGAAAGAGACCTTCTAAAAATGTTAAAATGTATTACTGGCACGTGAAACCTTAAATTAGAGTGAATAAATGAAGACTCGGCACACCACTTCCGAAAGGTTGCCGACCCCTGATCTATTATATCAGAAAGGATACATAACAGTTTTGTTTCAGGCACACATACATCACAATATAACAGACGTGGCTACTAGTGTTCTATGATAAATCAAGTCAAAATTGTTGTTCTGATGAAATACTAAACAATTATATAAAATCCAACAGTAAATATATGGATAGTAAAATTATACAAATATTGACTGGTAATTTATCTGTTATTATGGAAATAAATACTAATAATGCACATAAGATTAAAATAAATTGAAAATTATAGCAATAATGTATATTTACTAGAGCTAGTTGGAAAATGAAAAAAACTGAACATTGTCATTTACCATCAACATTCCTTTTGTCAATATTTCTTAACTAGCTGTATTTACAAGTAGGAAAATAAAAATGTAAAGTAAAGCATGACATTTCAGGTACAGAAATGAATATTCCAAATTTTCAGAACTTTTAGACTAGCTATTGTTTTTTATAAAATCATAATATATCCAATCCTGCAGCTTTTATTCAGGCAAAATTCTCAATGAAGTTAATAAAAGTTTTGCCTGAGTAGACTGGAACAAGGGCTTTAGTATAGGGCCCCTTGAAATCCAGGGCAGTTTTTCCTAACTAGGGCTGCATGATCTGACCTGATAATTTTAAGGTATTAGATAGCTACACTCAAAAATTGTGGTAAGGATAACTCTAGCAAGGAAGGATGGTCTTGTAGTGAAGGTACTGAACTGGACTCAGAAAACCAGGGTTTAATTTCTTGCTCTGGCACAGACTTTCTGTGTTACCTTGTGCAAGTCATTTAATCTCTGTGACTCAGTTCCCTTTCAGTATAAAAATACAATCTCTGACTATTCAGATTAAAAGCTCTTTGGGGCAAGGACCATCTCTTATGATGTATACATATGGTGCCTTAGCACAGTGGGGCCCCACTACTGGCTGAGGTCTCTATGGCTATGTCTACACTTGGTGTGGGGGGTGATTCCCAGCTTGTGTAGACGTATTCATGCTAACTCTCACCGAGCTAAAAATAGCAGCATAGCTGCACATGGGCAAGCGCAGTGAGGAGCAGCATGGGCTAGCTGCCCTGAGTACATGCCCACAAGGTCCAGGTGGGATTGTTCTTGGAGCAACTAGCATGTGCTGCCACTCCCCATGCTACCATGTCTAGATTACCATTTTTAACACACTCACTCAATGAGAGCTGGCATGGAGTATGTCGATGCGAGCTGGGAATCACTCCCCTAGTTCCAAATGCTGACATAGCCTAAGGGCTCGAGTGTAATACAAATAATAATAAAAAATCTGCAGCAAAGAATTCAATAACTGTGATAGCCACAAATCCACAAATTCTTACCTACTTTTTCTGAAAGATACCCCCTAAATCTAGTTAACAATATAATAATTTGAAAGTTGTCTTAAATGCAGATGTTTATTCTCATGTGTTTCCTTTCCTTCCACATAATGGCACAGCTGCTACCTGAGGGTATCACTACAATGCATTCAGAGGTGTGATTGCAGCTCAGGTAGACAGACCCACACTAGCTTTAATCTAGTGTGTGCAGCTAAAAACAGTGAAGTCATTATGGCTCAGTCTACAGCATGGGCTGAAGCCTGGTTGTGTATGTGCATTGCTAGCCTATGCAGGGGTCTGTAGTGCCACAATTTCACTTCTATTTTTAGTTGCACTAGTTAGATTACAGTTAGTGCAGGTATGTCTATCCAAGCTGTAATGAAACCTGCAACTGCAGTGCAGACATAAACTGAGCCTAAAGGCTTAATTCTGCAACATGGAAATCAATGGGAGCTTTCAATTAGATAAATTACAAAGTCGTCCTTAAAACAGCAATAATGTGCAGAAAGATGCGTGTCATTTGAAAAGGAAATATATTTAAAATGTAGAACAGATGATGCTCAATTAATGACTCACTTTGGTATTGCAAATGGGAACCAGGTGTCCAGCTGAGATAAGCAGAATAGAGCTAAACATTGCTGCCCACCAGCATGGCTCATTTTTGTAGTGGGTGAAAGACAAGCCTGAAACTGTGTATTTGGATTTCCATATTATCTTTCACAGGTGGAGAGTCAGATCAAAGAGGATTTGTTAAAAACAGCTGTAACTGAACTTTGGAAACCAGCTTGTAACATGAAAATTGTTGCTCTTCTTCCTATGCAGTAGTGCTTTTTAGAACACAGCGGGAAGGTTGAAAGCATGTTCCTGCCCTGGAGAAAAATGTTACCTTGAATAACATGACAGCAAAAGATTAACCTGAGTTAAATATGAAGATGTACTTTGATATTTAGTCTTTCTTTAACAATCTCTTAGGAAACAGCTATTTTGTTTGTTACTACTAAGTCTAAGTAGTTAAGTATGTTTGAGACTTTAAAAAACAACCCCACATAGGCAAGAGCTGAAAGCATATAAAGGGGGGAAGTGTGTGTACAGTATGTCAGGGAAACATTGCTTAATTCTATGTGATCTGCTATTGCTACACACAGCATCATGCAGTATATGATGCTGGCCCCAATTCTAATGTCACTTGCACTATTGTAAATCTGGCTTTAGTCCATTGAAATCAGTGGAGTAACACTGGATTTACACTGGTGAAAGTCAGCAGATTTGGCCCATGATTTTTAACTTTAACAGTTTCAAGGCTTCATTGTACAAAGCTTTAATTTTGCAAACAGCCAAGCCAAAAATAGATGTAAAAATCCAGTTGCCATTGGTCAATCTGACACTATAGCAATTCTGAAGTTTCCAGTATTTACCAGCAAAGTGAGTCTTTCCTGTGGCTTTATAGCTTCTGTAGCATTAAATTAAAGTTGGTAAATGATTAATTTGCAACTATAACATGCTAAACAAGAACTGCATGTAGTGTGTTAATTGGTAGCAGCTAATTGCCTTCAGTACAATACATTCCTTAATTCTTCAAAGAACATATTAAAAAAAATCCACTAGAAAAACTTGTGCAAACTGGGAAATGATTTGAGAAGGAACATCTATATATATCAGTTAGTGGAGGAAATATGAAGACAGCAAAGATTAAAAGGTAACTCAGCTGGAGTGAATCAACAGAGAAAACCAAGAACAAGGTTCAGACACAGACTCTATTTTTTTTCTTCAGATTAAGAATGAAAGAGAATGGGAACTGGATGGTGCCTCGGGGCTTGGCAATGGAACACAGAACCTCCTAGCTCTAGGTCACAAGTCTGCATGTGGTCCAGGTTAGTGATCCTTCTATGACAGCTGTTTTGTATCCTGTGTGAAATGATCTGAAGGCCTCAGACTAGGGGGATAATTCCTCTTGGGTGTAAATCAGCAGGAATGACACTGATTTACACCAGCTGAGGATCTGGTCCCCCCCCCTTTGTAGACAAGTACCCACCTAAACACATCAGCACAGTTGTGCCTGCATGAGTGGCAGGGACAGCAGTCCAGGACTGGATGGATGTGAAAACAACCTCTTCTCTAGAGGTGAACTTTTCCAGGCCAGAGTGGAGACCTGTTGCAGGACAATGTGAGGAAGCTTGCATTGTCGCTATCCATGCTATGCTTGCTCTCTGAATAGAACACCTCCATCTTCAAGGCTGCCCACGCAACACCTCTTACCAGCACTAAAATTCACTTAAAACCCAAACATAATAGATTAAAAAATAAGAGACAGAAACAAAACAATGGAAACAAATTCAGAGATTTCTTGGGTGTTGTAGTTTCTGGTACTGGTCATACCATTTCAAAAGTTTCTGCTGTGATTTGATGGCCAAAACAAATTCTCCCTCTTAGTATGATGTGACAAGCCCTCAGTTGTTCCTTCTAATTGGGACTAGTATACTAATGCGGAAGTTCAATAGCACTTGTGTCTATGACTAATGTAAATGAAACACGGGTACAGTAATCCATGATCAAGAGGCTGATACTAACCTGACTCCAGCTCGACTAATTTAGCCTGAGTTCTGTGAGACTCTGTGTGTTTTCTAAACATGGACTGTTTCCATGCTTCATTAAAATTGGTCAGTATGTCTGATGCTAACTGTGGTGAAGTTTACTGACCGATTAACCTCTAGGTTTTCCACCAAGAGCTGCTGTAACAAGAAAATTGCTAAAGTCAAAATTAGTTATGAGAAAAAGGCACATCTTTTGGAGTGTTTAAGCTGAAGTCATTGATTTAGATTAGTAAATTTATGATTATTAATGATTTATATAGTGCTGCAAATATATACAGGTTTTGTAAGACAAAATTCAATGTGCAATGCCAGTAAGTCAGCTGAAAACACTGTTCTAATGACAATCTCTAACTAATGAGTCTTAGGGAGAAACTTTCCATGTGTGCAGGTTATTTTGCAGGTTTTCTTGAACTTTCCTCTAGAGCATTTCATATTAATCTCCACAGACCCTGCTCAGGACAATCTGCTGTCCTAGGCAAAATTTCAGTAAGACCCGTGCTCCTTATGGGCCCAGGGCTTCAGATTTGGCCCAAACGCTCCTCCATCATTATGGAGGGGCGGCTGGGCCAAATTTTCAGCTCTAGGTAGCTGCCCAGCAATTTGCCACCCTAGGCAGCTGCTTAGTTTTCTTATAGCTAGAGCAGCCCCAGGGCCTCTGTCCAGGGGCGGCTCTAGGAATTGTGCCGCCCCAAGCAGGGTGGCACACCGCGGGGGGCGCTCTGGCGGTCGCTGGTCCCGCGGCTCCAGTGGACCTCCTGCAGATGTGCCTGCGGATGCTCCACCGAAGCCACGGGATCAACGGACCCTCCGCAGGCACGCCTGCGGGAGGTCCACCGGAGCCACCTCCCGCGGCACGCCGCCCCAAGCGCGCGCTTGGCGCGCTGGGGTCTGGAGCCGGCCCTGCCTCTGTCATAGCTGGAAGAAGACTGGATTAGATGGACCATTGTTCTGATGTATGCCAATCCCTATGTTCCCATTTCTACTGCTAATGTTACAGTATTGGTGTCAATTAATTAGTGTGCTTGTCAAGCAGCAAACTGTCTACCCAGTGCCCATTTAGCAGCTGGGCTGGGCACTGGTCAGGTGGACAGAAAGATGAAAGGAATTTGCCTCTTCCTCAGTATGCAGCCACTTCACAGAAGCTACATCAATCCAATGCCAGGAGTAGCCTATGTTACACAATCCTCATATATGCCCCATTCAGCACTGCACCTCAGTATGTGCTTAAATTCACCTAAATACATGCTTAATTTTAAGCCCATGCTTACATATATTGCACAGCTGGGGTCATAGTGTGGAGGCTGGGAAGTGTCAAATAGCAATGAACCCTCTGGTCCTGCTTTTCCCCTGGTCTGCCCATTCCCACACCTCTCATTCCTGCTCTGGAACCCAGCTCCATGCACAAAAGGCCTGTGCATATCCTGGGCAGATTTCTTGCATTGAGTGCCTCCCTTGCACAGCAGATCTAAGCCAGTTCCCCAGCCAATGGGTCTTCGTGGATGCAGAGTAGGAACTGAATACTGCATCAGTGCAGCTGCAAACTGTGCAGTGTAGCCATAACCTTAGTTTTTCCCCAGAAGCAATGCCTGGGGTGCAGAGTAGCTGACAGGGTCAATTTACTTAGCAAACTCTTGCTCCTAGATGCCCCATTGCCATTACTCTTGGGGCCACCATTTACATCTGTACAAAATGAGCCCACCGTTCTGATTTGGTAACATTTCACACTTACTCTGTAGAGGTTTAGGGCCAGGGGAATCAGGCCAATGGGTCAAATTCAGAATTCACTTGGTTACACCAAGGCAATCCCACTGCGTTCAACAGGGTTGCATGGCAGTAAATGAGACACAAATTTAGCCTTTATCCTTTTCCTAAAGCTACGTGGAAGCTGTGTTTCACATTCTTTTCTTTTTCATGCAACTATCCTTTGCATTCTCTCTCTCAATTATTTCTTATGGTGCTCTTTGTAGATTAACCATAAATACCAATGGAGGATGAAAGCTCTTTAAGGAATCTATTGCTTATGTTTTGCTAATATAATCTACCATGCACAGGCTGAATGTTTGCTTAGTCTTACCCTGCTTGTCCCTGAGAAGCATAAACAAGTTGCAGTCCATGTATTCATGAAACATGACCGCCAGCTTTAGTGTAGAGCATGCAAAGCATGTGCCCTTGACTGCATCTTATAAATCTGCATAATGCACGCTATTCTTTCCTTTTCTAATACTGGACTTATTGCTCTAACAGGGGACGTTTATCTGCTTTGTTTTAATACACATGGATCTTGGCAGTATCTGTTGCAGAGTTATTTTTTTAAACCTTAAATAAGAGTAAAATAAAAGTCAACAGAAAAAACCTCATCAGGTGAAAAGTAATGGAGCTACTTTGATTTACACCAGCTGAGGATCTGCCCCAGGATATCAGAATAGACAGCATTGTACAATCCAACCCAGAAGACTATAATGGAATATACCTGTTAGGAAACTTCATATTCTGGCCTCCTACGTCTCATAGTGTAATAGCTGTTCTAAATTAAACAACCCAGAAATCTGGACTAAGAAACAATTGTAAGAATGAAGCCTGCCACCATCAAGGATAGCAAATAAGTTTATTGAAACAACCTACAATTCCCAACATCTACCCTTATGCAATGCAATAGAACGTATGATTCTTCACAGGGAAGTCTCTGACCAGAAAGCAGCGAAGAGTCCTGTGGCACCTTATAGACTAACAGACGTATTGGAGCATGAGCTTTCGTGGGTGAATACCCACTTCATCGGATGCATGTGACGAAGTGGGTATTCACCCACGAAAGCTCATGCTCCAATATGTCTGTTAGTCTATAAGGTGCCACAGGACTCTTTGCTGCTTTTACAGATCCAAACTAACACGGCTACCCCTCTGATACTCTGACCAGAAAGACTTCTTGGGAACTGATGGGAGTTTCTCTGAGATATGTCCAAGATAAGGCTCAGAGGGTCTGAATATACAAACCATATGATTGTTTGAGCTGTGCGAAGTAGAGAATTTAGAGGGGAAGGGTTAGCAGATGGCTTGCATCTTGAACAGAGCTATGCCAAAACCTCCAGGTATTATTATCCATGTTTGAGGATATCAATTTAAGAGTGGCTTAAGCAAACCTGTTGCTTGTAGAACTGGTGTGTTCCAAGAAATGCATTTGAAAGAACTTAAAGCCAACATATCCTCCTAACAATAATTTGTGGTGGTTGGAATTCCCATTTATAATATAACATAGGCAGGCAAAAAAAGAAAAGAAATAACTGCTATGAGATGTAAATGAACAGCTTCTTTTGTCAGGGGATGATATGATGTCTCGAGAACCAAATTCCTAACAAACACAGGGATAAATCATGCTTTTAACCTTCTGAAACAAAACAAATATAAATCTCATTAGCATCTTTCCAGCAATTTTTTTTATTTGTATATAACTGCTTCATAAATAAAAATACCTTCTTTATCTTGTGTTATGTGTAGCATACAGACCATAGCATCTATCAATACATAAAATGCATTTAAAACACTTAGGCCAGATTCTTTAGATCATTAAAATGTTTGGCCTGAAAGATTTCTGAAAGCTGCAAAGTCTATCATGCAGATATTGAATGTGCCTGCTGTCAGGTAACCTGGGAAGTAATCATGAAAGCTCTGTGAAAGCCGACAAGATGTATCTGCATTCAGTCTGATTTTCCTGCACATCCAGTCCCCTTGCAAGCTGCACCTTTCTCCCATTCCCCACCACCACTAGGTCTTCTGTCTCAAGGACCATCTCTTCAACTCTGTAGTCTGGTTCTGATCTTGCTTACACCGGTATACAGCTGTTGTAAGTCCACTGACTTCAGTGGAGTAGTTCCTGATTTACAACAATGTGAGATCAGAATCAGGCTTTCAGTGAGTAACAAACAGCAGCACTTTGACAATCCATATATGTCATATGCATAAGGGGCAATTTCACATCAGTAACTATACTTGCCCTTCACGCAGAGCAAGCCATTGAAACGACTCAGTACAGCTAACAGATCAAAACATTTTATCTGATACATTTCCATAATGAAACAATAAGACTTTAAATATTAATACTTCCCAATTTACTAGGTCCCTCGGTAGCTGCCATTTGAGTCAATATCATGCAAATGTAAGATACGTGGTAACTTCTCCAAATACATATTTCCTGATGGCATATTAGTCACCCCGGAGATGTCCAGCCAAGTTTCCCTGGGGCTATCCTTTTCCATCCTCTAAAGAACTCCACAGTCACGTTATTATGATCTAAATTCTCCCAAGACACTGCAATCTGATCCAGCCTCCTCTCCCTGGGAGACTAGTCTGGTTTCTCTCATGACAGCCCCAATCTGGCCTGGTTTCACCTTCCTGAAAGGACTCTGCCCTGATCTGGCTCTTGACAAGAAAGCGTAAGTTGCTAGCTCATTTCTCTGTTATGAAACCAAAACTGAATATTTTTAACTGAAAACCAAAATATATTACCAAAAATTGAAAATTTCCTCCCAATTTAAAAAATTGACCAAAATTTCCATCAATTCTCCACCCCATTGTCATTTTTTATACAAAGCCTCCTCCCCAGACACCCAGGCAAACTCTTCCCCAGGCCATAGTCCCTTCTCTTCATATCCACAAACATCCTTCATCCTCAATGCAGGCTTTCGTACAGACCCCATAACATCCATCTCCCAAAGACAGATCACCCTATTCTGCATCCCCAATGACCCTCCCTCCAACCCAGTGCAGATTTTTCTGTCCCCCACACTCTTCCTCCTAAGAACAGATCCCTTTTCTCCAACCCCTGGATTATCCTCCCTGCAAAACACCCTGCTTCCTTACCTTCTATTGCAAAACCCATGCTCAGTTCCCTACTGTAAATCAGGGTCTGATGCCATACAAAAACTTGGGGCCAGATTCCGCACACAGATACAGCCATGTAAATCAGGAATAACTATTGACTTCTGTGGAGGAAGTTCAGATTTATGTCACTGTAGCTGAATGCAGCAGCTGGCCCTCTGTCAGCAAGTTTTACTACCCCAAATGTGCCCCTAAAACAAAGAATCCCTAGAGTGGCCCTCCAATAAAATAGTAATCTATGACCTACCTAATTTTACTCAATGGATTTATTCTCAAGGTAATAATTATCGCTATTAATAAAGCCCCATCCATCACCCTGGGTGCTGAGGGTACAGCACAATAATTCATTATAAGTGTAATTGAGGCAATTATATGAGTAATAAAAATACTATTTTTTAAAATCCTCTTAATTAAAACACCTTGCAAAGGTGAGTGTTGGTTATTGACTCTTCCCATGATACCGGGGTGCCCAACCTACAGCCCACCAGAGCATTTCATAAGGTCTGCGGCCTGCTTCAGCATAATATACTAACAGCCAATTCATTAGTGCTTTGTTCTCATGTTTACATCATTTTAGTTTACACAAGTGTGTAAGTAGACAATACTGTACATAGAAACAATCTATCTAAATACATATGAAACAAGCTGAACTTAAAATATAAATCAATACAGGTGACTTTAAATTTTATTATATTATGTAGAATTTGTTTGGCCACACAGGGTTGTGCTCAGGTTTATGTGGCTCTCCTGTGTAATAAGGTTGGGCACCAGTGGATTACATGATGCCTATATGATCTAATCCTGTGCTAGCTATGAAGTATTTATTCCGGGGTGATGGAAATAAGATTCGCAATAATACAAAAGCTGACAAGATGTGGTGGATGTAAACAATTTAAAAAAAAATTCATTATTAAAATTCTCTGGATAAAAGTTTATACTGACATTATTGTTATAACTTCCTTTCACTAAATGGGAATGAAATGGTATCTGGTTTCACCATCCTTTAAGAACGTCTGTATTATTAATTGGATTATTATTTTGTCAGTTCCACTCAGCAATACTCCCAAGAGCAACACAGAAGAATAATTTCTTCTCAGCTGCAACTAGGCCGGGCATAACAAAAATAAATTGATAAGATAGAGCTAGAGAAAACAGAATAGCTACAGCAGATTAGAGAGACCTACATCTCTTACAGCAACAGTACACTAGGGGGACTAGTTTTACTCTTTCTCCAGCAGTGGACACATACCACAATCACTGAAAATTGTGCAACATCAGAAAGTTAGTTCTTTTGGCCTTGATATCAGTAGAACCTGGAGTCAGCAGGCCAAATCCATCCCTTGCTGTAACTCTTGTAAAGCCAATGGAGTAAACCTAGGATTAACTTGTCTCATTATAAGGGTTTTCCCTTTAATCCAGAGCTATATTCATTACACTCTAGATTACTTTGATTAAATATGAATTTGGCAACAGACAAGAGATAAATCACCTTAAAATGGAGCTTGACAAGCCCATGTATCATTTAATGAGGTGGATTCTGATCTTGCTTACATCAGTGTAAATCTACAACAGCTCCACCAAAGTCAATGGAGTTCAACTGAATTTACGCCAGTATAAGCGAGATCTCATTCTTGTCCTTTTTATATTGTTGGAAAAGCTGGGTTGCTCTGTAGAACACAAAATGCCTGAGTTCTGTCTTATATAGGAAACTTTCTCTAAACATGTTGAAAAACCTTTTGTTGCTTCTTTAAATATGGTAATTTGCTTGAGTGTGGGGCATTATTGTGCTTTACATCCAGCAGAGGAATGAGCACAAGACTGCAGTCCAGGAACCAATGAGTTCTAATTCTGGCTTTGATACTGACTGCTCATGTCATTTTGAACAAATCATGTAATCGCTCTGTCTCATTCCCCTCCCCCCCTTTATTTACAATTTTCTCTGGTATGCTGTTAAATCAAACACCTAACATTTTGCTAGAACACATGTGAAGGACTAAATTATATGAGCCAGAATTTCAAGAGTTCAGCACCCAACACCTCCCATTTAGGCCTTTAAGTAAGTGCCAGATTTTCAAAAGTACCTAGCACCCATAACTGGGGCATTGTTCTCAATTAGAGCTGCTGGATGCTGAGCAGTTTCGAAAATCTGGCCCTATACATACGCCTTTGCTATGTATTTTCTTCTATTTTAATTGCCTTTTTGTCTTGCAAATAAAGTGCTACAGTATATTTGAAACGTGCTGTACAACATCCTCGGAAGAAACATCAGAAAAAAAGCACTTGGGTTGTTTAGTGTGACTCCTGTTTGTTACAGGACAGCTCCTACCGCAGATCATTCTCACTAGTGCCTTGTCTAAATTGTTTATGAAGATCTGCAGTGATGCTGTCCCAGTCATCTTCCCTGGGATGCTATTGCGGTTAGAATTAAGAACCTTTTTCTATGGTCTTGCTTAAACTTTTCCATTCTTAGTTTCAGGCCATTGCTCCTTGTCCTTCCATTCAGTTAAGATAAAACTTTATACTCATTAAAGACTCAAACAAAAAAAGATTCATCCCCTCTACTGCTTCTTTACAAATGGTGAAATTATCCAAGCAATTCAGCTCTAGGCAGTCTAAGTATCTGTGTGACCTGATGCCAACCACACAGCACTCTGCCTGGAAAATTCATAATTGCTGTATCATCCTACATGGCATTATAAAGGCCACCAACTCTCATTACAAAAACCACCAATGGTAATACCAGTGCAGAAATCTTCTATAATCACAGGTTCCCAAACCTATGGTTCATACAGCACTTGCTGGTGGTCCAGGGAGAGCTAGCTAGTCACATGGTGCCAGTTCTCCTGCTTGCTTCCAATTGCCAAATTGCATTATAAAAGCTAAAAATTCATACTTTCCTAATTGTATTTTTTTCATGCAAGCAATTGTTGTAGTTGCTGCAGGATTTCTGTAATGGGGAATAAAAGTGAGATGGTTCATGCAGTTGTGAATGGGAGGGGATGTGGTGCATTCGACTGAGAATTGGAGAGGAGATATCCATAAGACGATCTCTTTGTGAAATGTGAAGTTGTGGAACTATTAACTATGATTTGTAACCTGTCCTTTAAATCGGCTTCCGTACCCAATGACTGGAAGATAGCTTATGTAATGCCAATATTTAAAAAGGGCTCTAGAGGTGATCCTGGCAATTACAGACCGGTAAGTCTAACGTCAGTACCGGGCAAATTAGTTGAAACAATAGTTGAGAATAAAATTGTCAGACACAAAGACGACCATAAATTGTTGGGCAAAAGTCAATATGGTTTCTCTAAAGGGAAATCATGTCTTACTAATCTATTAGAGTTCTTTGAAGGGGTCAACAAATATGTGAACAAGGAGGATCCAGTGGACATAGTGTACTTAGATTTCCAGAAAACCTTTGACAAGGTCCCTCACCAAAGGCTCTTACGTAAGTTAAGTTGTCATGGAATAAGAGGGAAGATCCTTTCATGGATTGAGAACTGGTTAAAAGACAGGGAACAAAGGGTAGGAATAAATGGTAAATTCTCAGAATGGAAAGGGGTAACTAGTAGTGTTCCCCAAGGGTCAGTCCTAGGACCAATCCTATTCAACTTATTCATAACTGATCTGGAGAAAGGGGTAAACAGTGAGGTGGCAAAGTTTGCAGATGATACTAAACTGCTCAAGATAGTTAAGACCAAAGCAGACTGTGAAGAACTTCAAAAAGATCTCACAAAACTAAGTGATTGGGCAACAAAATGGCAAATGAAATTTAATGTGGATAAATGTAAAGTAATGCACATTGGAAAAAATAACCCCCACTATACATACAATATGATGGGGGCTAATTTAGCTACAACTAATCAGGAAAGAGACCTTGGAGTCATCGTGTATAGTTCTCTGAAGACATCCACGCAGCGTGCAGTGGAAGTCAAAAAGCAAACAGGATGTTAGGAATCATTCAAAAAGAGATAAAGACGGAGAATATCTTATTGCCCTTATATAAATCCATGGTATGCCCACACCTTGAATACTGCATACAGATGTGGTCTCATCTCAAAAAAGATATACTGGCATTAGAAAAAGTTCAGAAAAGGGCAACTAAAATGATTAGGAGTTTGAAATGGGTCCCATATGAGGAGAGATTAAAGAGGCTATGACTTTTCAGCTTGGAAAAGAGGAGACTAAGGAGGGATATGCTAGAGGTATATAATATCATGAGTGGTGTGGAGAAAGTGAATAAGGAAAAGTTATTTACTTGTTCTCATAATATAAGAACTAGGGGCCACCAAATGAAATTAATGGGCAGCAGGTTGAAAACAAATAAAAGGAAGTTCTTCTTCACAAAGTGCACAGTCAACCTGTGGAACTCCTTGCCTGAGGAGGTTATGAAGACTAGGACTATAACTGGGTTTAAAAGAGAACTAGATAAATGCATGGAAGTTAAGTCCATTAATGGCTCTTAGCCAGGATGGGTAAGGAATGGTGTCCCTAGCTGGATGGCAGGAGAGTGATCACTTGATCATTACCTGTTAGGTTCACTCCCTCTGGGGCACCTGGCATTGGCCACTGTCAGTAGACAGGATATTGGGCTGGATGGACCTTTGGTCTGACCCAGTATGGCCGTTCTTTATGTTCTTTATTAAA